>NW_022589710.1:44473568-44853874 GCF_004348235.1 Phoca vitulina | reverse complement strand
ATGACCTGAGCCGAAGGCAGACGCTTAACTAACGACTGAGCCACCCAAGCGCCCCTAGCCTGAGTTTTAAAAACTGTGTTTGGGTGTATATATTTGTCAGCTCATCAAACTGCACACTTAAAGGGGATATGCTTGGGTGTAAATTATGGTTCAGTAAAGTTTTTTTAAAAGTTTGTAAAGCACCAAAAGAGTACCAGAATTTTACCTGATAATCATAAAAAAGCTTTTCAGAAATTAGTAATCAGGGGTACCTCGCTGGCTCAGTCAGTAGAGCAGAGACTTGATCTCGGGGTCATGAGTTCGAGCCCCATATTGGGCAGAGATTACTAAAAATTAAAAAATTAGAATCACCTTTTAAAACTTCTTGGCTGTAGATTTTTTTTTTTTTTTTAACATGTATGCTGTGACAAATCTGATCTAACCTTGCAATGATTTTGTATTTTTGCTGTATCATTTGACCCTGGAGTTGGGCTCTTAATCTGTTCATCATGAATGTACTTTATGTTTACTTTTTAAAAAACGATTCATTTCATTGGACTCAGGAGATAAAACAATGTCATAGCAGTCCTTGATAAAGAGAGGCACACGTCCATAGTTGATTAAAAAATTGAGCCCTGGGGTGCCTGGGTGGCTCAGTCGGTTGAGCGAGCGTCTGCCTTCGGCTCAGGTCACGATCCCAGGGTCCTGGGATTGAGCCCCGCATTGGGCTCTCCGCTCAGCAGCGAGTCAGCTTCTCCCTCTCCCTCTGTGATCTCTCTCGCTTTCACGCTCTCTCAAATAAATAAATCCTTAAAAAAAAAACAAAAACACTGAGCCCTGAAAAACACACTGTACACACAGAACAGCCTTTTCCCTCTGGTAGCCAACAAAGATGCTGGTTTTACTTACATGTCCCTGGTAGAATACCGCTACACAGCTGTAGAGACATGAGCAAACTTTGCAAACAAAATTATGAAAATAGCCACCACTTACTTACGGCTTACTAGGTGCATTTAATTAGGTAATTCAACCAAAATCTCAGGAAAAAAGTGAGGGGACGATGAATTTAAACTGTTGGGTGATTCCTCCTACTCTCCTACTGTCTCTTTCCTGAGCAAAGCACCATGTCCCCTCCGGTGATGGCAAGCTCCTTTGGGCTTTATAAGGATTGAGTGGATTTCAGGCTTTTTAGAGGTAATTTTGTTTATATGCGGTTCTCCCCTCCCCTCCACGTAAACTACAACTCCATCACACCTGCACCATTGCTAGGATGGCTATTCTGAGTTCGCACCTGGAGAAATGGAGGCTTGGGGGTTAAATTAAATAACTTTCCCAAGACCACACAGCTATTAAAACTATAAAATTAGGGGCGTCTGGGTGGCTCAGATGGTTAAGCGTCTGCCTTCGGCTCAGGTCATGATCCCAGGGTCCTGGGATCGCGTCCCGCATCGGGCTCCCTGCTCCTTGGGAGCCTGCTTCTCCCTCTGCTTCTCTCTTTCTGTCTCTCATGAATGAATAAATAAAACCTTTAAAAAAAAAAACTATAAAATTAAGCAATGTGACTCCAGAGTGCCCCTCCTAAACACTGTAATTCCACCACCCAGGGGAATACATCACCCAAAATGCTTATCAGCTGAAGGATCCAAAAACGCATGGATTCTTGGAGCTTTGAGACAAACCTGGCCATTTCACAGATAAGGAAAATTGAGGTCCAGAAAGGTACAGGTGACTTGCCTGACTTCAAGCAGCAGTATCCAGATACCTTCCAACAAAATGTCCAGATATACCACACTTCCTTCTGCACAAACCCCACCCCACCCTACCCTACCCTACCCTACCCTGTCCCACCCGACCTACTCTTCCCCAGTCCTGTCCCTGGTCCCAGTCCCAGTCCCACCCAGCTCCACTCCACCCTATCTCATTCCTTCCTCTTCCCCAAAGAGGTAAGAGGAGGTGTGAGTAGGTAATACCCCACTTCCGTCTTCCTCAAAAGCTTACTGAGAAAAAGCAGCTCCCTGGAGCTCCGCACCCCACATCCATCCAAGGAGATCTGGACTACCGGAGAACAGACAGTGGGGGAGAAGCCAGAGGCTCTGCGGGGGAAGCCAATCATCCTTAAGTAGACAATTGGTTAATGGGGTTCAGGTGCAACAGTCTTTTCAACAAGGGCTCCCTGGAAGTGCAATGCAAAGCAGATCCAGCAACGGCCAGGTGCATTCATGGAATGAGGTGCAAAAAGCGAAAACTCATCTATGGGCTTTGTTCAACTGGCCCCCCTGGCCCCCACAGCTCTTGGAAGGGATTGGAAAAGGCAAGGAACCAAGGAGGCAAGCCCCACCAGATTACACAGGCTCTCCTAGCTTGAGGTTGGAGGGAGGTAAAACGGGGCCTCTAAAAAGCACCCAGCCAGCATGTTAGCACTTAGGAAGGGCTCGGAGCCAAAGAATAAATGAAGGGGCACTGACAGCTCTGCAAGAGCCTCCAAGCCTTACCTTCACCAAAGCCAGCTTTCCTCCTCCCTCCATCGCCTTATTTCAAGAGATGGAGTCTCAGAGCCCAGGTCTGGACTCTGTCCCTTCCATTTTAGAAGGGGTCGGCCAGGGTTCTAGGCAGGGCAAGAGAAGGAAGGGCCAATGGATCTGCTAACACAATGCTGCTTTAAATCTCCTCTGGCTTCTAGAACAAACTCCTTCTCTGCCAGCCTCATCCTGGGCTCTGTTTGCTCACCAAGGACCCCGTGTTCTCCCCATCCCTCCTTCTCTCCCCACCCCTCATAAAGTAGGTTCTGCCGTCTCTACAGCCACCCAGGCCTCAACCCTCAGCAGGACCGATTAAGACCACGGGAAACCGGATGGCATCTCACCTGGCCGGGCTCGGCGCCTCTCTGGTCTGCCCTCCCGGCTGCCCAGGCTAGATCCCTGGCTCGAGGGAGCGCCAGCCATCTTGGCTCCCTCCCTGGGTTCCAGGAGGCCCAGCAGGGGCAGAGGCAGCCACGGGGGCTGGCTGGTGGCCGGCGAGTCCATCAGCTGTGAATTCCCAAGGAAGGGTAACGGAAGTGCCTGGGGGATCCAGGGTGGGCCCGAGGCCACCAAGTCAACCACGCCTGGGGAGTTCGGGAGTTCCCAAGTTTAGTTGCTCTCGTGGACCACGTGTCTGGAGGGGTAGGAGAAGGGAGAGTATGGCCCACGAGGGGAAGCAGTGCAGGCCAACAATCGCCCCTCAGGATGCCAGGAAAGCAATAGGCGGCTGGGGAGAGGAGAGCTGGCTGGCCCCAGGCTTCTGAGCCAAGGGACCCAACCGGAGAAACGCTGAGAGCCTGGGGAGGGGCCGAGGACGGACAATTGTGTAGGGTGGGGAGGGGAGATAGGCAGGCGGGTGGGGGTGGGGATGGGGCTGGAGGTGGGGGTGGGGAGAAAGAACTTGAAACAATGCCTCACTTCCCCCTTCCACACACACACACCCACCCACCCACACACGGATGCACGCATACACACAGGCTTGCAGCATCTTCACGGAGTCACTCCTTGACCCTTAGGCCCTTTACTGTCCTAAGGCCAGTCCTCTCTCCCCTGGGGCCTCCAAGCCGAACGGGACACCCACCGTTCCTAATTTTGAGGAAACTTCCTAGTTTACTGACCTCGAGGGTGGCCCAGAGCCCTGGGGGCGTCCACTTCTTTCTGCAGCTTCCAGCTTGGGACATTTAAGTCACCGTGCGTCAGCGTCCCCAGCCAAGCGCCACTCTCACTCCAGAACTGGCTTGGTATCTGTAGTGGACCATTGAGCATGGACCGTCTACAGCCAACTGGCCGGTGGAGAAGCGGCTTAAGCCACTCCCCCCAGGAAATCGCCCACCCTCAAGTGCTCTGGTCCCAAGATGAAAGAAGTGCAAATTCGGGGGTCACTTCCAATGGTAAAGTGATAGCGGCTATTGTCTGGTCCACTCTACCCAGCTGGGGGCGTTAAAGCGCCCAGACCTAGCTCTGAAACAGACCCCAAACTGCCCTGGGAAAACTTAAAAGAAAGTTGAAAGATTTCCAAAGAGTTTGGGGGGAGGGGTTGGGGAGGTTCAGATTGAAAGACCTAGGGAAGGAAAGTCAACGACCAGGCTTGAGGGTAGGGGTGGGGGAGCATAGCTGGAGCCCAGAAACTGGCCTTCGATGACTGGGTAGACTTTGGGGCTTTCTGAACCTCCAAGATGCTTGTCTTCCTGAGGCTGCTGCCCATCCCTGGCGGTGCTGGATGGGGAGGTTGGAGAGCTCACTGCCCCCACCTTGGTGCAGGCCCCTTTTCCTTCCAGAATGGCCTCACTTTCTCCAAGGGCTCCATTCCCACCTTTCTCTGAGCATCCCCCAGGGGTGGGGCTCAACACCTCTCACTCCCAAAGCCTTCCCGGGCCAAAATTTCTTCTGTCCGGGGCCAGGGCGCCTATATCCCAAGACACCTAGTTTTCTGAGCCCCACAGGAAGGCGGGGGCGTGCGGTACCTGGGCTTCCGTCCCTCCTGCAGCTCATCTCAGCCCAGGGGCCTCAGATAATCCCAGAGGAACCAGTCCTATCCGCCCGTCTAGTCCCCGCTGGTGGGGGAGGTGAAGGCCACCGGATTGCAGCCTTTGGTGGTAGCTCCCCCCAGGGGCTTTCCTGCCCGGCTTTAACCCTTTGGAGTGCTGGGGCTAGCTGCTGCCCTCCCGGGCTTCATTCCACCCACCTCCCTTCTATGGCCTGACCCCTGGCTACCACTGTAAAAGGTCACCCTCACCCCCCCACCCCAGGCCCCCAGTGTCGGTTATGCCCCAGCTCACAATTATCATTTTCTCCTCTGCCAGTCATGAGCCCTACACTTACCACCTAGATCAAAAATCCTTTATTGAAGGCTTGTTCCCAGGAGCACGGGAGGAGGAGGGGGCCACCAGATGTGAGCTCAAGTCCAGTCCCTGGATCAGAATCACACCAGCCCCACCCACCATGATGGTAGCCGCCCGAGGCAGCGGCTTAGACGTGTCCTGGACTTGGATTTGAATGCCAACCCTGCCCCTTTCTAGAGTATGGCCTTAGGCGAATTGTTTCAACCCTTGGAGCCCTGATTTAAAGGTTACTGGGGCACAACCTTTCCCGCAGAGTCGCTGCATAGATTCAACGAGATGATCAATATAAAGCATTCAGGACCGTGCTTGGCACGGAACAAGTCTGTTGCAGTCCTCAGCCTCTCCAGCTAATTTGAAATTATTTTTAAGTTCTTAAGATAAATGCAGCATTTTAAAAGTTTCAGAGAATAGTGGTTATCTTGTAGGAGTTGGATACTTTTGCTTTCCAAATTATCTTTCTGTGTTGACATTTTATAAGGAGCCTACCTTACTTGCTATCATTTTTAAAAGCAATGAAGATAATTGTAAATTCTTTAAAAGGCTAATGGAGTCTTTAAAAAGTATTTTTTAAAAGAAACTAAAGGTTTGTTGGTGCTTCCATCACCAAGGTACGAGTCTTTTATAGACCAAATTGAGAAAATTTAGGATAATTGGGAAACTTTTTAAAGTAGAAAGAAGAAAAAGTTACCTATAATCACATTATCTGAAGATAGCTATTGTGAACATCTTGGTATATTTCTTTCTAATCTAGTTGTTTTTTTTTTTCTTAGACTTACACAAATTAAATATTCTCTTTCCAAAAGATCCAAATGGTACAGGGTAAAAAATAGAGTAAATTGAGCAAGTCTTCCCTTTCAGTTCCTAACACATTCTCTTCACTATGCTTATCTGCCAGTTCTTTTTCTGTGCATTTACAACGCGTATAAATTTCTGATCTTTCTGTGCATATTTTTGTTCTATGTTAAACATTTTTTAAACTACTTTTGACTGATATATATTCTATTTTCTATACATAAAAAATAGCATATTATTCAAAATGCATGTAAATTTTTGGTTCAGGAATTTACAAAAGGATTCAGGATTCAAATTTCAGCCCTGTCTACAGTTTCCCTCTCCAGAAGCAGCCAATGTTGTTTCTAGGGTACCATTCCAGAAATATGCATAAACAAGCAAATCTCTGAGAGAGTGCTTTTTTCCTTTCTTTGAAGCACAAATGGTAGTACGCTAAACACTCTTACGCACCTTGCTTTTCTCACTTTACTTTTTTATCCAGAGTCACCATTGTCCAACAAAATATAATGAGAGCCACACAATACTTTTACATTTCTAGCAGCCACATTAAAGATAGTTAGAAGACTTTAACTGAATGGACAGAGGGATCATTGAATTGGACAGGTGATATTAATTTTTTTTAAAGATTTTATTTATTTATTTATTTGACAGAGAGAGACACAGCGAGAGAGGGAACACAAGCAGGGGGAGTGGGAGAGGGAGAAGCAGGCTTTCCTCAGAGCAGGGAGCCCGATGTGGGGCTCGATCCCAGGACCCTGGGATCATGACCTGAGCCAAAGGCAGACGCTTAAGGACTGAGCCACCCAGGCGCCCCTAGGTGATATTAATTTTAACAATATATTTTATTTAAACCAATATCTCTGAAATATCATTTTGACAGGAAATCAACATAAAAATTATTTTTAATATAAAAATTAATGAGATACTTCACATTCTTTTTTTGTACCAAGTCTTCAAAATTCAATGTATTTTCCACTTGAAGCCAGTCTCATGTAGAACTACCCACATTTCAAATGTTCTGTAGCCCCATGTGGCTGGTGGCAAACGTACTAGTACATATCTAGATGGAAAAGGAACTCCATTATATGACTTAACATAATGTCCTATGCAGTCCTCTACCGGTGAACATCAAGGTCATTTCCATCTTTTGCTCTTAAACCAAGCTACAATGGGTAACCTTGCACGTATGTAGGTATAGCTATACATCCAAAGTGCACTGTCGGAATCCGTATAGATTTTGCCAGATTTCCCTCCCTAGAAGTTGTACCAATTTATTTCCCCCAAAACAAAGTATGAGAGTGCTAGCTCCCTACCCCTTGGCCAACACAGTGCGTTAGCACTTTTTTTTTTTAATTTATTTATTTGACAGAGAGAGAGCACAAGCACGGGGAGCAGCAAGCAGAGGGAAAGAGACAAGCAGACTCCCCGCCGAGCAGGGAGCCCGATGCGGGGCTCCATCCCAGGACCCTGGGATCATGACCTGAGCCGAAGGCAGACGCTTAACCGACTGAGCCACCCAGGCGCCCCGCGTTAGCACTTTTTTATCTTTGCCAGTTAAATAGGCAAAAAATTAGTTCCTCCATGTGGTTTTAATTTACATTTTTTCATTATGAGTAGGAGAGAGCATTTTTCATATATTTTTGAACCATTTATGTTTTCTTCCCTATGAATATCCTTTGCTCATTTTGCTGTTGATTATAAACCTTTTTCTTACTGTTAATGAGAGTTTTGTATAAATATCGCCTTTGGTCCATGGTAGGAATTACAAATGTCTTTTCTGCGGGCACCTGGTTGGTTCAGTCAGTAAAGCAAGCGACTCTTGATCTCGGGGTTGTGAGTTCGAGCCCCAGGTTGGATGTAGGGATTACTTAAAAATAAAATCTTAAAAAAAAAAAAAACACACAAAACTTTTTAATAGGGGCACCTGAGTGGCTCAGTCGGTTAAGTATCTGCCTTCAGCTCAGGTCATGATCCCAGGGTCCTGGGTTCGAGCCCCGTATTGGGCTCTCTGCTCAGTGGAGAGCCTGCTTCTCCCTCTCCCTCCGCCTGCTGTTCCCCCTGCTTGTGCTCTCTCTCTCCCTCTTTCTCTCTGTCAAATAAATAAAATCTTTTTAAAAAGAAAAGAAAAGAAAAAATAAATAAAAAGAATTTTTTTTTCTGATTTTGTGGTTTATAACTGGACTTTGCTTATGGTAGTTTTTATCCTGAAGAAATCTTTTTATGTTTACATATATTGACCATACCTGCTTTTCTTTAATGGATTCTAGATTTGGTAAATTTTATTTTACCTTTATTTATACTGTTAAAATTAAGTATTACAAAATTAAAGTCTTAGTCATCAGGTGTCCAGACACCAAAAATCCCAGATTCCCAGCAATAATCAAACCAAATCCTACAAGTAGACATCTTTAGTTAATATGTACCTTGCTTTGAACAAAATTTAGATTTAGGAAGCAGATGAGTTGGGGTAATCCTTCACTTATAAAGGGACATACAATAGAAAAGCTTCCTTTAAATAATGAACTGAGGGGCGCCTGGGTGGCTCAGTCTTTAAGCGGCTGCCTTCAGCTCAGGTCATGATCCCAGGGTCCTGGGATCGAGCCCCGAATCAGGCTCCCTGCTTGGCGGAAAGCCTGCTTCTCCCTCTCCTACTCCCCCTGCTTGTGTTCCCTCTCTCGCTGTGTCTCTCTCTGTCAAATCAATAAATAAAATCTTTAAAAAAATAAATAATGAACTGAAATAAGTAATTAACTGGGTTTAAATGTATAGCTGTCCAGGGCTTGTATAAGTGGGGGGTCACCTGTATTTGCATCTACAAAAAATAAGTTCTGAATTGAGCATCTATTGAGCACTGGCTGGGCAGTGACCAGCCTGAGCTTGGGGTGTGATGGTAGGGTTGAAATTCCAGTTCTGCCCTTGTGTGCGGCTGAACAAGTTTTCTCATGTCTCCAGGCCTAATTCCTCGCTTAAAAAATTATGAGAATAATACTGGAGAGGTTGCTGTGAGAATTAAATGAAAAACGGTTTATGAAATTCTTAGCATAAAGGCTCAGCAAACGACACTGCTATTCCATTTAGCTGTACTACTCATTCTCTACAGAGATTTAAAGAATTCATCCCTCTCTATTCAATTAATTTATCCACTTGGTGGCCTTACTAAATAATTTATATATTGGTCCATCATTCATTCAATCATTTCTTTATTCCGTTGTTCATTTACTCATATGTTCGCTCCTGCGCGGGCAAATATCTGAGCTCCTGCTACACGCCGGGTCCTGGGCTAGCCCTAAGGACACAGTGAGGTCTACAGACCTGACTCTAGACTCCAGAGTCTGAGGGTTGAGGCTCATAAATCTTCTCAAGCATTCCACAGACAACACCACACTTATTACTGTGTTTACTGTACACGAAGGCCCTACATCCAATGGCTGACAATTACTCCATGACGTCATAATCTCCTGGTTTCCTTTCTTTTTCCTTTGTTCCTTTTCTTCTCCCTTTGTTCCTTTTCTTCTCCCTCTTCCTCCCCACCACTCTTCCCTTTTACCCCCTCTCTGCCTCTGCCCAGAGTCCCTTGGCGATTATCAAAAGACAGATAACAACTCAGACTCTGGAGTCCAGCCAACCTGAGTTGACTCTCAGCTCCTCTACTTCCTAGTTAAGGGAACTTAAACAAATCTGACCCCAGTTTCCTCATCTGTGAAATGGAGATGATATCCACTTTATTCCAATGACTGAATTAAACAGTGATGTCACTCCTTGGCTGTGAAGAAACATTTAATACCAGGGAGATATGATTATCAATTCAAATCACAATGGGTTGAGCATCTACTCTCTGGAGACATTATGCTCAGTGCTGTGGAAGACACATAAAGAGCTAACGTAGTCTCTTCCAGTCAGAAGCCACAGCCCAGGTGGGGATGTACTGAGTGCTCCAGAAGAGCTACTGTTACTTGCTATTACCAAGGAAAGGAACAAGTGTCTTTTGAGCTCCTCATTCCTGGACCCTGGGCTTGCTCAGAGACCTGTGCTGAGCAGGCTGTCAGGCTGCCCCTGGCTTCTCTGGTTTCATTTGCAGATCCAGTCTTGAATTATCTTTATACAATGACCTTTGTATATCTTTATAAAATGACCTTTAAAGTCATTTACTGGGGTGTCTGGGTGGCTCAGTCGGTTAAACGTCTGCCTTTGGCTCCGGTCATGTTCCCAGGGTCCTGGGATGGAGTCCCGCGTCGGGCTCCCCCTGCTTCTCCCTCTCCCTCAGCCTGCTGCTCCCCCTGTTTGTGTTCTCGTTCTCTCTCTCTCTCTCTGTCAAATAAATAAATAAAATCTTTAAAAAAATAATAAAGTCATGGGACGCCTGGGACGCTTGGGTGGCTCAGTTGGTTGAACATCTGCCTTTGGCTCGGGTCATGATCCCAGAGTCCTGGAATCAAGTCCAGTATTGGGCTCCTTACTCGGCGGGGAGCCTGCTTCTCCCTCTGCCTGCCGCTCCCCCTGCTTTGCTCTCTCTCTCTCTCTGGCAAATAAATAAATAAAATCTTTATAAATAAATAAATAAAGTAATTTACTTTGGTGGTAAGTTTGAATATAGACTGTGTCTTAGCATATACTAAGGAATTAATGTTAATTTGTACAAAGTGATAATAGTAAAATATGTCCTAAATTTTCAGATAAACATGTAAGAACTGAGGCATGAAATGATAGGACCTCAGGTATTTGCTTTTGAAAAACCAGAGGAAAAGCAGAGAAAAGGGTAAGCTACATATGTCAAAGTACTGATACTTATTATTGAATCAGGGGTTTGTTTTACCATTCATTCAGAGTGATTTGTTATGCTATTCTCTCAATTTTGGTGTATTTCATAAGTTTTGTAATAGAAAAGTGAAATATTTATTGTTGAGGCGTGGGAACATCACTTTATGGGGGCAGCGGGGAAGGAAACTTCCTGCGAGCACATTCCCATTTAGGCTCCGGGCAGACAGGACAGTGTTGGAAAGGTGCCTGGTGGGCAAAGTCATCGGCCACAGGGATCGACACTTAACTTCGTTTGCAGGGCCTTTGCTAGGTGCCCTTGGAGTGATGGGATTCACACAACAGCTGTCCTTAGGGAATTTACCTGGAGAGCAAAGAAGGCTGCTGGATAATAGCCCCTCCCTTGACCCCAAGGGAACAAGCACAGGTCCCCAACTAGAACAGCCCGTCCTCAAACAAGGCTTCAAGGGCTCGTGGTCCTCTCCCCGCAAGTTCATTGCATTTCTTCTATCGCCTCTGTTTCATCTGAAAAGAGGATGAACCCAAGGTCACCCAATCATTCTGTTCTTAATCTCAGGCCCAGTGCCCTTGGTTTTGGTTAGCTTATTCCCAATTCCCTCCACTCCCACCACTCCACTCAGTTAAGCACTTTTATAAGTTTCTTCCCAGAGTTTCGTTCTGTAAGTACAAGCAAATACAAATATACATCCTCCGAGTATGTTTTGAATAGGCTTAAAACTAACAACAAAGCAAACTGAAAATACAAAAAATTGCCAAGTGTTCCAGGTAAAGAGTGAAGACTGGGAGTTGTTGGCCTGTAGATAAGATCTAAAGCCAAGGGACTGGAAGTGATAACAGATAATAGAGGAAGATAGGAGGAACAGAGGGAGGAAAGAAAAGGGACCACCCATAGCGTCAGCAGGAGGAGAAAAACAAAGAAGCAAAGGAAAAATCAAGAGAGAAGTTTTTTTTTGTTTTTTGTTTTTTTTTTAATTTAGAGGCGCCTGGGTGGATCAGTCATTAAGCGTCTGCCTTCGGCTCAGGTCATGTTCCCAGGGTCCTGGGATCGAGCCCCGCATCCCCTCTCTCGCTGTGTCTGTCTGTCAAATAAATAAATAAATAAAATCCAGGCACCCCTCAAGAGAGAATATTTTAAGAAGAAAGGAGTAAGTTGTCAATTGTGATACTTGCTTCTAATGTGTAAATAGATCTGCATAAACCCACCTGGAAAGATAGCCAAGTTAAAGAGAGAGTTCAGAGTAAAATGCATTTTCTGATCCCATTTTTGCAAAAATCTGTCTAATCGATATGTATCTACACGTGTTCAGTGAGGAGAAAGAAGTCTGGAAAACATTAAAGAGAACAAACTAATAGGGAGAAATCCTGGTGAGCATGTTTGTGGGAAAAGGTGGCTTTTTTACTTTGCATACTTCGGTTTGTTTAGCATTTTTTACCACAAGAACACATTTTTTTTTAAGATTTTATTTATTTATTTGTCAGAGAGAGAGAACACAAGCAGGGGGAGCGGCAGGCAGAGGGAGAAACAGGCTCCCCGCTAAGGAGCCCAACTCGATCCCCCAGGACCCCAGGATCATGACCTGAGCTGAAGGCAGACGCTTAACCGACTGAGCCACCCAGGTGTCCCAAGAACACATTCTTTTTGTAAATAAAAGAGATTTGGAAAAGAGGAGAAACTACTGGTTAGAGCCATCTATATTCAGAATTTTTTTTTTAAACATTTTATTTAAGTAAACTCCATGCCTACCATGGGGCTCGAACTCATAACCCAAGATCAAGCTTCTCAAGCTCTACCAACTCAGCCGGGTGCCCCTGTATTCAGAATTTCTGAGGCTGTAGAGATTAAGATTAAAAGAACTGGCTTTAGGGGCACCTGGGTGGCTCAGTTGGTTGAGTCTCTGACTCTTGATTTTGACTGAGGTCATGATCTCAGGTTCCTGAGATCCAGCCCCGGGCCAGCTCACTGCTCAGCAGGGAGTCTGCTTGTCTCCCTCTCCCTCTCCCTCTGCCCCCCCCCCACACCCCAGCACACGCACGCTCTCTCTCTCTGAAATAAATAAATAAATCTAAAAAAAAAAAAGGCACTATCTTCAGAACCTAATAAACCTGAGTTTAAACCCAGCTCTACCCTCAAGAACAAATTAACCTCTCTAAAGCTCAGTTTCCTCACCTGTAAAATGGTGATTATTATGATAATTACCTCATAGATTGTGATAAGGATTAAATGGGAAAATGCAAATAAAGCATTTAGTACAGTGACTGTCACACAGAAAAAGCTCAGTTAATATTAGTTGGCCTTTAAAATAGTTATTACTGGGCGGGCGCTTGGGTGGCTCAGTCGTTAAGCGTCTGCCTTCGGCTCCGGTCATGATCCCAGGGTCTTGGGATCGAGTCCCTCATTGGGCTCCTTGCTCAGCAGGAGGCCTGCTTCTCCCTCTCCCACTCCCCCTGCTTGTGTTCCCTCTCTCGCTGTGTCTCTGTCAAATAAATTAAAACAAAAATCTTTTAAAAAATTAGTTATTACTAGGGGTGCCTGGCTGGCCCAGTAGGGAGAGCATGGGACTCTTGATCTCAGGGTTGTGAGTTTGAGCCCCACAGGTTGGGTGTAGAGATTGGTTAAAAATGAAATCTTAAATATCTAGTTATTACTAGATCAAAAAATAAAACAATTATGGGGCGCCTGGGTGGCTCAGTCGTTGGGCGTCTGCCTTCGGCTCAGGTCATGATCCCAGGGTCCTGGGATCGAGCCCCGCATCGGGCTCCCTGCTACGTGGGAGGCCTGCTTCTCCCTCTCCCACTCCCCCTGCTTGTGTTCCCTCTCTCGCTGTGTCTCTCTCTGTCAAATGAATAAATCTTTTTAAAAAATAAAATAAAATAAAATAAAATAAAATAAAATAAAATAAAACAGTTATGACTCGGTCAAAGGGGCCAGTCAGAGATGTGCAAACTTGGACCACATTATTCTAAATTTTTTTTTTTTTAAGATTTTATTTATTTGCGAGAGAGAGAATGAGAGACAGAGAGCATGAGAGGGAAGAGGGTCAGAGGGAGAAGCAGACTCCCTGCTGAGCAGGGAGCCCGATGCGGGACTCGATCCCGGGACTCCAGGATCATGACCCGAGCCGAAGGCAGTCACCCAACCAACTGAGCCACCCAGGCGCCCTGGACCACATTATTCTAGAAGTGCTGTCGCTGCAATGCTCTTTCTGTGTCATGCTTTGGACCTTCACAGAGGGTCCCATACAGGTAACTCAAGAGGGACCCTGTGTCCACCAGAGGGAGGATGCAAGATGATCCTCAGAATTTCTTTGTGTATCTATATTTTTCTCTCATTCTTTTCAATTTTTATTTTTGTATTTTATAATGTACATACTATTGCCTTAGTTCATCAGTGCATATGTATAGTTTATAAGCAAATATACCCAATGCAGGGTTCAAACCCACAACCCTGAGATCAGGACCTGAGCTGAGATCAAGAGTTGGACACTCAACCAAATGACTCACCCAGCCCCATAAAGCAATTATTACTATTTTTTAAATTTCATTTTTATTTATTTATTTATTTATTTATTTATTTATTTGAGAGAGAGAGAATGAGAGAGAGCAAGCACATGAGAGGGGGAGGGTCAGAGGGAGAAGCAGACTCCCTGCCGAGCAGGGAGCCCGATGCGGGACTCGATCCAGGGACTCCAGGATCATGACCTGAGCCGAAGGCAGTCGCTTAACCAACTGAGCCACCCAGGCGCCCCTTAAATTTCATTTTTAAGTAACCTCTATGCCCAACGTGGGGCTCAAACTCACAATCCCAAGATCAAGAGTCATACACTCCATCAGCTGAGCCAGCCAAGTGCCCAGTCTGGCTCGGTGGGCAGAGCATACAACTCTTAATCTTAGGGATCATGAGTTCAAGTTTACTTAAAAACACCTTTTTAAGTAGTAAAAACAAAAAAATGGTAAAGCAATTAGAACAGTACTCAGCATATACTAAGCACTCAAATATTATTTATATTGTTATTATTTTTTAAAGATTTATTTATTTATTTTAAAAAGAGAGAGCATGAGTGAGGGGAGGGGCAGAGGGGGAGTGTAGAGAGAGAAGCAGACTCCCTGTGGAGGGCAGAGCCCACTACCCTGAGATCACGACCTGAGCCAAAATCAAGAGTCGGAAACTCAACCAACTGAGTCACCCAGGCGCCCTGATATTGTCATTATTTTTATGATTATTATTGGCTCTCATTCTAGGATTTCCTTACCCTCAAATTTCTTCAGCCCCATTTCTGCAACTCTATATGTATTTTAGTAAGATACTTCAAATCTGTTTTTGGAAAGAGTATAAGCAAACAACTACATAAATATGTTTTTAATATGCCGGTCACTGTGTTCAGTGCTTGAAGAATACAAAGATTAACAAAAGATTGTTTCTGTCTTCAAGTAAATGCTCCGTCTAGTGGGGGAGACACATACACCCATAGCTATAACCCAAGTACAGAATATGGTAAGCAATGCAGTAAAGGTGTCCAAGCACCATGAGGACACAGAGCAGCTGAGACATGTGGAGGGTTCCTGGAGAAGACGGCATGGGAGCCACACTGCCCAGGAGACACGGATGACAGAGCAGGGATTCCAAGTGGAGGGAGCCATGGATGATCCAAGACAGACCCTCCAGGACTGATGTGCTACCCACACTGTTGGGTCTCACAGGGGTGCTCAGTAAAGCCCTGTTTTTGACTATTCAGTTCAAGTGGTATGAAAAGGGGTAGGAAGAGACAATGGACAATGCCCAAGGGCACCTTCCTTTTTCAAGAGAAGTGAAAAAGAGTAAGAAGAGAACTAAATCCTCTGAGGTGGGAAGATCGACTTGCGTGCCAGGCCAGGAAACAGGTGTGAACACCAGGTAAAGTGGCAGTTGTTTTGAGGGAGGAGGGAATGGAAGGTTTGGGGTGGAAAATGAGCGGGGTCCTCTGCCCAGATCCATCTGCAATGCAGAACAAATGCCCAAAGCTTCTGACACTTCTCCTTGGGCTCAGAGATAGAAGTCTCCTTTTTTTTCATGGTGCAGGTTTCACTTCAAGTTTTCCAGAACCACATTTTGGCACAATCTCTGAATGTGTTCTATCATCTCTAAGCAGAGTGACCCCAGATGACTTTGGTCACACCCTCCCTTTCTCCGGTGGTATATGGAGAGTGCATCTGAAAGTGAGAAGGCTAATCACAGCTATTTTCCAGCCCCAAGTGTTCCTAAGAAGTGACAGTGTGAGGGCACCTGGCTGGCTCAGTTGGTAGAGCTTATGACTCTTGATCGCAGGGTCTTGAGTTTGAGCCCCACGTTGGGCGGAGAGATTACTTAAAAATTAAATAAATAGGGGCGCCTGGGTGGCTCAGTCGTTAAGCGTCTGCCTTCAGCTCAGGTCATGATCCCAGGGTCCTGGGATCGAGCCCCACATCGGGCTCCTTGCTCAGCAGGAAGCCTGCTTCTCCCTCTCCCACTCCCCCTCTTGTGTTCCCTCTCTCACTGTGTCTCTCTCTGTCAAATAAATAAATAAAATCTTTAAAAAAAAAAAATTAAATAAATAAAAGAGAGAGATGTCAATGTTTGCCTCCGGGGCTTGTTTGGGAGGACTGTGTGATAGAATGTCTAAGTGCCTGGTACTCAGAGATCATCTCTGAGCTCCCTCCATTCCTGAAAACGAATAAGCTCCTGCTTGTTGAGTGCCTCTGCTGTCAGGCCGTGTGCAAAGGGCCTTATCTGTGTTCCCAGTTTACTAAGGAGGGGGCAGCTCATGTCCTTCGGGATGCAGCCGCAACATGGACTCTTTCTTTTATTTCTGCCCTTGGAGACTTGATCTCCTAAAATCAAGTGATCAACTTCTAGAATACCTCAGGTGTCATCAGAAAGTTTGGTATTGTCGGCCAACAGACACATGAAAAAGTGTTCAATATCGCTCGGCATCAGGGAAATCCAAATCAAAACCTCAATGAGATCCCACCTCACACCAGTCAGAATGGCTAAAATTAACAAGTCAGGAAATGACAGATGTTGGCGGGGATGCGGAGAAAGGGGAACCCTCCTACACTGTTGGTGGGAATGCAAGCTGGTGCAGCCACTCTGGAAAACAGTATGGAGGTTCCTCAAAAAGTTGAAAATAGAGCTACCATATGATCCAGCAATTGCACTACTGGGTATTTACCCCAAAGATACAAAAGTAGGGACCCGAAAGGCTACGTGCACCCCGATGTTTATAGCAGCAATGTCCACAATAGCCAAACTGTGGAAAGAGCCAAGATGTCCATCGACAGATGAATGGATAAAGAAGATGTGGTATATATATACAATGGAATATTATGCAGCCATCAAAAGGAATGAGATCTTGCCATTTGCAACGACGTGGATGGAACTGGAGGGTATTATGCTGAGCGAAATAAGTCAAACAGAGAAAGACATGTATCATATGACCTCACTGATATGAGGAATTCTTAATCTCAGGAAACAAACTGAGGGTTGCTGGAGTGGGGGGTGGGGTGGGAGGGATGGGGTGACTGGGTGATGGACACTGGGGAGGGTATGTGTTCTGGTAAGCGCTGTGAATTGTGCAAGACTGTTGAATCTCAGATCTGTACTTCAGAAACAAATAATGCAATATATGTTAAGAAAGAAAAAAAGAAGAAGAAGAATGTAGCAGGAGGGGAAGAATGAAGGGGGGGAAATCGGAGGGGGAGAAGAACCATGAGAGACGACGGACTCTGAAAAACAAACTGAGGGTTCTAGAGGGGAGGTGGGTGGGAGGATGGGTTAGCCTGGTGATGGGTATTGAGGAGGGCACGTTCTTCAGGGAGCACTGGGTGTTATGCACAAACAATGAATCATGGAACACTATATCTAAAACTAATGATGTAATGTATGGGGATTAACATAACAATAAAAAAATTAAAAAAAAAAAAAGAAAGTTTGGTATTGCTAAGGGCTATGCTGACAGAAGCCTAGGGATAATCTGAGGTGACCCCAGGCCCTTTCTTTTCCCAGAAGAAGGGCAGGTAATATCTGTTTAAATTTCATGTAAAGCATTTACAACCTCATTTTCCTTTCTCAACCTTTCCTTCCTTCTGTTTCTTTAAGGTGCTATTTCCCAAGTTGGCCGCTCATAGGAATCACCTGAAGAGGTTAAAAAGAGGGGCCTCCCTCCTACCCCAAGAAATTGTGATATAATTTGGAGTGCAACCTGGGCCTCTGGATTTCTTTTTAAATTCCCAGGTATTCTAAAGACTTTTTTTAAGACTTTATTTATTTAAGTACTCTCTACACCCAATGTGGGGCTTGAACTCACCACTCTGAGATCAAGAGTCATATGCTCCATTGAGTGAGACAGCCAGGCACCCGATTACCTCACACTTTTAACAGCTACAGAATATAAATATATTTTTTAAATTTTATTTGCGAGTGAGAGAGAGAGTGAACACAAGAACCAGCGTGAGTGGGGGAGGGGCAGAAAGGGAAGAAGAGGAAGAGGGAAAGAATCCCAAGCCAGAGCTGGAGGCAGGGCTCAATCCCACGACCCTGAGATCCTGACCTGAGCCCAAACCAAGAGTCAGACGCTTAACCAACTGAGCCACCCAGGTGCCCCAGCTACAGAATATTTTATTGTAGGGATTACAATAATGTATTTAAGCAATCCCTTGCAATTGGACATTTAGGTTGTTTCCAGTTGTTCTGTATTATAAATGTGCAGGAGACATATTTGCCCATATTGTGCAAACATTTCTATAAGATTCATGAGGCAGAATTGCTTAGTCAAAGAACATGATATGTAGGTAAGTATTTACATACTTACGTATTTATTTCTGTGTTTCGGTAAATGAACAAAGGAAGCGCCTCATGTTGTCTTTTGCTCAGTGTCCTGGGAAGAGTGCTGAATGGAATTCATGGAATTATTGGGACTGAAGTGGCTTCTGAGGATGGGATCCCTGGCCCTTTGAGGTTGAGGGCTGGCCAGGCTACTGCCCACCACCACATCCGTGGCTATACCTCAGCTCTTCTGAGGCAGGAGGTGGCCAGGGTGCAGAGTTTTCCTTCCTCTCCCCACAGGGTGCCTTTTGATGTGTTGGCCCGTGACCTAGGAAGTCGGAGGAGGCACTTTGCGAACTATCAGAAGAGGTGGAAGGTGCCAGTGAGAATCAACCAGCACTCATTTTGACTGAAGCTAGACCCTGTCCATAGGGGCAGGGCCTGACAGAAATGAAGGAGGGTCAGGGAGAAGCAAATCCGAGCCACTCTTGAACCTTGACAGGGCTTCTCACAGAGGTGAGGAATAACTGTCCCTTTTCCTGGCCTGCCCTGCTGAACTAGTATTTGAAACAAAATGTGGGCTCTTCAGAAGGCCATCTTAGGAAGGCAAGGGGTGCTCAGGTGGGGCCAGTCCTGAGGCCCCAGGAAGGGTCAGGATGATGGCCTGATTTTGGAGCCCGTTGGTAAACATGTAAACAACAGAGACTGAGGAATTGTGCAAGAGAAGGTGAGGTAGGGGTTACCCGAGGGTCCTCAGACTTACCCTCAAGGTAGGGGGAAGGGGGAGACCTGGGCTCACATCTTGGGCCCAGGGCGGATAGCTGACTGCGTGGAGGCTTGGGGCAAGCCTCTCCTCTCTGAGCCTCTTGCCTCATCTGGAAAATGTGGCCCATACTCATTTCACCTGGGGTTGTTTTGAGATTTACAGGAGGGAACAGATAGAAAGGCATTCAGCACTCTTCCCAGGACACAGGAGGTGTTTCATAAATAGTAGCGGCATTTATTAGTGGATTAGGAAGCCATGCAAAGAGATAGGGACCAACATCCTCCAGGGCAGTCCCTACATGGGGCCCGGAACCACGACCGAACATGCCGCTGCTGGGTGGGACGTCCCGTCCTGGACAAAGGGCCCAGCGTTCTCGCATGGGGACCTGAGCATGGCGTCCCTGTCGGTATTCCTGCCGCTCTGGCTCTCTTTCCCGGGCAAGTACCCTCCACCTCCAGGCAAGTACCCTTAACTGTGACGAGGGTCTTGGGGTCTCGTGGACCGTGGCCCTGGCCGTAGCCAAGAGGGAAAGAGGGGAGTGGTGGTGGCAGTGGGGAAGCTGTAAAAAATGTAAATGGTGCAGTGTGGAGCATGGCTCCAGCTGTCTGGCACTCACCAGAGCTGGCAAGAGCCCGAGGAGGGAGCCCCAGACCCCGGGCGCCTTTTGTCCCTGGTCTTGGCTATGTAAAAGGTGGGGGAAGGGGCAAGAATCCGTGGAACTTGTCCATTCATCGGAGCCCCCCTGCTGCCAGCAGGTGCGAGAATGGGGGAGGGAGATGCGGACTCTGGCCTGCAAGGTTTAGAAATCAGAATTGCAACTCAGCATGCAGTGGACTGACAAACAGATTCCTCAGGTTCCAGCCTCTAAGGCTGTGAACCTTCAGGCCAGCCAGACTCCATCCTGCTTTGAGTGCGGCCCCGAACTGGTTCCCCGCCCCCCAGTTGGCCTCCCGAACGCCCCTCTCGCCAGTTCCCAAATCCCAGCTTTGCACGCTCTGCCAAAGAACGCTGCTTCGCCAGGCCTACTCCCAAGCCCGTTTGATTTTCTGAGGTTTTTGTTTGTTTGTTTTTTGTCCTCTCCTCTCTGGCTTCCAGGGCCTTCTCCAAAGCACCACATTCAAGCATTAGATGTTGCTTGGACTGAAGTCTTAGAAAAAGCAGTGTGGGGAGAGAAAGGACTTGGAACCACGCAAACCTGAGTCCCAACCCTGCTCTGCCCTTCCCGGCTGAGTGCGTTCAAGGCAAGTTACTAACCTTTCTCAGCCCGAGTGTTCTGTAGGTAAAATGGGAATTCCCTTTGTTCCTACTTCTCAAGGTTTTTGTACAAATTAAATGCTGAATTAATGTTTAGAAAGCCCTTAGCACAATACTTGGCACAGAATAGGTGCTCAATGAATATTAAGTTATTCCCCTTAATAGTCATAGGAAAATAAGGCAGAACCTCCCAGCAGTCTTGTTTCAATTTGTATTTCCCTGTTGCTAGAGAGATTAATCTTTTTTTTCATATGTATATTGGCCATTTGTATTTCTTATGTGAATTGTCTGTTCATATCTGCCGTCCATTTTTCTTTTTTTTCTTCTTTTTTTTTTCCAATATGTTATTTATTTATTTGTCAGAGGTGGGGAGTACACAAGCGGGGGTAATGGCAGGCAGAGGGAGAAGCAGGCTCCCCACTGAGCAAGGAGCCTGATGCGGGGCTCCAATCCAGGACCCTGGGATCATGACCTGAGCCGAAGGCAGCTGCTTAACCGACTGAGCCACCCAGGTGTCCCTAGCATCCAGTTTTCTTTTAGGGTTTTGTGGGGGTTTTTTTGTCTTTGGCTTAATGGTTGGTGGGACATCTTTATACATTCTGAAATTCTTTATTAATAAAATTTGCAGATTTTTTTCTTTTGGTCTGTCACTTGCTTTGGCTTTTTTTTTTAAAGATTTTATTTTATTTTATTTTATTTATTTTTTTTTTTTTTAAAGATTTTATTTATTTATTTGACAGAGAGAGAGACAGCGAGAGAGGCAACACAAGCAGGGGGAGTGGGAAAGGGAGAAGCAGGCTCCCTGCCGAGCCGGGAGCCCGATGTGGGACTCGATCCCGGGACTCCAGGATCATGACCTGAGCCGAAGGCAGTCGCTTAACCAACTGAGCCACCCAGGCACCCTATTTTATTTTATTTTAAAGATTTTATTTATTTATTTGACAGAGAGAGACACAGCGAGAGAGGGAACACACGCCGGAAGATTGGGAGAGGGAGAAGCAGGCTTCCCGCGAGGCAGGGAGCCCGACATGGGGCTCGATCCTGGGACTCCGGGATCATGACCTGAGCCAAAGGCAGAGGCTTAACCATCTGAGCCACCCAGGTGCCCCAAGATTTTATTTTTAAGTCATCTCCACACCCAACGTGGGGCTTGAACTCACAACAACCCCAAGACCAAGAGTGAGTATTCTACCGACTAAGCCAGCCAGGTGCCCCGCTTTTGGCTTTTTGCTGTTTCTCAACATACAAAGTCTATTTTTCTTTCTACACGGTGTACGCCCAAATCTGCGCATAAGAGCTGGTCCTCTATAGGCTTTTAGTCGGCAGTTTGGGGGCCGCAGTGACTCTCCCCTTCTTGACCAGTGCTCTGCCCAGAGCTTTCTCAGACCCTCCATTGTTCTCTAAACAAATGTGAAACCCTGCCGCGGTGCTGTTTGACCATTCCTGCCGAATCCCACTTCTGTCTCCAAATGCACACACTCCCACCTACTGGTTTCTGGAAGGATCACATCTTTCTTTTACTGGTTGGCTGATTTGGGAAAACTCCGAGATCTGACTGAGAAATTAGCAGCTGAATGAGACTTTGGATGTCCTCCATTAACCTTCTGTTTGGGGCCCAGGGCTGACTGGATCTCTCCATACTTCACCATCCCAACCAGTTGCCCAGACTCACATTAACTGACATTCACCTGATGCATTTCTGAGAAGCTGTGTGTAAATTTAATTTGATGGATTATATTTTAATGCTCTAGGAGAGAAGGAAATTAAAAATATTATAAATTCAACTAGCTCGGGGTGCCTAGGTGGCTCAGTTGGTTAAGCAACTGCCTTTGGCTCAGGTCATGATCCTGGAGTCTCAGGATCGAGTCCCACATGGGGCTCCCTGCTCAGCAGGGAGTCTGCTTCTCCCTCTGACCCTCCCACCTCTCATGTGCTCTCTCTCTCTCTCTCATTCTCTCTCTCTCTCAAATAAATAAATAAAATCTTTAAAAAAAAAATAAATTCTACTAGCTCATTTATTGGGCACTTATCATGTGCCATCTACTGTTGAAGCACTTTACATAAAGACCTTATTTAATCCTCATGACAATGAGGAAAGCTCAAATTTCTCCATTTTATAGATAAGGAGCCTGAAGATCAAAGGGGTTATTATGTAGCTTGGCAAGGTCACCCAGCTGGAATGTTGCCAGATTGGGCAAATAAACATTCAGGGGCTGGTTAAATTTGGATTTCATATAAATGAGTAATTTTTTAGTATAGCATACCTCAAATATTGCATGCAATATTTTTATCTGGCAACCCTATCCGTATGGTAAGTGGGGAATGTGAACTGGAATCCAAGTCTCCTGATTCCCCAGCACCTTCCAGTGGTAAGACCATGGACTGCGTGCATGGAATTCTTTGAAAAGGGAAGAACCCTCTTGTACTAAGTTTTGGGCTCTGCCTCAGACATGCTGAATAAAATGTCTGGGGGTGGAACATCCTTAAATATCCTCAACCATAAACTCCTACTCCTCAGGGAGTCCTTTGAACTCTGAATTTTGGGAGCACTTTAGTATGTATCCAGCTTGCAGATTTAGATGCCCATATTCAGCTGTCTTGTGGTTGCCAACATTCCTAGTAACTCTTTACAGTTCCTTCAATGATCCATCCATTCAACTCCTTGATAAATATTTCCTGCTGGAGGGCCTGTCCTGCCAGCCAGAGATAGAAAGATGAATTAGACACAGCTCCTGCCCTTGAGGAACTCCTGTTCCACTGCAGGGACTGATAAGTAAACAGACACATTAAGGTGGGGGGTGGGTGCTGGGTTGGGCAGCAGCACAGTGGAGACCATGGTAGAGGTTTGGTCCAAAGCAGAGGGGGTGGGGGAGGGAGCAGTCAGATACAAATTCCAGGAGACTGGCTTCAGTCAAGTCTTGAAGGGTCCATAGTTTTGTTTTCCTCTAAAGGGATATAACACTGGATAATGGATATAAATTTTAGCCAGTGGTTATGTTTTGCAATAAGAGATAAATTCGGATGAAGAAGAAAGTGAACACAAGGGCTCCAGAGTCAGACCTCTTGGTTACATGCAAGTTTCTCCACTTACCGGTCATGAGACCATGGCCATGTACTAACCCATCCTCTCGATGCCTCAATTTGTCTTCTGTGAAATGGGGATGACAACATTATCTACCTCATTGGTTTGGTGTCCAATTAAGCAATCCATATAAAATGCCTAACACAGCTCCTGAAAAGTAGTTAAGTATGCAATGGAGGTTCACATCGACAATTTCCCCTTCTCTACTAGATCTTTCCTTCACCCTACAAATGTATTGAAATATCTTTCCATCCTTGACCTCGTATCTTCCTCTGTTGGTATATTATTTGTTCCTTTTTTATGGTACAACTCAGAAAGAATCACGTATTCCTAATTGCCTATTTCCACTTTCTCACCTCCTCTCTCCTGAACCCGCTCCATGGAACCTGCTCTTGGCAAGGTTGCTGATAAGCTTCACAATGCAATTCCAGTGGGCAATTCTGTTTCTGTCTCTGTAACCCCATAGCAGTATTCAACACAGTTGATCTGGCCATGCCTCATGAAGTGCTTGCCTGCTTCCCTTGGCTCCCAGGACACCACACTCACCTGGCTCTCTCCTCCTCCTTCCCTGCTGCTGCTTCTCCATCTCCTTTGCTGGCTCTTCCTCCTCCTGTCCTGGTCCTCCTGCTAGTTGTGAAAGTCCTGCAGGGCTCAATCCTCTGACCTCTTCTCTCTTGTCTGTATTCACTTCTTAGGTGATCTCTTGTAATCTACTGATTTAAAATCCCACCTTCTGATGATTCCCACATTGATAGCACCAGCTCGTATCTCTCCTGAACTCAAGACAAAACAGCCTATTGCCTATGTAACATCACCATTGGGTGTCCAGTAGGCATCTTTGATTCAGCCTGTCCATAAACAGACTCATGACTTACCACCTGTCCCTACCCAGAATCTGTTCTTCCTTCAGAGTTTCCCATCCCCATAAATAGTACCATCATTCACTTGGTTGTTCAGGCCAAAAGCCTTAGAATCACTTTTGATTCCTCTTTCTCTCATTCCCCACACCCAAACTCAAATTCTGTCCATTATAGTTTCAAAATACATCCCAAATCCGATACTTCTCACTTCCTCTGAAGCAAGTGTCATATGGGGAAGCTGCCTTGGGCCTTTGAACCAGCCACACTGCAGGTGTTTTGACCTTGTCAGCCCATAGGACACATTTCAGATGAACTGATCACTCTTGAGTACTTTTTTTTTAATTTTTCACTTTTTTTTAAAAGATTTTATTTATTTGACAGAGAGAGACACAGCGAGAGAGGGAACACAAGTAGGGGGGAGTGGGAGAGGGAGACGCAGGCTTCCCGTGGAGCAGGGAACCCTATGCGGAGCTCAATCCCAGGACCCTGGGACCATGACCTTGAGCCAAAGGCAGACGCTCAACGAATGAGCCACCCAGGCACCCCTACTCTTGAGTATTTTTACACACTGTTTCATCTTTTTTTTTCTTTTTAAAGATTTTATTTACTTATTTGACATAGAGAGAGCGAGCGCGCACACACACCAGCAAGGGGAGCGGCAGACAGAGGGAGAGGGAGAAGCGACTCCCTGTGGAGCAGGGAGACCCATGGACTCTGGGATCATGACCTGAGCCAAAGGCAGATACTTAACTGACTGAGCCACCCAGGTGCCCCTGTTTCATCTTTTTCAAGAACGTTCCCATTGCTCAGTAATTTCTTGTGATGGCTATGAACTGCAGGTCCACGTTACCATCCTAATTTTATGTACAGGAAAACTGGGGGTCAGAGGATTAACTTCATTAATTCCAAAGTGTTTACTGAACACCTTCTATGCACCAGGCACTGGGCTGGGTGATGCAGGATATGAGGATCACTAGGCAGGCATGCGGGGGTGAGAGGCAGGAATATTCTGTCTATAACTGAGGTGTGAACCAAGAGTTGAGAGAGCCAGAAGGTGATGTGATTGTTTCTATATTGGGAGACAACTTTGTGAAGGTTTTATTGTGTGGGTAACATTTTTTTTTAAAAACCCACTTTAAACATACAGGCTCTTTTGTTCTTTCTATTCCTTGCATTCCTAATTCCTACAGATTCCAATTATTTTCAATGGGTGCATACTTATGCACACACAAACATGCATTGTAAAAACAAAATATGGACTATGCCTTCTTTTTTTTTTTTTAAAGATTTTTATTTATTTATTTAACAAAGATAGACACAGTGAGAACAGGAACACAAGCAGGGGGAGTGGGAGAAGCAGGCTTCCTGCAGAGCAGGGAGCCTGATGTGGGGCTCAATCCCAGGACCCGGGGATCATGACCTGAGCCAAAGGCAGATGGCTTAACCGACTGAGCCACCCAGGCGCCCCAAACTTAACCATATTTTGGCTATATCCAAGGATATTCATTGCTGCATTCTATGTATTAGCAAGAGAATATAGCCCACTAAAATGTCTATCAGGAGGGAACTGGATAAATAGTTCCTCTTCAGGTGGTATATTTTATAGTGGGAAAAAACAAATGAGATAGGTATATATGGTATGGAACAATCTCCAAGCTACACTACAAAGCGTAAAAAGCTAGGGTGCCTGGGCGGCTCAGTCAGTTAAGCGTGAGACACTTGATTTTGGCTTAGGTCATGATCTCAGGGTCATGAGACAGAGCCCCATGTCGGGGTCCATGCTCAGGGGCGAGTCTGCTTGAGCTTCTCTCTCTCCCTCTCCCCCTCCTACTCCTGCCTGCGTACTCTCTCTCAATAAATAAAGTCTTTAAAAAAAAATAAAGTGTATGGGCGCCTGGGTGGCTCAGTCATTAAGCGTCTGCCTTCGGCTCAGGTCATGATCCCAGGGTCTTGGGATCGAGCCCCGCATCGGGCTCCCTGCTCAGCGGGAAGCCTGCTTCTCTCTCTCCCACTCCCCCTGCTTGTGTTCCCTCTCTCACTGTGTCTCTCTCTGTCAAATAAATAAATAAATAAAATATATATATTTTTAAAGATTTTATTTATTTATTTGACACAGAGACAGAGAGAGGAATCACAAGTAGGCAGAGTGGCAGGGAGCGGCAGAGGGAGAAGCAGGCTCCCCGCTGAGCAAGGAGTCCGATGTGGGACTCGATCCCAGGAGCCTGGGATCATGACCTGAGCCGAAGGCAGACGCTTAACAACTGAGCCACCCAGGCGCCCCAAATAAAATATTTTTAAAAAATAAATAAATAATTAAAAAAAAAAGTGTATAAAGCAAGCTGCAAGACAGTGTTTAAAGGAAAAGATGGGTGTGTATGTGAGAGAGAGAGAAAGAGAGAATAATAATCACACATATCAATCTGTATATACATAAAACATTTCTGGAAAAATTCCTAAGAAACCATGAACAGTAGTTGGGATGTGAGACAGACTTATTTTTCATTACATATCCTATCATCCTGTGTGAATTTTTTTACCATGCGTTAAAAAAATTTTTTTTTCTTTCTTTCTTTTTTTTTCTTCTAGTAATCTCTACACCCAATGTGGGGCTCGACCTCACAACCCCAAGATCAAGAGTCGCATGCTCTTCTGACTGAGCCAGTCAGGTGCCCCAATTAGCTAGTGTTTTAATCGAAAAATTCAAACTGAACACCTTCTAGGTGCCAGGCACTAGTTAACTGGGGTGCCTGGCTGGTTCAGTCAGAAGAACATGCGACTCTTGATCTTGGGATTGTGTTTGAGCCCCACATTGGGTGTAGAGATTACTAACAAAAATAAACTTTTAAAAAAGCCTAGTTAATTAAAAACAAACTAAACAATATAGCATGGCCATTTTTTCCATGTTACTGTACATTATATATAGTATAACTCTCATTGCCATTTACTGTTTAGATATTTCACGTGTATTAACTTACTATTTTCCATAACAACCCTCAATCATTATTCCATTTCACAGATAAAGAAACTGAGGCAACTTGCCCAAGGTCACACAGATATTAGGTGGTGGAGCAGGAATTTGAACCCATGTGACCTGGCTCTGAAGTCCATGCTCTTAACCATCTGGTGATGACACCCCTCTCCCGTTAAGGGCTGCAAAGTGCATTCTACAAAGTGATTGTGTCACACTTTATCTAACCACTTCTCCTCTGATATGCATTCTGGTTGCTTCTGGGATTTGGCTACTACCTACCATGCTGCAGAAACACCCTTGTGATTAACCCTTCGTGTTCTTGGGTAAAATATATTTATAAGAGAAGTCCGGGAAGTGAAACCACTGCATCATCTAATATTTGGTGGTATTGCCAAATTACTTCCCATTGTTTTACTTCACCAGTGTGTTCTCCCCTTGCCTATGTATGAGAATGAGGAAGTAGCCCAGAAAGGGGAAACTCGTCCCAGATGAAAACAGCACGAGCAGAGACACTGACCTGTGTGTTTTGTGAAATTGTCTAGCTCGTCTTTGTTCAACAAATATTTACTGTGCCCTTCCTGAGTGCGTTTGGAGAATGGAGACAGTCATGGCGAACAACAGACATGGGCCATGCCTTCACGGGGCAGACAATCTGTGGAGAGAGGCGTTAATGAAGTAAACACACAGAGTGAAAATGTAACAACAATGTGCAGTAAATGCTATCAGGCGAGAAAATGGAGTGCTGTGGGAGGGAGTAACGGAGGCTTTCTTTAGAGAGGGTGGTCAGGAGAGGAACTTCTGGGAAAGAGACGTTGTTACGCTGAAAACAGAAGGAAGAGTAGAAATTAACAGAAGAGTTGAGGGGAACAAGGCTATTTCCTGGCCCCTAAAGAAGTTGGGAGTGATAGGTGGGGCCAAGGCCCTAGAGCCTTTTTGGGTTTTTTTGGCCCTAGAGCCTTTTGAAGCACTGAAGGGTTTAAGTGAGGTGTTGATCCCATTTACATTTTTGCAGATTCCCTTCTGCTATGCAGGAAGTGGATTAAAGCAGCAACAAGAAGTAGGGAAACCAGTTAGGAGGCTGGCCTAAGGTGGTGTAGGAGGACCTATAGATTAAAAGAGACTCCAAAGATGCATCGATCAACTGCCATGTGTGGGCTTCATTTGGATTCCTGATTTTTTTTTTTTTAAGATTTTACTTATTTATTTGAGTGAGACAGAACGAGTGTGCTCCAGGGCAGGGTGGAGGGGAGAAGGGCAAGGCGAGGCAGAGGGACAGAATCTCAAGCCGACTCCGTCCAAGCTGAGCACAGGGCCCCACGAAGAGCTCAGTTCCACCACCCTGAGATCCTGACCTGAGCGGAAACCAAGAGTCAGAGGCTCAATGGACTGCGCCACCCAGGCGCCCCTGGATCCTGAATTTTTTTAACTGTAAAAAAAAAAAAAAAATCACAGCTATGAGACAATTAGAAATTTGAACACAGTATATTTGATATTAAGGAACTATTTTTAAAATTTTAGGTATTCTGTCAGGTTTCCCACTATCCCCACTCCTGGATTAAAGAGTTGGAAGTTATCTAGTAGATAATTTAGAAATGTAAACTAATATATTAATGAATGATATGATATACATAGCATTTTGTTATATTGCATTATAGTTTTTCCTATGCAGATATTTACATCTATACTTTCATAGTTGAGATCATACTTAAATCCAGTTGGTATTGGAACAATACCTTTTAAAAGTTTAAAGTAATATATAGTGTTGAGGGGACATGGGACAGTGATGCCACCATACTCCAAAGCAGGACACTTTTGAGAGTAAAAGGTGACAACTGGAAACCTGAATTGTCCTAGCCAGGTGAAGTTGCTTGCCTTAATACTTTGATTGCCTTATTAGTTTTTCAGAGATTGCATCCTGACATGTTTATTCGTTTGATTTTCAGAGTGACAAAGACATACTCGGGAAATCATACTTGGGAGTAAGTTAAGCTCTTACCATCTCTGAGAAATGCTCAGTTATCTCCTCCATAAAGTTTGGACTCCCTGCCCCCATCCCGAGTTGGATGGCACTCCCTGAGGCTCTGGGGCAGTGGTTATCAAAATGCTGGGGGTGGGCAATGCTGGGATTTTGTTCCTCCCCACACCCACCTACCAAGAGATATTTGGCAATGTCCGGAGACATTAGTGATTGCACAACTGGATCAGGGAGAGTGCTGCTAGAAGCTAGTGGGTAGAAGCTGGGAATACCACTCAGTACCCTACAGTACACAGGCTAGCCTCCCTACTCCCCCATCAAAGAATTATCAGGCCCCAAAAGTCAATGCTGTCATGGTTGTGAAAACTTGCTATAGGTACCTTTGTCACAGCACTTCATGAAGACAACTATAATTGTCAACAGGTTGGCCTTCCCAGCTAGACTGGCAGCTTCATGGGAACAGGTGATACATGTGTCTTCTTGGGTGTTTGGCATATAGCTGACACTTAATGAGGACTGAAGGAAGAGGGGCGCCTGGGGGGCTCAGTCAGTTAAGCCTCTGCCTTTGGCTCAGATCATGATCCCCAGGTCCTGGGATTGAGCCCCGCATCTGGGCTCCCTGCTCAGTGGGGAGTCTGCTTCTCCTTCTCCCCACCCCCTGCTTGTGCTCTCTCTTGCTTTCTCTCTCAAATAAATAAATAAAATCTTAAAAAAAAAAAAGGTTTGAAGGAAGATGAGGAGGTACATCCAATCCAGATTCAAACTTAGGGCCCTGTGAGATCATGCTGCTTGATTTTTTTTAATTAATTAATTTACTTACAGTGTTATACTATTTCCAGGTGTACAATATAATGATTCAACAATTCCATACATCACCTACTGCTCATCAGGACAAGTGCAGTCTTAATCCCCATCACCTATTTAATCCAAACCCCCACCCACCTCCCCTCTTGTAAACATCAGTTTGTTCTCTATAGTTAAGAGCCTGTTTCTTGATTTGCCTCTTTTTTTTTCTTTGCTCTTTTGTTTTGTTTAAGTTACACATATGAGTGAAATCATATGGTATTTGTCTTTCTCGCAAACTGCTTGTTTTCTGAATTATTTCCCACCTCCCTTTGGGCACAGTAATCAGATGATAAGTATTGCATTCTCCAACATTTAACAATGTTTACTAAGCACTTACTAAGTACTGTCAGTGTTTTAGGTACTGGGAATACAGCTATGAGCAAGGCAGAGTCCCTGCTCAAAGAAAGTTTAATCTCAGAGGGGAAGACAAACAATAAGCAAGGAAACAAGATGGCTTCAGACAGTGATAATTATCACAGAGAAAATAAAAGTGGAGCACCTGGCTGGCTCAGTCAGTAGAGCATGCAACTCTATTTTTTTTTTCTTTTTAAAGATTTTATTTATTTATCTGAGGGGGGGGGACACTGGCGGTCGCCTGAGCAGCGGGGAGGGGCAGAGGGAGAGGGAGAAGGGGACTCCCCGCTGAGCAGGGAGCACAATGCAGTACTCCATCCCAGGCCCCTGGGATGGGGGGGGGGGGTGGTCAGGGGCAGACGCTTAACCCACTGAGCCACCCAGGTGCTGGAGCATGCAACTCTTGATCTTGGGGTCCTGAGCTCGAGCCCCACACTGGGTGTAGAGAGAAGGAAGGAAGGGAGGGAGGAAGGAAGGAAGGAAGGGAGGGAGGAAGGAAGGAAGGGAGGGAAGGGGGAGGCGGGGGGGAGGGAGGGAGGAAGGAAGGGTAATACAATAGGAAATGATGTGGGCAGGATGGCATATTCTAGGTAGGCTGACCAGGTGACATTTGAACTAATTTTGAGAGCAAGCCATCCATGGGAAAGCTCCCAGCCAGGACAACTGCACTTGCAAAGACCCTGAGATGGAAACACTAGCCACTCAACGAAGATTTAAGGGGAGGGCGCCATCACTTACGCCATGGAAACAATCCGGAAGCATGATTTATGTTATTAAAAGATCACTCTGGCTTCTGTGGGAGAATGTATGAAACATCTATATTCCGAGTCTAAAATATTTGTCATAAAATAGTCACATTTTTCGGCTGTTCTTATCAAATAGGAAACCTCCCAGATCCAGCAGGGGGCGCTGTAGGCGCCCGGTCGACAAATGTAACACTCAGCACTCTTTGGTTCTTTTCGAGGGGTGGGTCGCTTCCGGGAGCGGCCTCGTCGCCCGGCGCCTTCCTCTCTATCCGCCCCGCTCTGTGGTCACCGTGGGCCCGCCCTCTTAGGCTGACCTAGTGCTCCTTGGACTCTTCCCGCAGCCGACTCCGGGGCAGCGGGGCGAGGAGGGTGGAAGCCGGCACATGGCGGTCCCGGTGGCCGCGGCCGGGGCTGGCGCCAGGTGAGCAGGGCGGTGGGGAAGAGAGCCGGGCCTCTGGGTGCCCTCCCCGGGGCTGTGTGGCTTGAAGAGCCCCGGCCCCAGCGAAAGAGGAGCTCTGAAGGGGCGCCCACCCTCCCGCGATCCGAGGCAGCCTCCAGCACTCTGGCTGTGGGATCCTCCGCGCCCCCCCCTCAAGAACTTCCAAGTGCACAGAATTGAGTTAATCGTCCTCAGGTCTTGGCACGCTGTGGTCCAGTGCAAGGCCCCTCTTGTGTTTTACTTTATTATGTTCCTTGTTCTCAATCCCATTTCACCCCCTTCTCAGGCCCCCACTCTGGTGTATTAAAAGAGTGTACAGCCCAGTTTACATAAGTTTGCGTGTCTCTTACCTTGAAAGATGGTGGTTTTTGAATTCCTATAAATGATAATATGCTGTGATTTTTTTTTAAAAAAACCTTTTTACTCAACGTTGTGTTTTTGAGATCATACATTCAGTAGTAATCTAGTTTCTTTTTTTCTTTTTTTTTTTTTTTAAAGATTTTATTTATTTATTTGAGAGAGAGAGAGAGAGCACAAGAGGGGGGAGTGGGAGAGGGAGAAGCAGACTACCCGCTGAGCAGGGAGCCCGATGCCGGACTCGATGCCGGGACTCCAGGATCATGACCTGAGCCGAAGGCAGTTGCTTAACCAACTGAGCCACCTAGGCGCCCTCTTTTTTTTTTTTAAAGATTTTATTTATATATTTGAGAGAGAATGAGAGAGAGAGCACATGAGAGGGGGGAGGGTCAGAGGGAGAAGCAGACTCCCTGCCGAGCAGGGAGCCCCATACGGGACTCGATCCAGGGACTCCAGGATCACGACCTGAGCCGAAGGCAGTCGCTTAACCAACTGAGCCACCCACGTGCCCGGTAATATAGTTTCTGAAGGCTGCATAATACTACCCTACGTACTTCGGACCGCATTTTACCTATATATTCCCCAAGTGATGGACACTTAGAATGCTTCCAGTTTTTAACCACCTCAAATATACTGGAGCTTGTCTCCTTGTGAATATGGGTAATATTTTTCTGGATTACCCACCCCAGGGTAGGATGCTAGATCATAACTAATTCTGCGGAATTGTTTTCTGGAATGGGCACATGAGTTTATACTTCCCAACAGCATTGCATAAAGGTTCTGGCTTCCCCACATCCCTGGAATGTTTGGTATTGTTTGGTTTTCTGATGTTTATCAATCTGATGGGTTGTAAGGTGGCGTCCCATTGTGTTTTCATGTATTAAGCATTTGGGTTTCCCCTTTTCTGAATAGCCTAGTTGTATCCTTTTCCCACTTTCCATGGATTTCCTGTCTTCCTGACTTGCAGGAATTCCTTGTATGCTCTAGATTTTAATGTCTTGTTGGTTTTACACTCTTCACATACCTTCCACAGTTCTTTTAATTTAATCTATGGCACTGTATTGAGCAAAAATAAATTAAGTCCATTAGTTTTCCCCTTTATCAAAATTTGTGGGTTTGGGGTCTTATTTGAGGAATATCTTCCCACTATATCTTCATTAAGATATTCTTCTTCCTTTCCTTCTATTAACTAAATAGAATTTCACATTAGATTTTTAATCCATTTGGAGTTTTAAAATTTTATCTAAGTGATTTGAGGTAATGACCTTAATTTTCCTTCACCATTTTCAATTAATAACTAATGAATTAATAATTAAAAATTGGAGGGGTGCCTGGGTGGCTCAGTCGTTAAGCATCCACCTGCCTTCAGCTCAGGTCATGATCCCAGGGTCCTGGGATCAAGCCCCACATCGGACTCCCTGCTCAGCGGGGAGCCTGCTTCTCCCTCCCTCACTCCCCCTGCTTGTGTTCCCTCTCTCGCTGTGTCTCTCTCTGTCAAATAAATAAATAAAATCTTTCAAAAAAAAATTAAAAATCATTAAGAGCTCAGATTCTTGGACCTAGGCTGCCCTTGTCCGAACCCTGAGGCTGCCACTTACCAGGTGGGTGACAGGGCAAGTTACTTAACCTCTTTTGCTTCAGTTCCTCATCCATAAATAGGATATAGTCTCCATCTCTTAAGGTTGTGACAACCAAATGAATTAATACATGTAAAACACGTGTAGAACAGTCCTGGGCACATAGTATGTGCTTAATAAGTGTTGACAACTGTTAGTATTACTATGACCTTTCTTGTGATATAACCTCTATCATGTGCCCATGTAAACATAGGTCTATTTTTTCTTTTTGGTCTCTGTCCCGTTGGTCTTTTTGTTTCTACATTAAAACACAGTTTTGGGGCACCTGGGTGGCTCAGTCGTTAAGCATCTGCCTTCGGCTCAGGTCATGATCCCAGGGTCCTGGGATCAAGCCCCGCATCGGGCTCCCTGCTCGACAGGAAGCCTGCTTCTCCCTCTCCCACTCCCCCTGCTTGTGTTCCCTCTCTTGCTGTGTCTCTCTCTCAAATAAATAAATAAAATCTTAAAAAAAAAAACAAAACCACAGCCCTGCATTATGATTTGTCTTTTTTCTTTTTCTTTGAGAGAGAGAAGGGTGTGTGAGCACGCGCGAGGTTGGGTTAGAGGGAGAGGAAGAGAGAGAATTTTAAGCAGACTCCACGCTCAGCATGGAGTCTGACACAGGACTCAGTCGCACGACTCTGAGATCAAAACCTGAGCCGACAGGTCGTCATCCTGGAATCCCGGGATCAAGCCCCGCATCGGGCTCCCTGCTCCGCGGGAAGCCTGCTTCTCCCTCTCCCACTCCCCCTGCTTGTGTTCCCTCTCTCGCTGTCTCTCTCTCTCTGTCAAATAAATAAATAAAATCTTAAAAAAAAAAAAAAAACCTGAGCCGAAATCAAGAGTCGGATGCCCAACTGACTGAGCCGCCCAGGCGCCCCTGATCTGTCTTAATAACTGATGGTTTGGGTCTCCAATTCCTCCTTTCCTATTTTTCACAGTTGCCCTCAGCTGTTCATGGGCCTTTGTATTTCCATATAAAGTTCCTCAGAGAAGTTCTGCTTGTGATTGGTATTATATTGAATTTATAGACTACTTTTGTTAGAAATGAGGTCTTTATAATGTTAAGTCATGCCAGCTCTATTTAAGTCTTTCACATCCTATAATAGAGTTTTCGTTTTTCTTTTAAAATGTCTCATCCTGGGGCGACTGGCTCGCTCAGTTGGTAGAGCTTGCAACTCTTGATCTTGGGGTTGTAAGTTTGAACCCCACGATGGGTGGAGAGATTACTTAAAAATAAAATCTTTTGGGGTGCCTCGGTGGTTCAGTCTAGGGTCGTAGTGCCACAGATTAAATTAAATTTAGGGGCGCATATTTAGGCACCCCTAAAAATAAAATCTTAAAAAAAATGTGGGACACCTGGGTGGCTCAGTCAGTTAAGCCTCTGACTCTTGATCTCAGCTCAGGTCTCGATCTCAGGGCTGTGAGCTCAAGCCCCACATTGGGCTCTATGCTGGGCTTGGGGGCCTACTTAAAAAAAAAAAATGTCTTATACATTTTTTTTTAAAGTTAATTCCTGGATGTTTTACAGTTTTGTTTTTTAAGATTTTATTTATTTATTCATAAGAGACAGAGAGAGGGAGGCAGAGGGAGAAGCAGGCTTCCCGCCGAGCGGGGAGCCCGATGCGGGACTCAATCCCAGGACCCCGGGATCACAACCCGAGCTGAAGGCAGATGCTCAGTCATCTGAGCCACCCAGGCGCCCATGTTTTACAGTTGTTTTAGTGCTTTTCTTTTGTAAGTGACCTCTTATTTTCTTTATATTTTCCAGTTGGTTATTGTTGGTATAGAACACTGTTGATATTTGTATGTTAACCCTATATCTAGCTGAACTCCTTTTACTTCCAGCATTTGTCTATTGATTTGCTGTTTGCTGTGTAAATGATCACATTATCTGCAAATAAAGACAATATAATCTCTTCCCTTTTAATTCTTTTACCTCATTTATTTTTCTTGCTTTATTGATTTAGCCAGGACGTTAAAATCCTTGATGGGCTTTCTTGTCATGTTTGTGACCATGAAGAGGATGTGGCTAAAGTTTCTTGATTAACTATGGTTTTTTTGGGGTTTTTTTTGCTGTAAATTTTTGGTAAATTACCTTTTATAGCATTTACCAGCTTAAAGAAATTCCTTTCTCTCCCCCGTCTGTTCCCAGCCTACTGCCTTCAGCATCGGTAAGCCATTCTTCCTGCATGGCCTGGACCCCCCCCCAGAACAGTGTAGATCAACTTGGTAACTGCTCTGTAAGGCTTAACTGCCCTCTTAGGGTTCTCTCGACTTCTCCTGTGTCTCTTCTTCAGGCCCAGGTTAGATCTGCAATTTCTTCAGCGGTTCCTGCAGATACAGAAGGTTTTGTTTCCCTCCTGGTCATCACAGAATGCCTTGATGTTCCTGACCCTGTTGTGTGTCGCCCTACTGAGTGAGTGAGTGAGCCCAGGCTACAGGGGGAGGGCAGCCTTGGTTTGGGGTCCCTTCTGTCTGGGGAGTTGATAAGGCAAGGACTCAAGGGGAAGACTCCTTGTTTTCTCCCCCTTCACCACTGACTTCGGACCCCTCTCCCCACCCCAGAACAACTGGTGATCTACCAGGTTGGCTTGATCCCCAGTCAGTACTATGGGGTCCTGGGAAACAAAGACTTGGATGGGTTTAAGACCCTGACATTCCTGGCTGTGGTGCTCATCGTTCTCAACTCCATGGTAAGGTCTCCCTGTGTTTCTCTTCCTCTCCAGCCTAGTGTAAGCACAGTGCCCACTGGGACTTAGCCACCAGGAAGCAGGAATTGAGCTGTGGGTGTGTGTTCCCTCCCTTTCTTGGAACTGGAGGTCAGAAGGGCATTGATCTTGTTATTGGGCCCAATCCCTGGGATGTTTCAGGCTCCCAGGACTTGGCCATGAGGTTCTGGTTTAAGTCAGTGTTTAGCAGAAATGATCTTGTCCCTTCCATTCCCATTACTCTTGCTTCAGGGAACTCCCAAGCATTTGAAAACTGGGATCAGCAGCCAGGGGGCTATTGCTTCTCTGTGGGGCTGAGGCCCCGGTTCAGCCTGGCACCGTGTCACACCTCTCAGCCTTTGCACCTGCTGCTTTCCTGCAGAATGGCTTCCTTCCCCACTCTGGTTCACTTGGTTAATGCCTGCTCACTTTTCAAGTTCTGCTGTTGTCACTTTCTTCAAGTCCTCCTTAACCTTCTTCATGTTTCCTCCACCAAACTCTGCCCTCCTCTCTGCCTAACTAATACTCTGAGTTAACCTCTGCTGTGACATTCCTCACGCCCTTGTAATTGTTGCCTTGTTAGACCGAGCTCATTGTCACCACCTTGGACTGAGCATGGAGCTGCTCCATCGGTGGTGAACAATGAGTCAGGCCTCCACTGGGACTCAAGCCTAATGCTCTGCCTGCCTGCATGGCCTGTTTTCTTGGGGAATCCCCTTCTCATCACACTTGGGCACTTTGGATGGGTCTTCTGGTGGTAAACACCTATGTATACAGAACTTTGTTCCAAGTTTTGGGGAACAGAAAAGTGAGAACATAAATGGCATAGAAGATATCATCCCCATCTCCGGAAGCTCACCTGCTCTCAGGATAAAACAGTACAACATAAAGGGGCCAGAGGCCTGTGCTTGGTGACGGAATGAGCATGGCGGGGAGGGAGGGAGGGAGGGAAGAATCCCCTGACTTGACACTTTAACCCAGAAGTGCTGAGTGGACAGAGACTTAAGCGGAGTGGGCTGGGACCAGTCAGCAGATGCACTCTGCCAGCCCCGAGCTCCTGCTGAGATGTGCAGAAACCATCTCTCCCTCTCCCTCACTTCCTCTCGCTTCCCCACTGCACAGCTGAAGAGCTTTGACCAGTTCACCTGCAACCTGCTGTATGTGAGCTGGAGAAAGGACCTCACCGAGCACCTTCATCGCTTCTACTTCCAAGGCCGCGTGTACTACACCCTTAACGTGTTGCGGGATGACGTCGATAACCCGTAGGCGCCCCCTCTCTGTCCTCCCCACCCTCTGCAGGGTTCTGTCAGTCTGGCTCGGCCCTGGAGAGTCCCTGCGGTGGGCCCTTTGAGATCATCCACAGTTCTCCGCAAATGTTGATAAGCACCATAGGGGAAGGGGACTCCGTGGAGGAACCCCCGAGCAGCTGCAGGGCTGAGAATAGGGCACTAAAAGATAGGAGCGGCTCCCTTTTGTCCATTTTATATCCTGTGCTTCCCAGCCAGGCACCCTCTGAAGAAAGTGTCCTTGCTCGCAAACCAGCTCTTGGATTTTCAGCAGTAAAAAATTATTGCTGCCCAGGACTCAGTGTAAGATTCAGATCTTCATTCTGTCACCTCCCAGTTGACAGGCCTTCGTTCACTGAGCCTCAGGTTCCCTTTCTGGAAAATGGGGATGATAGTTCCTATCTCAGTATCTCAAAGGATATTCATGCAATGCACATGTGCGGTGCCTGGCACACAGCAAATGTCCCAGTGTGAGTTAGCGCTGGTTATTTTACAGGTGAGGAAACTGAGGCCCAGAGAATGCAAGTGACTTGTCCAAAGTCATGTCTCTCATTGGAAATGGGAGTCAGTGTGGCCCCAGTAGTGCAGTGGGACATACGGAGTCTCTCCTCACACTCATTCCCTCTCCACTCACCACCCCCACGCACTTTTTTGCCTGCGGTGACCTTTTGTCAGCTCAAGCTGAGCTTTGTGGCAAAGATTCTTGGGATTCCTGTTGCCTCTTATCTTCTAGGCTTCTCCATGACTCAACCCATATGAAGCTTCTGCAGCCAGATAGCTAAAATGGGGGCAGGCTCAGGTTCGCAGAAGAGATTGGGAGGAGCCAGAGAGAGGGCGTAGCTTTCTGGCCCATCCAGAAACTCAGCTCTTCTACCCTCGGGTCATTCTCTGGTGCTACTCAGAACTGGCTCAGGACCCCTGGGTACTGGCCCTTTGATTTGCTACTTTTCCAGAGGGGTAAACTGAGGCACCCTAAGAAGCAACTCTTCAGAACCCTGTTTAAAGGTCCTAAAGGTCTTAGTGCCTCTAGGAAAAGCAGCGCTTGTCGGGGTCCATCTTCCCCTGGATCGTGGCTAACAGTGCTGAAAGGCAAGGTCAGAGTAAGAGGTAACCTCTCAGCTCGCTCCACCCTTCGCGCCCCGCTCCCTGGTCCACTTGCTCTGTTGTTGGCTCCAGGGACCAACGCATCAGCCAGGATGTGGAACGATTCTGCCGACAGCTCAGCAGCATGGCCAGCAAGCTGATCATCTCCCCCTTCACCCTCATCTACTACACCTACCAGTGCTTCCAAAGGTGAAGCCTCTCCTCCCCCATCCCACCCCCCAGGTGTTTCCCCCCAAGGTCCCTCACTTACACGAGCTCCCCCAGGTCAGGGTCCAGAAGAGGCTGGTCTTCTTCCCTCCTGCCTGCAGCCCAGGAAGTCTTCCTGTGTCCTGTGCTCGGGCCCCCGCCCTTTGGACATGTGGCGTTTCAGTGTCACAGGGGTCCTGGTATCTGACAACCTGGACCAGGTGCCTGCTGCCCCCACAAAGGAGCAGAGGTCCCACAGGACTGCTGGCTGAGATTGGACGAGGGCTGCTTGAAAGAGCAAGAAGCAGGGCTGAGGCCTGCGGGGATATGTGACACCCCCCACCCTCCCTCTCTCTGCCTTCCAGCACGGGCTGGCTTGGGCCTGCGAGCATCTTCGGGTATTTCATCCTGGGAACCCTTGTGAACAAAATGTTGATGGGGCCCATTGTGGCAAAGCTGGTGCAGCAGGAGAAGCTGGAGGGGGATTTCAGGTATGTCTCCCTTGCTTGAGGTTTCTGGGCCGAGCATAATGGTTAAGGAATGGGATCTCGAGTGAGACAGCCTCATTCGAGTCCCAGCCTGTGCTAGTTACTAGCCATGTGCTCTTGGGTGAGGTGTTGAACCTCCCTAAACTTCAGTTTTCCCATCTCTAAAATGAGGATGGTACTGTTGCCTGCAGAGGGGATTGTGAGGAGCATTATTGAGATTCTAGGTGAGAAACAGCGAGAACGGTGTCTGGTTGGCCATCATCATCCCTTGGTCTTCTCATGTGCTTCTGTTTCAACCTTCCTGTTTTGGCTCAGCCAATAGATCCAGCCCCTGCACTGTGCTTCTTGGCCTCCTACTTCAGGTTGGGCCCTGGGAGGAGGTGGCGTGGGCAGGAATGCACCTGTCCTCTGGGGAGGTGAGGGGTCGTCCTGTCTGCAGGGCTCCTGCCACCCCACCCAGGCCCTGTGATAGCTCAGGGAAGGGCTGGGCCTTTTTGAGGTGGAGCCAGGTTCCTCTTCATCTGGAGATCTTCCTGGTCCAGGCTAGAGAAAGGAGAAGGGCCAGTACTGCCCGTTGTCAGCACACATTTGCCTTTGGTCTGCCCAGGTTCAAGCACATGCAGATCCGGGTGAATGCTGAGCCTGCTGCTTTTTTCAGGTGAGTCAGGTGGGCATCGTTTCCTTCTGCCTCATCAGAGCTGATAGTGGAGATGGCAGAAAAGGAAAGACGATTTGTACGGCCTGCCCACCATCACCGAACCCTGGGGCTGAGCATCCTTACACTTGGCTATGACCCTCACCCCATGTCTCTCACTGTCCTAGTCTGCCTCATCCTTAGGTCCAGGGATTTGCTTCTGAAGCTGGTTGTTCCTTCTAGTGACCCAGCAGGGGGCCTAAATTTGTTCCAAGAATGAAACGAGTGAATGATTCTCGTCTTGGTGATGATTATAAGCCATTACCTCTGCCTCTGTTTTTCCATCTACGAGATGGCTTTCTGCCAGTGCTGATGGCCGGTCAAAGTCTCCAAGACTGATCCTTTGTCTCTGTAGGATGGGAGGGAAAGGAGGCCTCAGGAGATCAGGAGACCTGCTCCCCACAAACACTGTCCAAGTGGAACAAAGTGTCTGATCTCCTGATAGCAGCATTGTGAAATCTCCTGCCTTCCCTCAGGGTCAGGATAGGTCCCTGGGCCCTGCCTTCTGTGGGACCTCTGGAGTCATTGTTTGGCCCCAGAGAGATAACTCAGGCCCCAGAGGTGTGTGTTTAAGGAGTGGAAGCTGCTCTTGGATCACCTGGATCTAATAACCCTGGGACCTTTGCACTTGTCTGTCTTTGCTGCATTTTGCAGCTGCCACCACTTGAGGGCGCCAAGAATACTAGGAATCTATGAGGTGGGGTTTGGTTGTGTGGCCGTAGGGCTGGGCCTGTGCTAAGTGCTTTTGGATTCTGCAGCCTCTCGTGAAGTTCTGGGCTCTGGGGAAAGCAGGTTTGTTCTTGGAGCTCTAGATGGGTTCTTTCCTGGCTTCTCTGTCCCTCTAACACTTTCCATGTGCCAGGGGAAGAATGCAGTGCGTCTGCCTGCCCCCCTAAACTGGGAGCTCGAGGACAGGGACTATTTTATCCCCTTGTTTATCTCACTGGCTAACTAGCACAGAGCCTGCCACCCAGCAACTGCTCTGTGTATAGTCGCTTAATAATAACAGCTGTTACTTTTTAAGGGTCCCTCTTCTGCCTGGCACTTTCTATTTAGAAATTCTCTAACTTATTTTGTAGGTATGATTAGCCCCATTTTACCGAAGAAGACACCGAGACTCCGAGGCTTAAGTAACATTAGTCACCCAGCTAGGAATTGGCCAGAGCCAGGATTTGAGCCAGATCTGCCCAATCTAGAGTTCATGTTCTTTCCCCAGACGATACTGTGCTGAGTACATGAAGCAGTGAATGGATGCTAGTGGCAGAAAGGGTCTGAGATGAAGACCATTTGGATATAGGCTTGGTCCCCAAAGGAGAGTGTGATGAGGGCTAGAGGGTCCCCCGGCCCGGCTGAGGCTTTCCAGGCGCCATCAACATCCCAGCCTTTCTCGTCAGAGCTGGGCACGTGGAGCATGTGAGGACAGACCGCAGGCTGCAGAGACTCCTTCAGACCCAGAGGGAGCTGATGTCCAAGGAGCTGTGGCTTTACCGTAGGTGGAGGGAGCCCCGGGGAGGCGAGAACCCCGGGAGCGGGATCGTCTCCTTCCCTCCCCGAACCTCCTCGCTTTCTCTCTGCACTAGTCAGTTTGCCGTGATGAAGGAATTCACCACGGGGAGCCACTGTCTTTGCCACGAGTGTCCTCGGGAGAACGAGGCTCCGGGGAATAGCTTGGTCCTACTTGGCTTCCTCTTCCCTCAGAGCACATCGGTGCTTCCTGGGTCTCTTACCCTCGGTGTTTCTGCCTTCTGCAGTTGGTGTCAACACATTCGACTATCTGGGCAGCATCCTGAGTTACGTGGTGATCGCCATCCCTATTTTCAGTGGTGTCTATGGAGACCTGAGCCCCACAGAGCTCAGCACTCTGGTCAGCAAGGTGAGGCTCCCTCCTGGTGACCCTTCATGCCGTCCCCTCTGCCCTCGGCCCGGCGCCTCGGAGTCCAGGCCGGGGCTCACTGCTCGCTGTCCCGTGCAGAACGCCTTTGTGTGCATTTACCTCATCAGCTGCTTCACCGGCCTCATCGACCTCTCCAGCACGTTCTCAGATGTGGCTGGTTACACACACAGGTGAGGCTGCGTCCTGCCCCTCTCCAGGTCCTGAGCAAAGCAGGTGCCGCTGGGAGAAGTAGCCGAATGAAAAAAGGAACAGAAAAGCCATATGGCAGTGGGTGTGAGAGAGAAGGCGGAGTGCGTTCACCTGGGCCCCCAGGCCCACCTCAGGTTTTCACTTCTTGCCCAGAATCGGGGAACTTCAGGAGACCCTGCTGGACATGTCCCTGAAGTCGCGGGGTGGCGAGGTCCCGGACGAGAGCGAGTGGGACATGGACAGGTGGGTGCCGGGCTGGCAGGGCAGTGCCGTGGTGGGCGCGCCCAGCTGGGGTTCACCCCGGAGCCCTGCCCTCTCCCAGCCGGGCGGCAGAGTTTTGCAGAGCAGATGCCAGGCCTCTCTGCTTGGTGCCGGGCACATCACAGGTGTTCCCAGGCAGGGGTGCTGTTCTGGCATCTGTTGTCACCTACACCTTCCCCCAGCTGCGGGAAGCACGGTGCCCACTCCTGCCTGGGCCCGAGATGACAAATCAGAAATCTGAGCGGTCTGCCTCCCACTGAGCCCTGCCGCCTGCCCCTTTCCTCGGGGCCTGCCTGTTCTCTGTTCCCCAGGCCTCGCTCACCCTCACACGTGGCTTTACTCGTGTCTCCTGTGTTTGTTTGTTTGTTTAATTTATTTATTTGAGAGAGAGAACACGAGTGGAGGGGCATGGCAGACGCAGAGGGAGAAGCAGGCTCCCCGCTGAGCAGGGAGCCCGATGCGGGGCTCGATCCCAGGACCCTGGGACCGTGACCTGAGCTGAAGGCAGACACTCAACGGACTGAGCCACCCAGGTGTCCCTTTACTCATGTCTCCTTGCATGCGTTGTGATGTTTCTGGCCTTTCTGTGCGCTGAGGATTTGTTTCATGTCCTCACTTTCTTGGGCTAATTACTCAACTGTTCTGTGTCTCTGTTTCTTCATCGCTGTGAGGGGAAGAGTAATGGAACCTTCCTCTTAGGATGTTGTGAGGATTAGCTGTCACGGTCTGTGGAAAGTGCTTGGACAGGGGCCACAGAGTAAGCTTTCCAAAATGGAAACAGCCTGCATTCCAGGGCCTACACGCAACTCCCTTCCGAGGGACTAAAGCCTTAACTGTTGCCCCCGTTCAGAATTCAGGCTTCGTGCAGCTGTGGGCCTGGGGCTGGGGAGATGGTGCGGCGACCGTAGGAGACCGGAGGTGCTGTTCTCCGGGGGAAAGGGGCGTCCGTGCCAGAGCCAGAAACTCCAGGTCCCTTTCCGACCACCACGCCCATCCTGTCCAGGCCCTGGTCACACGCGCTGTGCACACCCACCAGGGTTAAGGTTAGACAGCTTCAGCTCCGTGACCCTGAGGGAGTTACTGAGCCGCCTGACTTGGTTTCTCCCTCTGCCAGGTGGGGATGATGTTTGTGATCCGTTGGTGTTAAAGCTGATTAAGATCAGTCACGGCGGGGCTTTGCACAGCCTGGCACAAAGTAGGTGCCCTCGGCCCTACCTCTGTGTTCGTGTGCCCGAGCTGCCGTAACAAAATTCCACAGACTGGGTTGCTTATCCAAGACATTTATTTTCGCACAGTTCTGGAGGCTGGAAGTCCAAGATCAAGGGTTGGTTTCTCCTGAGGACTCTCTCCTTGGCTTGCAGGTGGCCGTCTTCTCGCCGTGTCCTTTTCTAGCCTCTTCTCTGTGGAGGAGCATCCCTGGTGTCTCTCCCTCTTCTTAGAAGGCCGTCAGCCATATTGGATTAGAGCTCTCCCCTGATGGCCTCATTTTAACGCCATCATTTCTTTAAATACTTTCCCTTCAAATGCAGTTACATTCTGAGGTACTAGGGGTTGAGACTTCAGCCTGTTATTTTGAGAACACAGTTTAGCCCATAACCCCCCTGTCCAGAGGTGAGGCCCCCGAGGAGAAGACCCTGCCCCCCAGTGGTACTGACACTACTTCTCTCCCCTCGTCTTCTGACCGCAGGGCCCCAGAGTGGCCGGTCACAGAGCCAACAGACACAGCTTTTCTCCTCGAGCGGGTCTCCATCTGTGCCCCCTCCTCTAATAAACCCTTAATCAGGGATCTGAGCCTGAAGATCTCTGAGGGGCAGAGCCTGCTCATCACAGGCAACACGGGCACGGGCAAGACGTCATTGCTCCGGGTTCTCGGCGGCCTCTGGGCAAGCACACGGGGTGAGAGCCAGCCCTCCCTGCCTCTGAGCCAGCCTTGGCCCGGTGGGATGCGTGTACGTGCGTGCAGGCGTGTGCATGTGCGCACATGTGCGTGCGTGTGTGTAAAAATCCAGGCCTTTTTGTTGGGGAGAGGGAATGAGAGGCACTTACTTTGTCTGGGAGATGTCAAAATGGAGGTTTCTGTGGGCCCTGCAGGCTCAGTGCAGATGCTGACGGACTTTGGACCCCATGGGGTGCTGTTCCTGCCACAAAGGCCATTCTTCACGGATGGGACCCTTCGGGAGCAGGTCAGCCTGGGGCCCGCACCTACCTCTGGCTAACGGAGACCTCTGGCAGTCTGACAGGTTTCAGCTCTAGAAAGTTATGGGGCAGAAGGTGGGGTAGTAAATGGCTCCTGCCCAGGAACTCCCTGGTTCTACGAACATTTTACTCACTTCCATGGATTGGGCCATGTAGTTAGAGCAGCTCCTGGGGGCAGGTTAACCTGTGGGGGCCAAAACCAAATACCACATACATTTGTTGGCCACCAAGGTTGGATTCTGGACGCTGTGTCCTTAGGAGGCTCACAGACTCTTTCCCCTCAGACACACATCTGACGTTTGCAGTGACCCTGTCCCACTGTCTGCTGGCCCCGGCTCTCCCACTGGACCCTTGGCTGGGGTGGTCTTTACCATCCTCAGGTGGAGAGGAGCCTGGCCTGTGGCAGTTCCTGGGGCTGTATCCTCCTGGGGAGGATAGGCTCTGTGCCGCACTGCCTCTCATTGGCCCTCATCTTAGGCCTGTGTGGTTTTGTTTTATCAGGTGATATATCCCCTGAAGGAAATCTACCCGGACTCAGGTGAGCTGGGCCTCCCTGGGGCATGTCCTCCCATCTAAATTGTCCCTGCTCTGCCTGACTGGGGCCTCGCCAGTGCCCTTTGGCAGAGGCTCCAGCGAGGCTGCTGGTTTGAGGTAGTTTTCTTCTCCTTCCAGTGTTTACTATTTTGGGGTCTGTACCCTGACCTCATCTTGTTCTGTCTTCCCCTCCTTGAGGAGAGACCCCCATTGGAGGAAGGGAAGGGACTACTTCCTTCGCCTGGCCCTTCCTTTGTGTATTAAGTGCTATAACCCTGTCACTGCAGAGCCTTAGCCCAGATTCTGGCGCCCCCCCCAGCCCTACCCCCTTCCACGATGTACCCCCTCTCTTCTGGCTGCCCAGAAGGAGCTGACTTCTTGAAGAAGGCTTGTCTGTTTTGCAGGTTCTACTGATGATGAGAGGATCATGAGGTTCTTGGAGCTGGCAGGCCTGGTGAGTGTGGGCAGGGACGCTGAGGCCCAGGCCCACCTGGTAGCACTGACCACAAGGGCTGGTCCAGCAGAGCCGGCGTAGTGCCTGGGGCCCAGGACCGGAAGTGTGAGCCTGGACCGCGGGAGTGGGAGTAGAAAGTGGTGAGGGGAGCGGTTGGCCAGGTACAGCAACCAGGGGGTGCATTCTCTGCATCGACTTTTAAAATGATAATAAAACTAAGTCTGCTTAGCATATGTAAATAGTGTAGTTGATAGGATAGTCCTCCCTGCGGGGCGCGGATCGCTCCCACAGCCCCTGCCAGGGCTGTAGCTGCCTCAGAGGTGTGTGTGGAGGGGTGACAGGAAGCAGGGATGGGCCCTCTCACAGACAGCATTCCCTCTGGGTGTGTTACAGTCCAGTTTGGTGACCAGGACAGAGGGTCTGGACCAGCAGGTGGATTGGAACTGGTAAGAAGGGAGTCGGGTGCTCCAGAGCCAGCTCCCCCCCACACGGTGGGTTCCAGGTGTTTTTGCTGGCCCATCAGGGGCATGTTCATGCCCTCGGGAGCAGCGTTTTGGCCTCACCTCATGTGGGCAGCCCATCTCATGATGGGCTGGACTGTGGTTGAAAGGGGAGGGTGATGTCAGTCTGTCCCCGGGGCCAGCCTCTCTGCCCCAAGAACCTCTTCTTGCTTAGACCCCATTCTATGCAAAAGCCAAGCCATATCCTCCTTCCTCTAGCGGTCCTTTCACTCCCATTCCTCAGGTATGATGTTCTGTCCCCAGGAGAGATGCAGAGGCTCTCCTTTGCCCGGCTCTTCTACCTGCAGCCAAAGTATGCAGGTGAGGTCTGCCCCGGCAGTGCGCATGCCCGGTACTGTGTGCTCACGGGGGTGTGTGTGTGTGTGTTTCACGTGTAACCGCGGAGGCGTTCAGACACAGAGGAGAGCACCCCTGTGCGTGGCCGGGCATCTCTGTCCCTGCAGGGGAGGATGCCAGGGCTCTACCCTTGCGGCAGCAAGGTTGGCATCCCCAGATCAGCTCGGGATGTGTTACACCACGCGTTCTGGAGCATTCTGCCATGGCAGCAGCTGGAGCCAGCCTAAAAAGCTTGCGATTTTATGCTCCTGAGCCTCTGCCGTCAATAAGCGGGCAACACCCCCACCTGTGCCTGGCGGAGGGATGGCAGGTGTGAACTTCAGGGACTCGCGTCCTTGGGGGAACTAAGAAGCGCTGGTTTGAGCGGTTCTAGGAAGTGCTGGTGCTTACTCTAGGAAGCCGGGGGATTTCATCCTGCCGCTGGTAGAAGGCTTCCCAGGTGAAGCCTCGCCCTCTGCTCTTTTGGCCTGCTCTTCCTGTGGCAGGGCTCCTGTAAGCCAGAGCCGCTTCCAGCCAGCCTCGCCCTGGGTCCCAGGCAGACAGAGGTGAGCGTGGTTTGGAGGAGAGGCAGAGGTGGGCCAGGGGCAGGAGCCGATCTCTCCCCGCCGGATTCTGCCCTCAGTGCTTGATGAAGCCACCAGTGCCCTGACCGAGGAGGTGGAGAGCGAGCTCTACCGCATTGGCCAGCAGCTGGGCATGACGTTCATCAGCGTGGGACACCGACGTAGCCTCGAGAGGGTACCCAAGCTCGTAGAGATGGCCTGAGGAGGAGGAAGAGCCCAGAGGCTGGGCCTGACGAGGGCCAGGGGCCCTTCAAAATGGGGAGTGGGGGTGGCGGAGAGGGCAGGGGAGGGATGGCCTCCCGTTGGCTGTGGCCAGCGTGGCCTGATCTGCGTCGTGCTGGTCTCTTGCAGTTTCACTCCTTGGTTCTGAAACTCTGTGGAGAAGGAAGATGGGAACTGACCAGAATCAAAGTGGAGTGAAGCCAAGGGTGTGGCTGGCCCCTGGAAGAAGTGCCCAGCTCGGGGCAGATCGGCATTCTCCCGGAGAGACCGGGGGGGGGGGGGCCTGTGGGGCACGGGAGACCCCTGGCTCGCCTCCCAGGCCCTGTGCAGGGGGCACTGGCAGCAGGGGGGGCCCGGCTGGGGTGCGGCTCGCTGCGGGGCACCCAGTCCTGCCAGGGCGCCTCCTGCCGCCTCAGCCAGAGCTCCCTGCACTCGGGATGCCGATTGCTTACGAACAGCCTCAGATCGTGTTTTCTAAAGAAAAACCTGAAAGTGTGGGATCTGTGAGAAATGTAGGGTCATTGTGGAGAGAATATTGGGCTTAAAGTCACACAATCCAGAAATCTTTTAAATCCATTAGATTTTATAGCAATAGATTTTTTAACTTTAATCGACAAATATTTAATTTTTATAACTTTTTTAAAAAGATAAACATTTCTTACAAATTGCAGCCTTCTTTCTCTTTCTTTTCCACTGTAAGGCGACCTTTTAAATTGAATCCACAGACTTGTATTTGGGAGCCTGGGGGGAAGGGAGATGCACTCTCCATTGTACTGGAAACTTCTGCGCCTGGTTTTTCACTTCACTCCACACCTGCGCTTTCCCTTTGCCGGTTGTACCTGAGTCACTAACCTCTAGGGCCCTTCTGTTTTTCTTGTCCTAACCCAGGTAAAAATAAATCTCTTTCCCTTTAGTCAACTAAAATAAGGTCAGAGATTTTTCAAAAATAATCTTTGTGAGGAAACAGCAACAACAAGAGGAACAGACAAAACCCAGAAAGCACGGGAAACTTGAGATGGAAAACGATTTGAGCCCAAAGCCCTTATTCTAGAACAGTGTTACCCAAAGTTGAGTTGTCAGTGCAGCACGTTCATGATTTTTGCCAGATCTCTGTACTTCTTGTACTGTGAATTACTTAATATTTTTAAAATTAACTCCCCCCTTTTTTTTTAAGATTTTATTTATTTATTTGACAGAGAAAGCACAAGCAGGGGGAGCGGCAGGCAGAGGGAGAAGCAGGCTCCTGTTGAGCAGGGAGCCCAACACGGGGCTCAATCCCAGAACCCAGAGATCATGACCTGCCCCGAAGGCAGACGCCCACCCAACTGAGCCACCCAGGCGTCCCAATTAACTCCTTAAACCTAACTGTTGTTTTTTTTTTTATTTACGCTTGCTATAACTAGAATGTAACTGTAAAAGTGACCGTAACCCAGGTTACAAAATGGCAGTTTGATACCGTGCCTGCAGAGAGTCAGCCTGAGGCTTGCGCTCTCTGTACAAAGGGAGGTTAAGGGATGTCGTGGGGGGAATTAGACGGACTGGCACACAAGTGAGGATTTTCTCCTTAACAAAGTTAGAAACCTGGAATGGGAACTGCTCAGGAAGGAACTTTCTCACTCTAAGACTTGAGGTTATTTACTGCCTTGGTACCCCGCTGAAAATGATGCCAGATGTGGGGTGGGGACCTGGGGAAGTGCTGTCTGCAGGGTGACGCCCCCTGGCGGCTTGGCTGGCCCGCAGGCCTGGAGCCTGTTCTTCCCCAGCTCCACCGTGTCGGGGTGCTAGCGCAGCGCACCCGGGTGCCTTGCTGAGAGCCAGGTCTGATGGCGGGTCAAGTCCCCGGTGAAGCCTCCTGAGGGGCCTGCAGGATATCAGGTCTACAAAGGTCCGTGGCAGCCCTGTAGCCAGAGTCCAACCCTCTGACAAGGCTGGAGGGACCATCAAGGTTGGCATCTGCTCCGAGAGCCGTCCCATCCTTGAATCTCCCAGCTGCATCCTGCCAAGTGGTCTTCTGGCTTCTGGTCAAACACAGCTAGCAAGCGCTGGAGACCACCCATCCTCGGACCCCTGTAACTGAAGAGAGCTCTTGCTTAGGTTAAGGGGAAACCTGTCTCCCTGAGGATTAAGGATTCCCCTGACTCCCACCCCTTGGGTACGTGTCTGTTAAATCGTGGGGGCTGGGTGTGGAAGGACCCCCTCAATAGTTGAATTTCTGTACTTTTTTCAATGTAGCTGAAGCTCCCGCCGGCCTTTTGGTTGACAGCATCACCTTATTGACCTTCTTCCTCTTCACTAGACCCTGGAGCTCCCAAGCCTTCCTGCAGATGCTGCTGCCAGCCGATGACTTGAGAGACCGAGTTGGTGACTAACTCGGGGTCTTGGTATTTGCTTTTCCTCTGCCTCAGACATGTTTCAAGTGCTGTTTCTGTTTTGAATGCCCAGGGTTCTCCCTTGCAGAAGCTCTGCCAGGAGAAAGCTGTTCTTAGGGGCAGACCCCGCCTTTGCCCATCATTCATCTCAGAGATGGAGGCTACTGAGAGTTTTGGATGAATCCATACACACCTGCATAGAAGTCTGGTTATGTGTCCTCAGTATAGAACAAGGACAAAATGCTTATTTTAAATGTTTCCAAATCAACCAGGCAAATAATTTCCCAAACTTAAATCTCATTCTACTACTCAGGGAACTACACAGACCCAGTGGATGGGACATAGAAACGTTATTCTGTCCCTTTGTCACTCTCCTGAGGAGTCCTAGGTCTGTGGGATGCAGCAGAAAAGCAATCTTTTGTCATCGCCATCACATGTCTGCTTACCATAGCGATGCTTCCTAACGTGGTCTACAGTTTAAATGCAATCCCTATCAAAATCCCAATGGCCTATTTCTGCAGAAATGGGAAAGTTGATCCTAAAATTCATATGGAATTGCAAGTGATCTCAAATAGGCAAAACAATCTTGAAAAAGAACAAAGTTGGAGGACTCACACTTTGAGGTTTCAAAAATCACTTCAAAGCTATGGTAATCAAAACATTGCAGTATTCGTATAAAGAGAGACATGCCGTTCAATGGAATAGAATTAAGAGTACAGAAATAAACCCATACATCTACGGTCAAATGATTTTTGTCAAGCGCCAAGACCATTCAATGGGGAAAACCAGTCTCTCTGACAAATGGGGCTAGAAAACGATATCCACATGCAAATGAAGGAAAGTGAGCCCTTACCTTATACCAGGTTAAGTTAGTTAAGAAGTTAAAATGAATGAAAATTAAATTTAAGAGCTAAGACTAAATAGCTCTTAAGACATAAGGCAGTCTTCATGACCTTGGATCTGGCAATGGTTTCTTAAATACGATGCCCAAAGCACAAGCAACAAAAGAAAAACATTGGACTTCAAAATTAAAGCTTCTGTGCATCAAAGGACACTATACAACCAATGATTGTGTTTGTTCTAACCTGTCTAGGGCTAGGAAGACTGACACAAGGTGCTCGTCTCTGTTTTGCCTGACTCGAACTCACTCACTGGGCAGAAAAGTATTGGGCATTGCTCAAAAACTTGGTAAGGTGCACAAAACCTGTAGCCACCTGAAGCAAAAGATTATGCTTAAGACATACAATAGACCACCTAAAGCCTGCAAAGAAATGCTGGGGAGAGAGTTTCTTTAGGACATTAGAGTGTTCAAAAGTGACCTCATGTACTAGGGAATTTAGAAAGCGACATGCATGGCCTGGATAGGATGCATGCTCAGAAAAGACCTGAGAAGACCCTGAGCTTTCCTTTCTGGCTGGTCTCTTGGCTCAGTCCAAGCAGGAAGTAAAGGCTAAGGTAGAGTTAAAAGAGCTAAACTGGCTGTGTTAAAGAGTACCCCAGCACGGAATCAGTCTGGGAAGACAGAGGTTTTGGTTGTTTGGGGTCCTGGTACTCAAGGAAATCTCTGTCAAAATACTGGCTGAACAGAGACTTCAAGTGACCACACATGACAAGGCTGACAGTCCTTGCAAAACTAGTTTGAGAAAGTCACCAAAAAGATGTCTGCAGCCTTCAATAATCAAAAACAGCAAACTCTGGGGAAGGGGAGGGACTGGTTTCCAGTTACATATTATATTCAAATGTCCAGTGTTCAACGAAAACAAATCATACAAAGAAATAGGATTATGGTCCATTTAAAGGGGGGGGGGGGAATGACAGAAACCGTCCGTGCAGAAGTCTAGACATTCTTACTAGCCAAAGCTTTAAACCAACGGTCTTAAGTATGCTCAGATAGTCAATGGAAGCCCGAGAGCTCGTTCTGGTTCTGGCTCCAGTGCCGGAGCTGACAGCTAGCTCTGGACCTAGCACTGACTCATTGCTGGGTCTGGTGCTGCCGCTGCTTCTAGCTCGAGCTGGCACTGGCTCTAGGTTTGTAACTGAGGCTGGAGCTGATGCTAGAGCTGGTGCAGGAACTGGCTCTTACCTCCGAAGCTTGCTCTAACCCGACAGCTGACTCTAGCTCTGGCTCCCGTGGAGAGCTGGGGCTGGAGCCGGTGCTAGCTCGGTCTAGTCAATGGCTCTCTTACTGGCTCTGGCTCCGGAGCCTGCTCTAGTTCTAGAGCTGGCTCTGGTGCTGAAGCTTATTCTAGCTCTGAAGCGGACACTCAATAAGGCTGTAGCTCGGGCGCAGTTTCTAGAGCCAGTGCTGGTGCTAGCTATAGCTCTAGAACCGGTGCTGGAGTAGGGGCCAGAGCTACTTCTAGCTCTGGAACTGGAACTAGCGCCTGTGCTAGGACTGACGCTGGTCATGGAGCTGGCAGGCTCTAGCTTTGGAGTGGACATTGGAGCCCACTCTAGCTTTGGAGATGGCACTGGATCTGGAGCCGGCCAACTCTAGAGCTGGCACTGAAGTTGAATGTAGCTCTGTAGCTGGCACCAGAGCTGGCCCTAACTCTGGAGCTGGTGGTAGGGGAGCACGGGATCTGGGCTGGGGCTGGCTCTAGCTTTGGAGCTGGTGCTGGAGCTTGTTCTAGCTCTAGAGTCGGCTCTGACTGTAGGTCTGCAGCTAGAAATGGTGCCAAAGCCATCTCCAGCTCTGGATCTTGGGTTACAGCTGGTGCTGGAGCTGCTTCTGGAAAAGTTGGACACAACATTCCAGGTCCAAGCCAGGCAGGTTGTGATGTACAAAGGCCACCGGCTGCTTCTGTCAGGAGAAGTCTGGAGGCTGACAGGAATCCTCCAAGTACCGGTCCAGCGGCCAGGCGCGCAGGATGGAGGAGATGGCACCGAGGGTGGGACGGCAGGCAGCGGAGTCGGAACCCCGGCCTTTTTCCTCCCGCACGGCCTCCTATGGCGCGTCTGCAGGGGGATGGGCTCCTATCCCCGGCCTGGCGCACCCAGAGACCAGCCCCATCCCATCCCCAGTCTGGCTGGCCTGGCGGAAGCAGGGCGCTCAGTCATGGGGTGCTCTCGATAAATGTCTGACCAAACACCCCCCTTCTTCAGGGAAGTCTGGCATATTCCTCTGTCTCCCGCTCTAAACTCCACGGGGGCGGGGAGAGGTTGTGCTGGTCTGCTCGTTACTCAGCACTGGCGCATAGTAGGTGCTCCATAAATGTCTAAGGGACAAGGGAACAAACGGAGTCTGTCCTGCCCAGCCTCGTCTGGGTCCTTGCGGCACCTCATCCTGTAGCTTGTGCGCCGAGGTGCCCCCTTACTCTGCACACCGCGGGGGGGGGGGCGGTCCGCCCGCAGACCCTGCAGCTCTGCGCATGCGCAGCCGAGCACGCAGGGGTGAGGCGCGTGGCGGACTTGGAAGCAGGTTGCTCCCCACGCGGCCTGTCCTGGGCCCCCGCGCCGGGGGCGGGGACGGGGGGGCGGCAAGCAGAGCTGGGAAGGGGCTGTCGTGAGTCTGTGACTGATATTTCCTCACGATTAGATTCAGGCTTTACGACCTCATCGCGAGGAAATACCAGACACACTCAAACTGAAGATATGCCGGAAAGAAACTGGCCTGAAATCTTCAAAACCGTCGAAGTCACGGAAAGCCAGGACTGTTCCTAACTGAAGGGAACTACAGAGACTTGGCAACTAACTCCAATGTGTGGTGCCGGACTGGAGCCACCACTCATAAAGGGCGTCGTTGGAAAATGCAGCATTCTGGGGATTGGATGAAGTATTGAATCAGTGTCGATTTCTTGATTTTATTGGTTATATAGTGGTCATGTAGGAGGGGATCTTCATTTTAAGGAAATATATACACTGAAGTATTGAGTAATGGGACATCACATCCTCAACTTGCTCTCAAATGGTTTAGAAAAAAATGCAAAAATAGGTATGTAAAGAGAATAAGGCAATGTAGTAAACTGTCCATTTTATTATTTTTTTAAAATTTTATTCATTTTAAGTAATCTCTACACCCAGCGTGGGGCTCGGACTCAACCCTGAGATCAAGAGTCACTGGCTCCTCGTCTGCACCAGCTAGGTGCCCCATGAACTGTCCGTTTTAAAATTTAAAAATCACAATGAGCATTTTAAAACTCAGTTAAAAGCTAACTACTAAAAGAGTAAGTCCTTCCCCACTGCTCCCCAACTACCTGACTGTGGTACCAGATACACAGCCTGTGTGCCCTTGGGAGAACATGCATGTTTCCACCGTAACTGCAGCCAGCCAGAACTAAAGACTGGAAGAAAATACATTTCGTGTTTTCATGGTTTCTCTGCCTAACCAAACACATACCACATATCACTTGCTCCTCCAAGGCTTACTTGACATTTCTGAATAAAGAGGACAGAGATGGAGGGAAAGGTGCCAGTGGTAGGAGGAGGTTGACAAGAACTGAGTGAAACAAACCCAAGCGGGTAGCTCCACGTCAGGATTGGGGGAGGTATCCCAACAGAGAACTGGTGGGACAGTGACCACTGGCAGTGGGGAAGGAGGGACAAATGCCAAAGGCTTGGGAGGTAATCCCATTATTCACATTGTACATCCCTGGACAGTTTACAAAAGAAAATGGTGGACTAGACTGGTGGGGGGAAAATCTGATCAAGAACATCTAGAGATGAATAAACGACAACAAAAACAAGCCTGATGCAGGACTGAACTAGGAAACCAGAAAGAGAAATCCCAGCTGTGAGAGCCAGAACCGCCATGGGGGTGTGGGGTCAGCAGGTGACAGGAGAGAGCAGCTTGCATTTTAAATGCCCATGCAGGGACAGAGACCAGACCCAAGGTGAGGACTGGAAAGAACACTTAAAACAATCTAAGTAAGTATTCTCAAAGAAAAAGAGAGAAAAGTTTGTCACATCTTACAGAGCACATAAGCAATATACCATGAGTCAGCAAATGCAACAAACAGAATTACAAGGAGAAATTGGCAGAGTGGAATGTTTGTTTATTTATTTGTTTATTTTCCCCTCAGCCCTGAGTGGAAGGTTTTTAAATGCATCTCTCTCCATAATCAGAACAGAAAAAAATAGCAATACATATAATCCAAACAGCCCCACTAACAACTGTATAGAGCACTGCACTCCGAAATCGGAGAAAACATATTCTGTTTAATCACACACGGAATAGTTACAAAAATCAGCCACATATTAATCTAAACCTAGTCTCGGTATATACCAAAAGAGCAAGAGGATGAAAATGATGATCTCTGATCACAATATAATAAAATTAGAAGTCAATAACAGGGATAATCTCTTCCCCTACAAAAATCCTATATGCTTGGAAAACTTTTAAACACTGAAAATAGTCAGAAGTGAAAAAAAATGTAGTAAATACGTAAAACTGAAAATAATAAAAGCCCTACAGTCTTCGGGGATGCAACTACAATAAAACTTGGAAGTGTATGATTTTAAGTGTCTGTATTAGTAAAGAAGAAAGATTAAAAATGAATAAGTGTTCCACTCAAGAATTTTGCAAAATCCCCCGCCCCCCCGAAAAGGGTAGAAAAACATTTTTTATTTTATTTTTATTTTTTAAAAGATTTTATTTGTTTATTTGACAGAGAGATTGAGCACAAGTAGGCAGAGCGGCAGGCAGAGGGAGAGGGAGAAGCAGGCTCCCCGCTGAGCAGGGAGCCCCATGCAGGACTCGCTGGGATCAGGACCTGAGCCAAAGGCAGCCGCTTAACCAACTGAGCCACCCAGGCATCCCTGGGAAAACCTTTTTAAGTAAAAACTTAATAAAAGAAGAAATAGAATTTAATGCACACCATCTTGAAACCGGTAACTAAAGGGTTAATGGGACTACCCTCAGCCACGGTATTTTACCCACACTTTTCTGTTTGCCTTTAAATTTCCTGGACCCTCCAGCTAGAGGAGGAGGCCGGCAGCCTCGGGAATAAACACTTGCCTTGAGTGGACTCTGGTGCTTGTGGGTGATGGTCTCTGGTGCCGGTGGGGCAGAGGAACTTGGGTTGTTACAATCTCATCGCCTCATCGGCCCTTCGCACCATCCCCGTGCGGTCCTGTTCACGGCAGGTTTGAGGATGGGTGTACCAGCGCCCAGGAAGTTAAGAGGCTAGCAGAGGCTGTGCTTCAACTCCGGTGTCCCGGAGTCCCGGTGTCCCTCAGTGTTCTTCCGTTTTTTAGGTGGCGCTCTTCTCCTGGGGTTGTCTCCCTGGGCGGTGGGCCTGGCTGACCCACAGGGGTGGTCCCTACCTGGAGGAGGGCTGTGGGCTCTTGTTCCTCCTGCGTGGAACCCTCGGATGGACAGAAGTGTGTGAGGAGGAGAAAGTGGTGCTCTTGTTGGAGGGCATGCTGGTCCTCCAACGTTCTCCTTATCTATCCCAGTTCAGTTCAGCACTTGTCTTAATAACTTCATGTTCATCAATCTGCCCATCAGTCACACTCCTGAGTCGTCAATTCAACTGCAAAGGTCTGTTGGCTGAGCCCAGATTGGGTTTTTAATCCTTTGTTTCTACTTCTGGGCAGGTAAGAACTGCCCTGGTCTACCCTCACGGGGGCTGTGTGGAGGAAACAGAGCAACCTGCCCTCTTCTTCCCTCTCCCATCTAAGTTCACCATGGTCAGCCTGGTAGATCCACATTTGTTCTCTGGGCCTCCTGAGCGCCAAGCGAGGCTGAGAGGTGACTATCAACGCTGGGTACACTGGACAACTTATGCCATTCTGAAGCTCAACAAGAGGCCAGCTTGTCACTCCCTGACTCCTTCCTGTGTCAGACTTCCCTGAAGTCCAAATTGGAAGCAGAGCCTTGCAGGTAAAGCTGGGGGTGCCCTGGCTCCGAGGCGAGGAGTTCAGGGGGGGAGGAGGCTGAGGCCCACTGAGAAGAGTTAGCACTGGAAAGGATTGATCTGAGTGAGAAGTTAATGGAGCAGATCACTGCTGGGCCCCCTCAGCTGTGACGGCCCACAGACTTCATTGCTGCCTGAGTTGAGGAAACAACAGGAGAGAGAACGAGTTGAGGCCAGTGGTTCTTGATCCAGTTTCAGCTCCCCAGAGGGTGGGTCTTGGGTGCCTGGGTGATCTTGGGGAGATCTGGGACAGAGACACTCAGTAAGCAGAGCCCTGGGGTAAAGACAGGAAAACGGGCAGCTCTGACACTTGTTCTAACCCAAAGAAGCCATCTGTCGTCTTCCTTCTAGAAAACAAACCAGTTTACCTTTTTTTTTTTTTAACAAACTTAATTTTTTTGGCAATAATTTCAGATTTATAGAAAAAATGTGAAGATAGCACAGAGAGTGCCCATCAGCCCCTCACCAGGTTTCCTTATGATTAACATCTCCCTTGAGTATGGGACCTTTGCTAGTGTTGATGACCCAGGTGCCACAGCCCCAGGGCCCGAGGGAAGTCGGGGAGGAGAGGGGACTGCCGCCCTGCTGGGAGCAGCAGGAAGACTCAAGGCCCTCGTGAGCTGGGAGTGCAGGAGACAGAGGAGGCTAGATGGACCCGTCCCCAGGGGTCCTTCCGATCTCCTGCCCCCACTTGTCACCTCCCGCCACCAGGCAGACTCCTCATCTAACCCTGCCTGGCCATGTGCAGCAGCCCGCATGCATCAGTCCCCCTTTCCCTTACATCACTCTTTTGCTCTTCCTGGCGCACGCAGCCCTCTCTGGGCAGCCTGCTGGGCCTGGGAAGCCTGGAAAAAGGTCTCCCTTCCAGGTGCCGGGTTGTGGGATCCTTGGGGAGATTTCCCTTTGTTCAGTCCCCAGCTGTCCAAGCCCTTCCTTTCCTGGCCTGTGTGCTCCCTCTGCAGTGTCCCCACCTCTCCCTTCACTGATCACCTCTGGGCTTGTTTGCCTGTCCCCCCTGCAGAAAGCAGTGTGCCTCTTCCCAAGGTCAGCCCCCTGGGTGGTTATCATCTCCCAAATCCCTCAGTGTCCCAGTCGTCCCCCAGATGTAACCGAGGGGGGCAGCTGCCAACGCTGGCCACTGGACTTGAGAAGTTGGTGAGGCCACCCTTCCCTCATGTGGCTCCTTGGCCAATATCCTTGCTGCTTCCTTGCTAGAGGAATGACCCTGGAGGGGCAGACGTTATCATTCCCAGGAGAGAGGCACGGAGGTCAACACCTTGACTCAAGTCCCATGGACATGCGTTCATGGCCCCTTATCTCGTGCCTCCAAGACCTTAGGACATGTGCAATTTTGTATTTTACTTGTGTGTTTACTTGATTTCTATCTATCTTTCCCTCCAAGTAGGATGCTTTGGCCCCCACCGTATCCCCAGTGCCTTGCCTCACTGCCTGGTACAAAGTAGATGCTCAGTAAACGTTTTTAAATTATTGAATGGATGAGTTAGAGGAAGAACATTCCTTCCTTCACTCAACAGTAGATTGTCAGGCCCTTTGATGGTTCCTGGGGATAAAAGATGAATAAGATACAATCCCCACCCTAGAAGAAATCAGTAAATTACAGACGTACAGTACAATACACACAATGTCATAATGGCGGGATGTCCCAAGTGCTGGGGGAGAACAGAGGTTATAAACTCTCCCTGGAGGATCAGGAAGGCTCCAGGGAGGAGAGGACTTGAGGGATAAGTGTCAGTGAGTCTCCTGGAGTGGTGCCCATGGGCAGGGGGTGGGGGAAGGGCATTCCTAAGCCAACAGACCACAGTGAGACCTGAGGGGACCTGACATGCTCAGGGAAGCCCTAGGGGAGTGTGCGTGGGCAGGACTTGAAGCCAGGCTCTTGGATCTGTCCCTTCACTGCATAAAAGTTGGAGATTCCCCACATGTGCCCTCCAGGCTCTGGGTCCAGAAGGATTATACCGGCTCCCAATGCAGGGTGCAGGGACTGCTGACCACCGTCACTCTCCTTTGATGACGGCCTGCCAGAAAAATCTCTTCTGAGAAGGAGTTCCCCCATCTGAGGCAATTTGAAACAATCTTGTGAGATTTCTTGAGCCCAAAGCTCAAATATAACCTATCTGGTCTGCTCCCTCCCTCTCTTCTTGTAATTCCGTCCAGCACATCGTGGATGGGTTGCCTCTATCTGCAGGCAATTTCTTGCAGTCCTGCCCCGCGCCTTCTCTTGTTTACTTGCCTTCTCTTTAGCAGGCTTTAGCATAGGTCTGTTTGACTTTCAGTTCCAGATGCCACTGTATGTCCCCTTTGTTGTTGTTGTCTTTGAGTTGTAGGCAAGATTTTAGAGTGCACACGTGTACACAAAAGGAGGGAGTCAATACTCTTGGGGGCCGAGGGGGGATGAGGTGCAAAGGAAATAGGGTTGTTAATAAGTAAGTTAAGTACCAGAGGGAAAGGTTAACTAATCCGTTGTGTGGGGAGCAGGAGGGCATCGTAGGTAATAACTTAGGGGCTCAATGGCTGGGATAATTCTGTTGTGTCTACAATGGAGGAGGGTCTCCTATCACAGGACAAATGTCATTGGAAGGTGGTGTCAGCTCAGTGGAGAAAGGCGGGCCCCTATGCCTTTACAGCTGGAGTGAGGAATCTGGTAATTTTGACTTAAAAATGTCTTCATGGATTTACTTTTTATGCTACCCACACACAAGACATCCTCAGCCATGGAGGCTTCTTGGATCCCTCCCCTGATGTTTTTACAATTTTATTCTTACTTGTATCTTTACAGAAAATGGCACAGAAATCACAGGTTTAGAATACCTAGAAGTTATTACAGTTCCATATTTCAAACACCTCAATATCAAGTTTCTTTCTTCCCACTCTATGTACAGTATTTACACACCAGGGGCTACGGTCTCTACCACTTCAAACCAACAGGGGACAAAGACAAGGAGATGAGGGGGTTCCATGAACAGAATGAGGAAGAAATCAACTTTTGATACGGAATTAAAATCCAAACTCACTGTCTCAGGCCTTTCTCTTGCGAGGTATTCCCTGCAAACGTGGGTGGGATGGCGGAGGGAAATGTCAAGGGTGTGAGGGAGCCATAGGCCTGGCCTGGGGGTGGAGGGGGCCGCTGCAGAGAGGCCATCCGTGTGGACGGTTCCTCCCATCAGCAAGACAGGAAGAAGCCCCCAGTCCCCTATTCCTACACGGTCACTGTGTCCCTCCTATTCTCGTGGACAGACGCCACAGCATGCACCTGGCAGGGGCGTGTGCCTGTTGCTCATTTTGAGTCTCACCCTGGCTCCTGCCTTGCTCTCCCTCGAGCCCTTTCTTGTACCCTTCTTGTGACCACGCCTTGATGCCTATAATAGCCCCAGGCCCGTTCCAGGCTTGGCCTCCTAGGGATGGCCCGGATCAAGTCGAGCCAAGATCTGTGGCTTCCTATGTGTTCATTCTGTAGTTGGAGTGGGTTGCTCCAAGGCAGGATACATGCGCACCGATAAACTGCAAGAAGCTCTAGAAGGGTGTCTTGCACAGCAAGTCAGGGTCACAGGTAGCCTATCGGGGCGGTCAGGATGCTTCAGAATGCAGGCCCAAGGGCTCTGGGTGAGAGTCTGGCCTCCCCACCAGAGCCCTGAGCACAGCCTTTGTGACAGGGGCCCGCTGGCTGCAGGGCACAGGCCCTGGACTCTACAGTACTGCCCGTGGCCACGTGCGGTGCTGGCGGCCATGCTGCGGGGGACGGTGGGGCAGGCTGGGGGTGGAGAGGGCGGGCAGGCTCCTGAGGGTGACTGCAGAGGGTGTGACATGGAGGGGGGCTGAGGGGCTCAGGATGACACCTTCCAAGTTTCACCTGGAATCTGGGCCCCGTCAATGGCGTGGGGCAGAGGCTGGGCCTGGGCCTGTAGGACAGTATGGCCACACTCTGGAGGCCCAGGCCCAGGCCCTCGGGAAGGAACAGGCCGGGGAGCACAGTTTTGCTGAAGACCGGGGGGCTCAGGACGTCGGTACTAGAGTGCAGGTGCTCAGTCCCCGACACCGTTGTGGGAGGCAATGAGTTGGCAGCAGTGGGCTTTGGGCCTGGGCACAGCAGAACCCACAGGGGGTACAGAGCTGGGGCGGGGGGCTCTTTCAAGCAAGAGAACAGAGAGTGAGGGGTGGATGTGGACAGTGAGAGTCACCAAGGAATTGAGTGAAAGTGGCTTGAGGGGGTGGTTTGGGGCAGCAAGAAGGCTTCTGAGGCAGGGCTGCTGGGATGAGGAGGAGGATGCTGGAGAGGTCAAGACTAGATAGGGGGTGTCTCAGCATGGCCCAAAGCCTCGGCCAGAACTGAGTTGTGCCTGAAGTCGGCCCAGGGGTCATGGGGGGCCTGTGGGGCAGGGGGAGGGTGGCCGAGGCCAGGCCTGAGCCCTGCCTCAGAGAACACCTCCCAACACCACAGGCCCCGAGGAGAGCAGAGTCCTGGGGCCTGGTATCCGCGAGCCCTTGATCTAAGCCATGTCCTCAAGCTGTGGTGGACTCAGCTTCTCCGCTGGCCTGTCTTCGTCCATGGCCTCCTCCTCCTCTGGCTCCTCGGCATTCCGGGCCAGGCTGTCGGGCCCAGACACAGTCCCCAGCACTTTGGTGCTGTGCTCCTGAGCTCTGGCTCGGAGCGCCGCAATGCTGTTCTCTCTCAGTTCCTCCTGGGACATGGCCGCTGGAGGGTCGGGGCCCCGCTCCTCCTGCTCCATCTTGTCGAGTCTGGGCGGGGCCTGGCGCTCCACCTCGGGCTTCCTCCCCGACTCCGCTGCTGCCTCCAGCGACTTTTTGTGCATCCCTAAAAAGAATTGTTGGTATTCGGGTTTAGAAAAGCGCCTGGGAAAGCCATCTTGAACTGAAAACGGCAAAGATAGAGAGAGGCCAGAATTAAGGACGAGCAGAAAGCCTTACTTCACACACCGCAGTCACGCGAGTCCCAGGGGCCGGGGCCAGGGCAGCGGGAGGGTGGCCAGGGGATGGGGCTGCAGGCCGGCAGAGGGCTTCTTCAAGTCAGGTCCCTGGGCACCTGGCCGCCAGGCAGCCTGTTCTGTCCCTTCCCAAGCGTACTTGCTCCCCCATCCCTCCCTCCTGGGATTCAGATCTTGGAACCCCAAGATGAGCTGGTGCTGCAACCGACCTAGGCCCCGAGGGCAGGTGGGGGGAAGATGGCACGTGGAGAGATTTCAGGGGGAAGCAGTCCTTTGGGCAATGCCAGAATGGTGGCCAGAGGGTCCTAGGGGTTCCCTCAAGCCCCAAGAGGAGCTGTTTCATTCACAAGCCTAGCTCTGGCCAAGGGAAGAAGAGGGTACGGACCCTGGGGCTACAGCCACACCCTTCTCACAGGACAAAAGAACCCACAGTCAGGGCCCTGGCAGGGATGAGAGTCCGAGCCACCCAGTAGGGGGGCACAGGGGATAGACAGCAAGTCCTGGGCCCAGCCTACCCTCTGAGGCTCCTAAGGGAGACTAGGAGGCCTGGTCTGGAGTGCCTCTGTCCTGCTAGGCTGTTGTGGCCAGGTGTCCCTGCCCCAGGGCTCTGTCTCCTCCTCCTCCAGGGAGCCCGCTCTCCTCACCGCAGGGGCAGGGCCCCAAGGAGGGTGCGGGCTCTTACCCAGCAGCCACGGGGCACAGGAGTCCATGATGCCGTCCTTGGCGGACTTGAGGATGGACTCTGGCAGGGGGATAGAGTGCCGCACCATGGCCCCGTAGAGCCCGTACTCCGCCATGACGCTGCTCCGGCCCCAGCACTTCTCCCGTTTCCTCCACTTGGCCCTGCGGTTCTGGAACCAGACCTGCAAGTGAGGATGAACAGGGCAGGGGTATGTTCTGAGAGGCACTGAGGCCAGGCCCTTACCCCAGTGGGCCCCCTGTGAAGTTCCCCACCCTTTTGATTGCTGGCTGCTGCATCCCCTTGTGACTGCTCGTTTCTCCAGCAGGGTGCCCTCACTTAAGCTCCCCCACCCCATGGTACCCCCCGGGGTTCCTCCAGGCTCCGAGTGCCCAGAAGGAGGTCACCCAGTCCTGTAAGAACATGATGGGTGAAATGGATCCTTTTCTTTTTCTTTTTTAAATCAAAGCAGTTCTAGGGTGATGGGATAGAGGCCTCCGGGATAGGGTCTTGCAGGTGGGCAGTTCCCAGCATGGTCCTCGGTTTGCAGCTGAGAAGCCCCACCCTGGTAGCTCTCTTGCAGGTGGTCACACCTCCAGCCTATAAACAGAATCTCGTTTCTGACTTGCAGAGGAACACGTTCCTTCCAGGGGCTGGACTAGCCATGCATCTTGTTTGGGGCTCCCTCTCCACCAGAACTCCAGAGGCCAAGCAGTCCCAGAAGCCAGGTGAGTGTGGACTCAGGCAGCAAAGGGCATGGCATTCAGGTATCAGGAAGCCCCAAGGGACACTCCGGGGAGGCCTGAGTCAGCCTCCTTTCTCAGCCCCGTCCTGGTGAAGCCCTGTTTTGCCAAAGTGCCCTCCATTCACCAGCTCCCCACAGTTTTGGACCTAACCCTGAGTGCTATTCAGAGGAGCTGGGCATCCATCCTCAGTCAGGCAAGGAAGACAAAATTCTCTTGGTGTGCCAAGAAAGGGAGATGGAGACCTAGGAGGGTGCAGTGGGGGACACCCTGGAGAATGTTTCTCTGGCCCCAAAGCTGACTGGTGCAGGGCATGGGGTACCCTGGGGGTGTCAGCAGCGCTCCAGCCCCGTGCTTGGAGCAGTCCCTGCCATGCTTGGGGGAAGGGAGATTTCTCGGTCTCCCAAAGCAGCTTTCCTGAGACTTCCGGCAGCTGGCAGGAGCCAGCGCTAGGGACAGCTGCACTGTCCCTCAGGCAGGTGAAAGGCCGGCGAGAAACCGGTGGGCTCTGGAAGGATCCCAGACCCGACCAGCGGCCCCCTCCCGTCCCCTCGCAGCCCCTCCGGGCCCTGACCCCCGGGGATGGCGAGACGCCCAAGGCGCCCCGGGAAGTGGGGGAGGACAGAGGCGGGTTCGGGGAAAATCTATTAGTTTCCTCTGCGATTTCCATTCCCTCGCCTCGGCCGGGTCCCCCGCCCCCTTCCCTCCGGGCCCCTCCCCCGCCCCCAGAGGCGGAGGTTTCAGCTTTTGATGAAAAATTGCTCCAGCTCTATTCAGGAGGCGGCAAAAGAAGAGTCACCCCCAGGGGCAGCCCTGGGCTGATTGAAAAATAAGTTAATTTCTGCTTGAATCGATGGGCCTCAGGCACTGAAATATCACGGGAAATTAAAGCGGCTGCTCTCTCGGGAGCCGCGGCATTGACCCGCACTAATTAATGCTGCGGAGGCAGCGCGAGCCGCGCCGCGAGCCGCTCCCCCTCCCCGGGGGACCCCAAACACATCTCATTTAACTAATTAGACGGGGAAAATTGGGTGTTAATTTGTTTAGGATTTTTTCCCCTCTTCCCCCCGGCAGCTCCCTCCCCGGCCCCCACCCCGCGCGGGGGCGCGGGAAATGAATGCGGGGCTCGCCGGCAGATGGCTGCCCGGGTCACTCTGCAATCTTCTCCGACTTGATTGCTTGATTAGGTCGTTAGCACATTAAAAAAAAAATTGCTTGCCGTCTGGCGCTGGCGTGATGAGTGGGACGCGCGGCAGCGCCTGGGTAATTTATCTTTTTATACGGCAAAGAATTTGATTTCAATCTGCAGATATATGGGGCGCCTTTGACACCTGTTTAACATCGCGCCGCTGACAGTTTAACCCTTTGCTGCCTCCGCCGCCGGGAGGCCCGGGCAGGGGTTCGGATCCGCGCGCCCCCGCCGTTCCCGCCGCTGCCGCTATGTGGCGCAGTGAGAGCCCAAGCGGCCCCAGGCAGCCCTGAGTCTGCGGCTGAGCGCGGCCGGACGCCTCCAGCAGGGGGCGCCCCGGCAGCCCTGCCTCCCTCCCGTCGACCCTCAAAGAGCCCCGCGCTGTGCGGGGCTGCGGAAAGACCGCGCGGTCTACGCACACCTTCAAATGGACAGAAATGTGTGTAACCCTGTCGTGAAATTTCTCCGTTTGTAAATAACCAGGAACCCACAAAAATGGGAGAGACGCGGCCCAAGACTCCCCGGGCCTCGCCACGCCCAGTAGAAAAGGATCGCTCAGTCCACCCTGGGTGGCGCCCGCCGCCTGCAGCGATCTGCACCTTTGCCACCACCGGGTTTGGCACCTGCCGTTCCTGCTCGGGCCCTCCTGGAGAGCTGCGGAGCCCTTGTGCAGGGCCTTTCCCCTGGTCCGGACCTAGACCGCCACGGGTGACCCCTGCCGAGGAAAGGGTTTCTGCAGTTTGAAAGCCACTAGATGGCTACGCTTCGTGGGCTACAGAGCGGAGACGATGAGCAATGCGAGCCCGGGCTAACTCGCCTGTCGTCCCGGCCTGCCTCCACGCTGTGTTTAGATCCCTCCCCAGCGCCACCTGTCTGTCCCTCAGGCTCTCCGCCCGACTGTTGGACAGAGCCGGTGCCTGCGGTTTGTCTGAGACCTCTGTCCTGTCCCATCTTCCTTCCCAGTAGCACTTGGTGGCCCTCTATAAATACCCACTTGGCACAAGCTGCCTTCTCCCATAGAGGAAAAATCTGAAAGGACTGAGCCACATAAAATGTGACTTCTGGTTTCATCCACCTCTCAGAGAATACAGTAGAATGAAGCCCTTGGTGATGGAATTCCAGGCACCAAGTGTGACCACAGAGGGCTGGGAAGGCTTTCTTTATGAATCTAAGAAATCTGCTTCCTAGTCAGGAGATGACCTTCCTGCTTGAAAGCAGTGCATTATTAAACAGCAAGACCACAGCCCCTTAACTGGACCCCATGGGACCAGACTCCACAATGTCTGGGATTTTAGAAAGAAGAGGTGGTGCATATACCACATTACATGACACTCGGCTGCAGCGGCCCACCGTAGCCAAACTCACTTGTTTTGATTTCTGCAGCAAAACATACGCATATGCACGCTAAAAGGGATAAATAAAGAGCATAAATTCAGGTCTGGTTTTTGCCATTAGTGAGTTCTGATGACTCACTTAGGAAAGAACTGTGTTTTCGGCACGGTTTGGATTTATGGATTCTGGACACTGGACTGGGGAGTATACAAAGGCAGAGATGCCCCACCCACCCCAGTGTGGATGCCTGGGAGGATGCACTGTCCTGGCTTCCTCTGGATTCCATGAGCATTGGTGCTTGGGTGGTGGGGGGAGCATGGCTCTCACATGGAAACCGCATCTTTACAGGAGCACTAAAGAAGGGGGGCAGACTTGGGATTCAGATGCTCTCTGGGGCCTATAAACAGAACTATTTTCCTGGGTCTCCTAATCTGGGCAAATGAATAACTGGTCTGCAGATCAGACTTTGCCCACAGACGTTCCCGGGAGAGCTGGTGCCGCTGCTCGTTCAAACCAGGAGTCATGCGGACCCTCGGTTATGGGCTCCTGGAACGCCTGGCTCTCTGCGAAGACCAGATGCTGCTCCAATTTATGGAGGGGACCTGGACAGCCAAAACAATTTCTTTTTAGGACAGTTGGCAGGGGAGCTGTGGCTGGATGCCTTGGAGGGAAGTGGACAAGGGATTAGCATTGAGCCTAACCACTCCTCATGTCTGCCTTTCTCTTCCCTTCCTGGAAGCAACCAGTATGTGTGCAGGACTTGATGGTCCCAAGAAGCGCTGAAGTCAGACGGTCCTGAGCTGGAATTCCCAGCTGCGACAAAAATTGCTGTGTGATCTTGGGCAAGTGACTTGCCCTCTCTCAGTCTCAGTCTCTTCAAACATAAGATAGTGCCTATTTTTCAGGGTTGTTTTGAGGATTAATGCAATAAGTGAAAGTTCCTAAAACCCATGCTTATCACATAGAAGGTGTTCAAAAAATGCTACTTATTATTCTTTCAGTGGAGGCAAAGAAAACCAGTGGGAGCCTGCACAGAGGGCAGGTTAATCAACAGCTTTACCTGCCCCTCTGGCCTCCTCCGCAGGCCCTTTAGCAAGGCTGGACTGCAAATAATAATAACTCCAGGAGAGGCGCAGAGGGACAGAACTAAACTTCAAGCTGTACGATTTTCATACAGCTAGCCTATGTTTCCCCTTTAGGCATCCAGCAGGCCAAACGGAGAGCCCTGCTACCATCAGCACATTTCTCATGTATTCCAGGCCCTTGAGGCCCAAATGCGAGAGAACACACATGCAGTGCCCAACGCTCCCTGCAAGCCGGCTGTGATCAGGGGCTAGAAGGCCTCGGCTGGAGATCCTTGCCCTGCCTCCCACCGTCTTGGTGATCTTGGGCCCGTTTCTTAACCTTTCGAGCTTCTGGTTCCTCATCTGTCCTGTCATACCACCTCCTTGAAGGTTTGTTATAAAAATTAATAGTGCTTGGGAAATGCCTGGCACATAATAAGAACTAAAAGACCTTGGCCTGCTGCTGGATGAATTCTGTGGATAAACGTGCAACAAATGAGGCTTTGCTTTCCAGCAAATTCTCAACGACATTTTTTATATAAAGCCAGGTCCTCCCATCTCCTACCTTTGAGAGTCCTTCTAAGCATTTAGGCCCTTTTCCCTACTTGGCCTCTTGGCTCTGGCAAGCCCCAAATATTCCTTTAGTCCCTCGCTCCTTCCTTTTCCTGGCTGCCCACTTTCTAGAGGAGACTGCCCCTCTCACGCGACAGTCAGGCCTGGAACTCCTCAGTAGAAACTGCGTCAAGGCCGCAGTGAGGACCAGAGCCCTGCTTTACACTTCAGGGCTCTGAGTGCCTGAGAAGGGGCCCCAAAGTGACACCAAGGGTCACCAGGTTTGGCACTCCAGGTACGATCTTCCAGCTTGGGGCGGAGTCTGGGTTCCTGCATTTCCCCTCAGAGGTGGTGCCCTAGCAGCACTCCGGAAGCCCAGTGGGATGCCTCTGGTGGTCCACAGAGCTGGTCTGGCAGGAGCCCCCCTCCCCCCGCCAGCTGTCAGCGAGGGTCCCAAGAGATTGTGCCTCGAAGGATAGACTGGACCTGGGGAGGGGTCCTTGCCAAACAGGTGCTCTCCTGCTTACAGAGCGCACTTGGAGCAGAGCGGGCAACCCGACCGGCAACTTCTTTCATGGTGTGGATAGAGTAGCTATGGTTGGGCCCATGGCCTCTCTTGTCATCACCCAGCTCCTGTCCTGCAAGCTCCCATCCCAGGATCCCCACAAGACACCATACCCAGGGCTCCTTCCCTCAAATGTCTCCCAGGAGACCCTCTGTGGTCTTCCCAGGATCGCCCCCCTCAAGGAGACATCTTGTACAATGGATGCTCTTTGCACATTCCGGTTGCTTGCCTCCCCAGGCCCTGCCTTCCGATCTTGCCTCCTGCCATCGGCCTGGCTCTGTCAGCCATGTGGCAGGTCCCATCGCATTCACCCAGCTTCCTTCCTCTCCTCGGGCTGGAAGCTGATTAATTTGAGCTCATCGCAGCAGTGATTTAAGGACTTAACCGTCCACATGCGCTCAGCATTCCTGACACCATATTTCAGCATCTCCCCCTTCCTGTCCCAGCTTCAGGCTCAGAGAAGCTGGGCCCTGCTGCAGCCTCTGACGTCCAGTAGGGGGCAGCTTTGCCCACATTTCCCAGCAGCCCAGGCAGCATCCTTCCCTGCACACCTGACAAGTCACCTTGTCCCTCATCCTACCCTGTCCCCCCCCAAACTCCACCTCCTTCCACTCATATTAATGCACATAAAATGCAGAAACTCCTTTCCAGAGTCTCTGACCCAGCCTTTTTACACTGGCTGCCCACAATCACTGGAGAGCTTTAAAAACATACAGATGCCAAAGGCTCAGCACCAAAGCAATTAAATCAGAATGGCTGGGCATGGGAGCCCTGCATGGGTGTTTTCAGAAGCTGCCCTGTGATGCTAATAAGTGCCCCAGGCTGAGACAGACTGCATATCTTCTAACTTTTGGAATAGAATCCCTTCACACTTCGTTCCCTATCCCTGGACAGGGATCCCTTTAAAAGAGGCAGACTTGAACAGCACTAGTCAGAATAGCCAAACCACAAACTTAGATACAAGAATTTGCCCACTCAAAAAATAATTTTTTATGAGTGAGTTTTTGAGGTTTTTTCTTTAGAACAATGCCCAGTACTCAATAAGTGTTGCTTATTTTTATAAAGAAGGTCGATACCAGTCCCCACCTGACCTCCAACCATCTCTGCTCCCCCCAGCTTCCAGTCAAAACACAGGCTTCAAACTCAAGAGGCAGGTGGTGAACGTGTGGGCTTTCGACGCAGACCTGGGTTAGAGCCCTGTGTCGCCCACCTCCTAGCTGTGTGGCCTTGGGCCAGTTGCTGTGTTTCCGCTTCCTCGGTTGTCTCCAGGACTAAATGAGATCAGTGCTGAAGTGGAGTGGGCACGGCGCACCTGCCAGGCATCACTCAGAACAGACGACACGTGGCTCATGGCATCTGCCCCAGAGGCGGGGCTCACCATCACCCCCATTCTACAGATGAGGAATCAGGGTCTCTGCAGGCTGAAGTCACTCGTCCAGTCACTCAGCTGGGCACGGTGGAGCCAGGATGTGTCTGGCTCTGAAACAGCGTCCCTAACCACTATACCTACTTGCCTCTCCCGTGGACGCCGTGTTTTCAGAACACCAGGCACGTGCAAACTGCTCTGTAAATGATAGCTGTGATCGTCGCTGATGCATGCTGAGACTGCCCGGGCCACCTGGGGCAAGGCTATGTGACAGCTCACATACACCTTCTGGAGGCAGCTATTAGCCAAAGAACCCTGTGGTGCTCAAAGACTGAGAGATTCTCGGCTCCGTTCTCCCAGATCTACAGTCCTCGAAGTCCCGGGGCAATCAACTTACTCCACACCCTAGCTCCTCCTTGCTGGTTCCTGGGGCTTCAGACACCACCCGACAGATGTCCCCCACCCCCAGGCAACTTAATGAAGCCTGGCATCTGCCTGCTGGGGCGTCTGCGGCAATGCAGTAACGGCTGAGCCAGAGCCTTCCCCAGAATCCTTCACGCCCTCCCACCCACCGCCACCGCGGCCGGACAGGTTTTAGGACAGTCCACCGCAAGAGGCAGCTCTTCCTTCTTACTGGTCCCAGTAGTGCCAGTGTGAGGCCTACCAGCAGGAGAGTTTTTCAGCCCTCCACCCCACCCTGGCCACTTGTAATAGTCAACTTTGTGCAAACAAAGGCCAGGTAGGGGTTACCACTGCACATTGACTGGATTGGGCCTTGGCTCACACACACACACACACACGATTCAGAATCAACACCCCAGGCTTACCCCACTGGAACCAATTGGGTGGAGGGATGATGGATCCAGGCCACCATGGATAATGCACCACACAGATAATCTGCTTATGAATAATTGAGCTTATTGTGTCAATGTCTAAAGCCACTGGCTGAAATTCCTAATAGATTTCCAAGGGAGAGGAAGACCCTTCTGGAAAAGTAGCTCATGTCTCATTTCCAATTCTCTGGTTGTCCAGTGAGAGAACACAAAGCAACCCACAACTTATCTGGTTCCTTCTCCCCCCAACACACGTCCCACCTCCAAGGGCTCTTGACTGGGAGGGGTTTCAGGAAGTTAGGGCCCCTTCTCCCCCTTACTTTTCCCAGCCTTAGCAGTGAACTGCTCTGGACCATTCCACTGGTGGAAGCAGCTTTCACTTAAGGATGTGATCCAGTAAAGGCAAACCCAAATCTTCTGGAAATGTTCTTCCTACCCAACTCGATTCTTCTGCCTCATGGAGGCCTTACCTAGAAAATCATCAAACTTCATCTTCTCCCAGAGAAACCATTAAGCAGACCCACTCCTGCCTAATGAGGGGGGGTTCTGGCCTTGGAAAGGTCTTGTTGCTGATGAAAGGAAGCCCTGAGCCCAGCACAGCCGAGAACATCCCAGTCCAGACCAGGGGTCGGTTATGCCACAGAAGTCTCTAGGAGAGGGGCGGCGCCTGACTGACTCAGTCAGAGGAACATCAGCTCTTGACCTGGGGGTTGTAAGTTCAAGCCCCATGTTGAGTGTACAGATTACTTAAAAATAAAATCTTAAAACAAACAAACAAAAAGCAACTCCGTATAGGAGAGAAGGAGGACTTCCTGAGCCACACTTGCAGGCAAGCGTCCCCAGCCACACCCCAGGCCAGACCCGAGCAGGAGCTCAGGGCAGGGCCAGCTGCCTGACTGTGTGAGGAAGGAGTTTCAGGTGGATGGAGGTGGTGGGGCGTAGACAGAAAGGGAGGGGTGACCTTTTCTTCATGGGTCAGGGGAGTGGAAGGAAGAGAAACAGAATGGGGTCAGGGCTAGAAGTCATTCTCCCCTTCTACCACCTCTGGCTTTGGAGCAGACATTTAGCTGTCCCTAGGAGATACCTGCCACGACAGAGACCCCCCTGAGAACCCATGACTTGCCCAGAACTCCTCGTCCCACCACAGGCCCCTTCACGGTCTGCCTGACCTACTCCTCAGGAAGCCTATAGTCTGGAACAGCAGGCCAGCCACACTATCTAAGTCTCTTGTCCCCCACGCCCCACCCCAGTGTCCACCTCACGTGGTAGGTGTTCAGCAAATACCTGTCAGCTTAACCGAACTGTTCTTCATAAGGACCCATAGCAGGGGGATGGGAGATGGGGTCACGGGTATCCAGGAGCCTGGGGCGGTCAATCCCTCAGAGGGTGCGGAAAGAGAGACAGGGACTCGGGGCTCTGTTACCTGTATCCTGTCCTCTGGCAGCTCCGTCTTCATGGCCAGCATCTCCCGGGCATAGACATCTGGGTAGTGGGCCTCATTGAATGCCTTCTCCAGCTCCTCTAGCTGGTAGGAAGTAAAGATTGTCCTAGGGGAGCAAAACCAGACACTCAGGACCCAGAAACTGAAAGAGACTATTCCAGAGAGGACAGAATGACCTTCCTCTATGTGTCCTAGACAGACCCCAAACCCAGGGCTGGCTCAGCACAATCAGACAAGAACTCTCTCACACATACACACACACCACACACACACACTCACTCACGCTCACATGTGTTCACGCACACTAGTAGCTTAACCCTCTAGACTCGTCTTCATTCAAGGCTGAGGATCCACACTACCCTTCTTAGGAGGACATTATTTTAGCCCTCAGGGACATTTCATACTGGGAATCTTTCTGGAAGTGATTTGGGGGAAAGGGTGTTGAGACAAAAATTTTAGAAAACTGCAGAAAGCCCTTCATCTTCCTCCCGAGCACAGAATGAGCGACTCACCAGATAAATAAATGCCTCAGGCCCACTGGGACCTGCTTCCCAGTTTCCTCTCACAGACAGAAGTTGATCTTTTAAATGACACCCACGTTCAAAGACCCACCAGAAGGTCAAATGCAACTGCAACCCCAGTGTCTGAACGGCTAAGAATCGAATCTCCCACCTCCCCATGCACCCCAACACTTTGCCCTCTTCACCTGCCCTTCCCCTGCCACCACCCAGCTAGAACAACTAGCTCCTTAGAGCTGCCCTCAGATCTCCCCCTCCACCTCCTGTGCTCAGAAGACAAGGAGCACCTTCCAACCACCTCACACCTAGGCTCAGCCACTCATCAAGGGGGCGCCCCATTCAGGGGGGTTCCATTCAGGTCACTGTGAGAAAGCCTGCCTACACAGCCCCCACTCACCACAGAGCAGTCTACATTGACCTATTTGGGTCCAAACCTCTTTTAAGAATCAGGTAAAAGCTACATCCTTTTGCCCTAGGACAATGTGCAAATGAATATGCTCCAACACAAAATTTGACCTCCAATATCAGGGGCTTCACAGACCCACTTTTCCCCATAAACCATACACACCCACTGACAGGCACCAATTCTTCTCTTTTCAGACTTAATTTCACCAACTTCCAAGTGACCTTTATCCTGTACCCTTATCAAGTCAGTGGGCAATATAGTCCCGATTCCACAAACCCAGCTTGTAAAAATGGTACATTCTTTGCTTGAGCCTCTGGGATCTGACCCTGGGGACCAGCACATGGGGTTAGAAGCCTTCACTGATGCCCTCACTCTCACCCTCACCCAACACAAGGAAAAAGTATAGGTGTAAGCCCCATTGGGTCCTTATGCTGGTGTCGGCTTTAATATCTTAGGGGAAGACACAGGGGATGTGTGAGGAAAAAAGATTCTGCCCTTTACAGAAAATGACTGGTTTGATTCTAAATTGTTTCTCCTATTCTCTTGGGAGGGGGGAATGGAACGTTTATGTACACAGAAAGTGAATTCTTCAGACTTTTGAGGATCTGCTGGTTTCTATTTTGCTCTTGCCACTTACTGAAGGGCCCCTGAACAGACTGTCAAAATAAACAATCAAAGTATGTAAGTCTTCTCACAACTAGGGAAATCAAGGCACACAGGTGTTGTGGCTTGGCCAAAGCCAAAGAAGGGAGAGGATGAGAGGTCATTCAAGTGCCAGTCTCCCCTTGGGAGGGCTCTCACTGAAAAAAACAAAACAAAACCAAACCTCGAATCCCCTAAACTTTCCCTCATGCCTGCCTCCGAGCTAATCTGTGGGGTGATGCTGGTGTGCTCCTCCAGGGAGGCTCCTGCACCCCAAAATGTGATCCAAACCCTGCTCCTGGCTTCACGCGGAACTCCAGACTCTTCAGGTGCCCATTGCATCCTGTCTGCGGAGAAGCTGAGCTTTCCCAGTGCAGAGACGAGCAGAGAATCCAAGAGACTCCCAAGGCCGCGGCTCCATCCCTACTCCCCTCTCCGACCCTTACTAAGCCCAGCGTGTTTCTGGGAGAAAAAGAGATGCCCATCTCTCATTAAGAGACTCCAGGGGCTCTTACCTGAAATCCCCAAATGAGAGAAACTCAGGAAAAAAACATATATATATATATATATATATATATGTTTTGTTTTTTTTTTACTAATTAAAAACTGCACCGGCCATCAGTAGCCATTCTGATCTCTCTAATAATCTGCTCTCTTCATACACCAGAAATCGCCTGAAACCTAGGGCAGGTGGTGAGTTGTGCTGTCTCACTGGGAACCCCCAAACATCTCCTCAGTGGGGAGAGGTTCGGAGCCTTAAGCAGAGACTTTGGGCTATGGATCAGCCAGCTCCAGCTGCCACACGAAGGATGTCCTGGAGCAGAAACACTGCTCAGCACCCAGGGGATGCTTTCTCCTGGACTCCCCTTGCTGTGTGAATCCCTCTCCCCGTTTCCGCACCAGCACAGCAGCCCCAGCTCTGACCTGTCCTCCCTCCATGGTCCTCGTCCCTGCCCCTGCTCGAGGGGTGGGGGTGGGGGGGAAGCTGATGGGATTACCCACCCTGGGACCAGCATGAGATGGGTGCATAAAAGATGCTCTAACGAATACTTGTTGGATGAATGAATGTAAAAAAATGACCCAGGATCAATGTTTCCGTTGAAAATAAAACAAAGCTAAACACAACAAAAATGCTGCCTGAAGGGAATGAATAAACGAGGTCACTGAGAAACCAAGTCAGAGTTCACCCTCGTTCCAGCCCGAACCTACTGGCCCCTTAGAGGACAGGAAGAGCCATTTTATAAGGTGGGTGCCAATAGTGGAGTGGCCAAGGGCTAGCTAAGGAAGAGGGGAATGCAGAAAGGTGCCCGGAGAAAGGGTGCAAAGAGGCTGGGAACAAATTGGGGAGAAGAGGATGGGGTGGGTGGCAGCCGGGAGAGCTCCCCAGGGGAGAAATGACCCGCGAGCCAGCAGGAACCTTGCGGACACCCCACCTGGACTGGGGCGCAGGGAGAGATTTGGGGAAACAGATGGGGGGAGGGTGAGCACAGGGGAGGAGTCTGGAAGCAGCACTTGCAGAAAGTCAGGCAGATTTTTGGTTCTGGCTTCTTTATTGCCTTAAAACCCCCTCATAAATTTCTACAAGGAACTAGTAGCTGTGGTGTGGAGGCGAAAGGGAATTAGCGTCTGGGGTGGGGGGTGGGGGTTACTTTTCAGGATATACCTTTCAGCACCTATTGAATTTTAAAGTTGTACCAGTAATGCCTATTTGAAGACTTATTTTTTTAAAATTCTCTCTGTAGCCGTTACCCCAATGCAGCCCACTCGACTCCAGCTGGGGCTGGTGGGGTCATCCAGTCCACACACTTTCCCTCCCCATTTTACAGACAAGGAAACTGAGGCTCACGGAAGGGAACAGACCCCTCAGGATCACAAAAGAGCAGAAGCCTAACGAAAAATTCCCATCCGTGCAGAGATACCACGCTCAGGATGTGTGGCACGGTGGGAGCAGAAGGCTAGGGGTGTGGCAGAGCGGACAGGGACGGCGGGGGCCGAATGGGGGCCCGGGGGCAGCGGGCAGAGGGGCCGGCTTGGGCGGGAGGTGGGAGCCGCTCTGCCCCGCGGCTCTCCGCAGGCGCTGATGCCTGGATCGAATCTGGGGCCGCCTGCCGGTCTCTGGCTCCGGTTCGGCCCTGGTTTGGCCTTTCCTTTCTCCCGCACAAGGAAAAAGCCCGGCCGGTGCCGCCCCCCCGGCGGCCACAGACCATCCTCACCCGGTGTAGCTGGACGCCAGGGTCCCGGGCGGATGTCCCCAAACAACGTTCGGTCTCCCCGGCCCTGGAGCAGCCTTAGACTTCTAACTTAGGAGTCGGCGGGAATAAGGTTGGAGCGACCCGACCCCCAAACAGGATCCGGCAGGGAGTGGGTGAGCAAAAGAGGTAACAGAAAGCGCCGCAGGGGCCTTACCTGTGTCGCCGCTTCTTCCGTTTCTTGGTCTGGTTTAAAGCCGATTTGGACATTTTTCGGTCGCTGGAGGAAACATCTTCAGAATCTGAAAAGCGGGCGGAGGCACATGCGGCAGAATGGGGGGCGCGCTTGGCAGCGCCCGGGGACGTCAGGCGCCCGAAGCCCGCGAGGGCCCCACCCCGGGCCGCCTCCGGGAGCGGCGGGGGCCTGCTCTGCCTGCCAGGGGAGCCCTCCGAGAGGTCGACCCTATCCCTTAGCCCCGGCTGGCTCTACCCACGCCGGCGCCCGAATCCGGAGATTTTGAGCAGATTTCGTTGTAAGAGAGCAAAAGGCCCCAACGCGCTTGGGGCAGGGACGGCGGTGGAGCGAGGCAGCCTCAGGGGGTCGCAGGGCCGGCAGGCGGGGATCCCGGCGCTGCGCCCTGCCCCGCGCCTGCAGCCCCGGCGCCCCGGGCCCGAAAGTTGGCCCCGGGGAGCGGAGCCCGGGCGCAGGGAGCCGGGCGCGGGGAAGCGCTGGGGTCTCCCCGGGCACAGCCCCCTTTTCAGTGCCTGCAGAATGCGCCCCCGCTCGAGACTGGAGAGACTGCGACGCGCCACTTTTCGTTGCCCCTCCAAATAAAAATAAATAAATAAATAAATAAATACAAAGATAACGAAAAATCGGGGGAACTGCCGAGCGCGAGCCCGAGCCGGAGGCCGAGCGGGTGGGGACGCACGGCCGGGAAGGCAGTCCAGGGAGGGCGCGGTGGGGTCATCCCGGGGCCCCCGAGCCCGCCGGGCGGGGCATCCGATAGATTGTGGCGTTTAGGTGGAATCGGATGGTGGCCGCTCCTGCCGCCGCAGAGGCCGGGGTGTCCAAGCTCGTGGGGTGAAAAATAAACCCCAGCTGACCAACGTGAGCGTTGTGGAACGGCGAAAAAGAGGAAGGAACAACAACTTTGGATTCCAGGGCTGGGGCCGAAGGCTGGGGAACCCGCTTCCTGGGCCGCCAGCACACGGAACAGAATCGGCTCCGGGAGGCCGGGGCCGCAGTGGAGCAGCGGAGCTGGGGTGGGGGGTGCCCAGCCCGCCCCACGGGCCCCGACACCCCAAGCCGGGTTTCCGGTGGGGCCCCCACCCGGCGCCGCGGCAGAGCGGGGCCCGACGCGGGGACCAGAGAACGGCGCGGAGGCCGGAAACGCCGGGGCCGAAAGCAGGCGGGCGCGCCGGCCCCAGGCCCGAGCCGCGACCCCTCGGCCTGCGCGAACTTCTGCGCGGGGAGGAGGCCTTGCGGTGCAAGCGAAAGCCGACGGCGTGGGGCTTCCGGCTCTCGCCCCCAGTCGGGCAGCCCGGCAGCCTCGCCCTCACCTACCCGAGCTGGCCGTCTGGCTGGTGTCCAGCGGCCCCGACGCTCTGCCCAGCGGCTGCAAGTGGACGCTCTGCGGGTCGGACAGCACTTCCAGGAAGGTGGGCTGCGCGTAGAAGCCGGGGAGCCCCCCGGGCCCCAGCAGCCCCATGCCGCCCACTCCTGCGGGACTGAGCACGGAGCGCGCCGCCAGCAAGTGCCCGGGGGCCAGGCCGTCGAGGGCAGCCCGCGGATGGGAGCTGGGGGGCTCCTTGTTCAAACCCAGGATCTCCTGGATGCCGAACCCCGTGCACCTGGCCGGGGCGCCCCCCGAGGTACTCTTGGCCACTGTCTCGGATTTGGGCTTGCTCAGCGCTTCCCCCGCTTTCCCCGTCATCTCCCGGCTCTTTGGAGGGGCTGAGGCCGCAGGTCTTTTGCTCCCCCCACCCCCCCGCCGGGCTCCCCGCTTCGCGAAGTTGGTCCCAGGTGCCCCCTCCGGTGTCTAATGCTCTGGAGCCCCAAGGAGATTCCCCTTTTATCCAACCAGGCGGCAGCCCAAGTGGGGTCAGAGCTGAGCAGCCAATCACCGGGGCCAGGAGCATTAGGAATTCCAAAAAGCTGGCAGCTCCCGCCGCAGGCAGCACCGAGGGGCCAGGGCGCTGGGGGCCGGGCACCGGGTGGACTCAGCAGGACGCCCATGGGCAGGGACCCCAGGGGCTGAAATGAGACAACAAGGTTCAGGGCTGTTCCAGGAGGCTGGGTGGCTTGGGATTCTGGGCAGAGCCTGGCTGGGACATGTCCTGGGATGGGGTGGGAGGATAGGCTGAGGGCAGATGTTAGAGACTGGGAGTCCTCCTCCCTCCCTTAAGTCCAGTGCAGATTGGCAGGGTCAAAGAAGCCCAAATATGGGATCCTTGTGTAAAAGGCAGAACAAGGAAGGGGGCAAGTGCCCTGGACAGGGTATGTGGTGGCAAGGCGAGAAGAGAGGGCTCGGAGGGTGAAGAGGGAGATGTATGGGTGGGAAGAGCTCCACACGTGCCTTGCAGCACAGGATAAAGTGCCTAGTTCAGAAGAACTTCTCAGTAAATATTGGCCCAATGAATAAATGAACGATAAAGGGGTCAGGAGTAGGGGTCCCTGGCGGGAGAGAACAGTGGTGATTTCTTCTGGAGAAAAACCGTGGGCATCTGAAGATATTCCTAGAATAAGCATGAGTGTGCTCAACTTCCGTGGAAGGACTTCATGCATTCTTCCATCCATTCGTTGAGCACCTTACCAGCTCTGAGCTAGGAGCTAGGGGCCCTGCTGTAAACCACATAGAGGAGGCAAGGGGTTTGCTATACCTCCGAGTTCACTGAGCAGACAGAGCGAAGAGGATGGGATTGTTGATGTGGAGGACCAGGCTGGAGAGAGGGCGTTAGAGGCAGTTAAAAGGTGAACTTCTGTCCCCAGTTAAGCAGGATCCCTTGACTAAATCCTGTGTTGGAAGTTGCAGAATTGCAGCCAAGTGGGCCAGTTGAAAAGTGATGAGAGGCAGGACCCTGCCTGGAGAAAAAGCTGAATTCCCAAAGTGGGCAATGAAGCCACTGCTTTCCTGCTTGAAGGCTCTGCGGAGAGCAGGATCCCATAGGGCCCAGATGTCAAGTGAAGGTGATTCTCCTCGCGCGCGCGCACACACACACCTGCCATGCCATGGACCTTGGAGTCCCAGCATTCCACCAGCTCGGCTAAGTCTTCTGTGACATTCTTGGGGCTAGGGACTGTCTTGTTTACCTTGACATTCCCCTCTCTACTGTGCCTAATACATACTAGGTCTTAAATCAATTTTCTTGCTTTCTTTCTTGCATGCTTGCTTGCTTTCTTAGGAGGAGTAGCTTTTATTTCCTTGTTTCACAAATAAAGTTGGTTGAATTGATTGCTTTAAATATTTCCTGAAACAAAGTCACCCTATGAGGCAAGATAAAGACAGGGTCAATTGGTTTAGGCCAAGACTGGAAAACCAGGCTGGGGGAGAGATTCCATTGAGGATCTCTTGGCTAGTCAGCTGCAAACCCCCAAATAAATTGAAACCTCCTCACCCAGCCGGCCGCCAAGGTGTCTCGTAGCCTTTGTGGTTGCCATGAGGCCACACTGAGAGGCGCAAGGAGACCCCGTAGGGGATGGAAGCGGAGGCCTTGCTATCAGGGCTGTTATGAGGAAGGTCTCCACTCACTCTGGCCGGGTCCACACGAGAGCTGGAACTGGGCTGGGGGATTTCTCAGTGCAGGAGGCGTCTGGGAGGGTGTACTGTTCACTCCGAGGGCTGCCTCCTTGTCCCATAATAATGCCATTCCTACTGTGCACTTATGTTGCTCAGCCCCTTATGTGACATGATCTCTGTCCTCACAAGAACCCTGTTGGTATCTTGGTTCCACATCTGAAAGTTGACATAGCTATTGTTTTTTCTTTTTCTTTTTTCTTTCTTTCTTTCTTTCTTTTTTTTGAGTATAGCTGACGTGCACAGCATAGCCATTCTTACTGGCAAGGTGCAGACTCAAGGATGTGCAATCTTGAGGCATCCTTCACCTTGTATTCTATGGAGTTGGGTTCCATGTGGCACCACTCACATAGACAATGTGAGTGGCTCCCCCTAGAGTTGTGCAAAGCAATGGCTTTGCCTTTCAGGTAAGAATTTCTTTTCTTTTTTTTTTTAAGATTTTATTTATTTATTTATTTATTTATTTAATTTATTATTAGAGAGAAAGAGCAGAGTGAGAGAAAAAGCATGAGCGGGGAGCAGAGATGGAAGGGCAGAGGGAGCAGGAGAAGCAGGCTCCCAGCTGAGCAGGGAGCCCAACGGTGTGGGGCTCGATCCCAGGACCCCGGGATCACGACCTGAGCCGAAGGCAGATGCTCAACCGACTGAACCACCCAGGCGCCCCTCAGGTAAGAATTTCTATCCTCATTTTATGAATATGGAAACTTAAGTGCCCAGAGAGGTTAGGTAACCTGTCCCAAGTGACCTAGCTAGTAAGCGGCAGAGGCCAGACTCAACCTCAAGTGAGTCTGGTGTCAAAAGCTGTTCTATTTTGACTTCATCCCTCTCTTGGCCTCCTCTCCATGCCAGCCTACCCTGGAAGGATGAATGGGGATGTTGTGTTAATGGCATCTGTCATGTCGCTTACTTATCGCGGGACATCCACGATGAGCCAGATGCCAGCCAATGGGCAAGGATGTGAGTGATGGAAAACAGCGTGTGAGTGATGGAAGCTCGGCTCTTGCCCGGAGATGAGGATGAAAAATCTCTTGACCGAACCCTGTATCTGAGGCTGCCGGTTCCCTACCCCAGGGAGATAGTTACCACCTTGACCGAGGAGGTTGCGGATGGGGGCAAGCCCAGGCTCTCTGAGAGACACCTTTCCAGAGACTGCAGGTAGAGGGAGGGCCCCGCATCAGCCTGAAGCCAGCCCCGCCCTCAGACCTGAACTTCTGACAGACTCCTGGTGGGGGTGGGTGCTGTCTAAGAATCTAAGGGATGGAGGTGGGGGGAGTGAAATGTACCCTTCGGGAGACATTTAGCTAGGACGCACGGGGTCCAAATCCTGGGTCTGCCACCTAACAGCTCTGTGGCTTTGAGCCAACCATTAAATTCTCTCTTAGCTTTGATTGCTTTACCTATAAAACAGCCTGGTACTAGATCTGGGAGCACCCCCTGACCCCCTGAGTTAGCATGCTGTCAAGGACATGGACTCTAGAGCCAGACTGCCCAGGTTCAGACTCCTGCTCCGTCACCTACTTAGTGACCTTGGGAACGTTACCCAACTTCTCTCTGCCTTCTGTGTCTCAGTTCCCTCATCCATAAAATGGGGGTAACGGTAGTACCTACTCCTTAGAATTGTCAGGAAGGTTAGAAATGTGCATAAAGCTCTACTGTGAGTGTACAAAATCAGGTTCTTTTTTTCATAATTTTCAAATACTGACCTATTTTATTATACGCTTATTTTAGGGACAAAATTCTTGTGTGTTGGTTACTATTATCATCCTGCAGGAGGATATTGTACTTGGGACTGGCAATCTGGTAGGGACAGGACAGATCTAGTCCCAGCTATTGTGGAGTTTGGGCCAGTGACTGAAGGAGGTGATATTTTTATTTATTTATTTATTTTTAAAGATTTTATTTATTTATTTGACAGAGAGAGAGACAGCGAAAGAGGGAACACAAGCAGGGGAGTGGGGGAGGGAGAAGCAGGCTTCCCACTGAGCAGGGAGCCCGATGAGGGACTCGATCCCAGGACCGTGGGATCATGACCTGAGCTGAAGGCAGACGCTTAACGACTGAGCCACCCAGGCGCCCCAGGAGGTGATATTTTTAAAGCACTGAGTATGTACCTGATCCTGGGCACTCAATACATCATGGCTCATACTATTATTATGAACAGGGGCCAGACCTCTCACCACACTGAATCCACTCAACTTCTCTGACAGGTCAGATATTCTGTCCTTCTCATGACAAATAAGACACTGAGGCTCAAGGAGGGAGACCCAGGCGAGGGAGGAGGCCGCCTCCCTCCTTTGCCCTGGTGCTGGTCATTTTTAGCACCAGCTGCAGCCAAGTCATTCTCCCCACTAGCCTCCTCCCCGAGTCACTACCCAGCCATCAGCAACAATTTTTGGAGGGAGCAGGGGGGTGCGGGGGATGCAAGGGAGAGAAAGGATGTGTGTTTGAATCAATAATCCCATTATGAATCTGTCACCCATGAACGTGTTTCACTTTTTTAAATGCTCTTGTGTATTTGGCGTTTCCCCCTTGAGAGTAAGCCTTCTCCTTTGTTGTGCTGGCCAGTTCTCCTGAGGGTCTCCTCAGAGAGTCCCGGAGGCCCTCCTCTATCACCCTCCTGTCGTCAGACGTTGGGCCAGGCATTCCACTTTCTTCATTTAGTCAAGGGGCTGCTGCCAGGAGAAAAACAAGAGACATTCTGATTCACCTTTAATTTACATACAATGAACATGTACTAAGTTCTGGACTTTTTGACATTGTCTCAATGCATCCTCCCAACTACCCTGAAAGATGTGTATCATCGTGCTTTCCACATGAGGAAGCAACCCCCGTGAGGCTAGGTGACCTTCCCAGGAGTATGCAGCCACCAAGGGCCAAGCGGAGTCTACATCCACTGCTTTCTTGTTTTCTTTTTCTCTTTCTTTGAGTAAGCTCTAGGCCCAACGTGGGGCTCGAACTCATGACCCTGAGATCAAGAGTTGCATGCTCTACCAACTGAGCCAGCCGGGTGCCCCTTGTGCTTTCTTGAAGATAGAATCAGAGCCTCAAGCAGAGGAAGGGATCTTGGATATAGGGAGGCAAAGAATGCCCCAAGGATTCTTGAGCCACCATCCTGCCCCACCGAGAATGGGGGAGAGAAAAGGTAGGGGAACCAGAAGGGGTTGAGAAGGGCCACTGAGGAGAAGGCTGGTGAATCCCCAGAGCCCAGGGCTGTGAAGAGCATCTTACCTCACATACCTGGGCCCGTTTCCTTCTCCTAGTTCTCCAAGGAGCAACTTCTTTGGACTTTTCTTGGAGGGCCTCAGGGAGTGGGAAGGAAGGAACACACTTGTGGCAGTGCTTTCAAGCCAGCCTTGTAGAAGGCCCTGTCTCTGTCAGTCCCCTCCCAGGTGGCCCCTGTGGCTCCCCTGAGGATCTTATCCCAGCAGAACACATCCTGCCCGGCTTCAGCTGCCCACAACCCCTGTGTCCTCCCTCCCTCAGCATGAACCCTTCCTTCCTTAGCCCCCAAGGGAAAAGAAAAACATTCCACTCATGTCACCCTGTGTTTTCCCCAGTGTTCACTTATGGGCAGCGTGGAACAATGGAGAAAAGCAAGCCCTAGAGGACTTGCTCCATGATCAGCCTGCCGCATGTCCCTTGGCTGTGCCTCAGTTTCCCTTCGGTCTCAGGTGGTAGGAATGACCGCATCCCTGATGCCCCAAGAGGGTGTTCTGTCTTATCCCACAGGACTGTTGCATGAGAACTTAACCAGGTATCTTCAGAAAGTACTTATTGTGTACCTACTCTGCGCCGGATGCTGTGGGTGGGAATACTGTGGGGTCAGAGAAAGCAAAGCCTCTGTTCTCATGGAATTCAGATTCTGGTTGTGGGAGACAGTTAACAAACCGGCAAGTAAATACACCAGCAAGATAATTTAAGAAGGCAAAAGCACTAAGAAAATAAAGCAGGCTGAGCTGACGGGTTACAGACAGATTGCAGGAGGGGGCCCTTTTGGATGAACAGGAAGGGCTTTCTGGGGAGTCAGCATCTGGGCAGAGACCTGAGTGGTGAGAAGCCAGCCATGTGGGGGTGCTGGGGCAGGTGGCAAGGTTTGGGGGACAGCTGGTGCTCCCGTCCTGGGGAGGAACCAGGTAGGTATTTCTGAGGAACGGCAAGGAGGCCAGGGAAGCTGGAGGGGAGGGCTGAAGGTCAGGTGAGCCTTTGGGAGGAGCTCAGCGGGTCTGTAGGGGTCAGGCCCTGCAGGGCCTCAAGGGCCAGAAGAACTGAGGATGTTATCCTCAGCGTGAAGGGAAAGAGTTGTGAAACAAGGAGGCCAGTCAAGAGGCGGCTCTGTGGTCCAGGCCAGAGACAGCGCTGGTTGGTTTAGGGGTCAAAGGTGACCATCAAGATAGAGAGTAGAGGAGAGATTTGGGATTAATGCAAAGGAAATTGGAAAGAAGCCGAGGCTCTCCCACGGCAGAGTACAGTAGTTAAAGCTCAGAGATCTTGGAGCCCAGGTTTCTCTGACAGCCGTTTCTATGTTCTCCTCGTAGAGTCCCAACAGTGCATACAGCAGGCCCCGGGCCCCCCTGCAAGGGTCTGTAGGAAACCTGGCTCAAGGGCCCTGTGGCCTTTCTCCTTCCCCGTGCCCGGAAGTTCATTCCATCTGTTTATCAAATTCAGGGACAAGTTTCCAATCCAAGCAGGTCCCAATGATCAGTGGAAGAGCCTGCCATAGCCATTAATGTAAAGCTGTTGTAAATGAGTGGAAAGGCAGGTGGGTCTGGAAGAAGAGTGGGAGACGGAGGCAATGGACATATGACCTGGTGGGCGGCTTGACCAGAGACCCAGGAGGCAGGTGGGAGTGAGGGAACCATGACAATGCTGCATCCAGTTAAGGAAGGGCAAGGGGCGGGGGAGCAGAGACACCACCAGGGGCTGATCCCAAGAAGAAATGTCCAGATTCCTTACTTATTGGCCCTCCCAGGTGGGCAGCTTGACCATCACTAGTTGCATGACTTTGGGCAGGTTCCTTCTCTTCCCTGAGCTTCAATTTTGTTGTGTGTAAAATGAATTGTTGGGGCTCCTGGGTGGCTCAGTTGGTTGTGTGACCAACTCTTGCTTTCAGCTCAGGTCCTGATCTCGGGGTCCTGATCTCGGGGTCCTGAGATTGAGCTCTGCATCAGGCTCCATGCTCAGCGCAGAGTCTTCTTATCCCTCTGCCTCCCCGTCTGCCCCTCCTCCCGTGCTCTTTCTCTCTCAAATAAATAAATAAAATCTTTTAAAAAAATAAAATAAAATGAACTGTTGTGAAGATTCCATGAAACATCTAAGTCCTATAACAGACATTCATTATTTTGTGAGCTGTCCAACATCTGAACCTGATTCCTATTTGGGAGAAGTCCCCAGCTTATGAGTCTTGGTGGAAGACAGAGCCCCAGATTCTGCAATGACACAGGAAATGCCAGACATCTGCTTTCCCGGCATTCCTTGCAGCTGGAGCAGGGTCATGTGACCCGAGCTCCATCAGTCGGAGGCAGCCGCCCCTGACTTTGTATTGGGAGCCAGGGACACAAAGGAGCAAGAGAACCCAGGAGCGTCTCCTGCGGTGGCAGCAGTGGCTGCTGTAAGATCAAGCTGCAGGGCAACAGGTTGGCAGCATGGGGCGCCTGGGTGGCTCAGTCGTTAAGCGTCTGCCTTCTGCTCAGGTCATGATCCCGGGGTCCTGGGATCGAGCCCCACATCGGGCTCCCTGCTCGGTGGGAAGCCTGCTTCTCCCTCTCCCACTCCCCCTGCTTGTGTTCCCTCTCTCGCTGTCTCTCTCTGTCAAATAAATAAATAAAATCTTAAAAAAAACAGGTTGGCAGCAGAATTCCTTGCCCAGGTCAGTGTGGCATCAGTGAAAGTTCTAGCACCTAGGGTCCAGTGGAGGTGATGGTAACTGCAGTGGCTTCACTAGACCGGGAATGTGATGAGCTTTTAGGCATTGACTCTAGCCTCCAAACCTGGAGAATCTCTGCACTACCCAGTATCTTTCTAGTAAAGTCCTTTTTTTTTTTTTCCCCAAACAAAAAATCTTACATATTTGGCCTGCTTGGCTGGTTCAGTCATGTGCCTCTTGATCTCAGGGTTGTAAATTCAAACCCCACATTGGGTGTGGAGATTACTTAAAAATAAAATCTTTTTTTTTTTTTAAGATTTTATTTATTTATTTGACAGAGAGAGAGACACAGTGAGAGAGGGAACACAAGCAGGGGGAGTGGGAGAGGGAGAAGCAGGCTCCCCGCCGAGCAGGGAGCCCGATGTAGGGCTCTATCCCAGGACTCTGAGATCATGACCCAAGCCGAAGGCAGATGCTTAACCGACTGAGCCACCCAGGCGCCCCAAATCTTTTTTTTTTTTTAAGATTTTATTTATTTATTTGACAGAGAGAGAGAGAGACAGCCAGAGCAGGAACACAAGCAGGGGGAGTGGGAGCGGGAGGAACAGACTTCCTTTTAAGAGCAGGGAGCCCGATGTGGGGCTTGATCCAGGACCCTGGGATCATGACCTGAGCCAAAGGCAGACACTTAACGACTGAGCCACCCAAGTGCCCTTAAAAATAAAATCTTTAAAAAATATATTGTACAAGTGTGCCTGGGTGGCTCAGTCGGTCAAGCGGCTGACTCTTGGTTTGGCTCAGGTCATGACCTCAGGGTTCTGGGACCCCAGGTTGGGTTCCCCGCTCAGCAGGGAGCCTGCTTCTCCCTTTGCCTCTGCGGTCCCACCTGCTTGTGCTCTTTCTCTGTCAAAAGAAATAAATAAAATATTAAAAAATATTAAAAAATATATCGTACATATTTATTACGGAACCAACCTAAGTGCAGAAGCATAGAAACAGAAAAAAAATCATGTTCTCAATAAAACATGTCCAATTGTTCAGGTAGTAGTGATGTTTACAGAGTGATATGGATGAACAGGTGACCTCCATACAGCATAAATCGTGTGTGATTCTTTATATACCCAGCTTGATTCTCTCCAATATCTCCTCTCGGAGTTGTACCTGACTTTATTACCAGTTTTCATCTGAATCCAGAATCCAATTCTGCTTTTGTTTCTTAGGCAGGAATCTCTTGATCTGGCGAGTCTTGTGAGAAGCCTTGGCGAGAAGCAGTAAATTGCATGCACCACAATGGCAGAGAAAAGGAGAGAGGGGCAGTAAATTCCCCTTTGAGTCGAATCAGAGTTGTTTATAACCCAGATCCCGAGCCATTATAAGATATGAATATAGGGGCACCTGGGTGGCTCAGTCGTTAAGCGTCTGCCTTCGGCTTGGGTCATGATCCCAGGGTCCTGGGATCGAGCCCCGCATCGGGCTCCCTGCTCCGCGGGAAGCCTGCTTCTCCCTCTCCCACTCCCCCTGCTTGTGTTCCCTCTCTCACTGTGTCTCTCTCTGTCAAATAAATAAATAAAATCTTAAAAAAAATTAAAAAAAAAAGATATGAGTATAGTACCCACCTCTACTCCCCAGTGCCATCCAACCTGGTAACTAGTTTCCTTTAATAATCTTATTTGGGTCAAATTTGAGCTGTGATTAGTATGGGGTTACAAAGAGAAGGTCTTTGGAGAGAGATCTCTTCATAAATTCTGGGTCTATTGTATGGATGAGACTGATAGTTGCCCACTCAGTTTCTGTTCTCTCCTTTTTCCTTAGTATCAGAGCCCTAATTTTATTCAGAGTGGTGATGTCTGTAGATAAGACTACATTTCCCAGCCTCCTTTGCAGCTAGGAGGGTCCCTTTGATTAAGTTCTAGCCAATGAGATGAAAGCAGAAACCTTAAGTCATTTCCCAGACCCTTTTGCTCTTTCCATCTTTCCTTTAGCGTCCTGCCTAGAACACAGACATGATGGCTAGTGCCTCAACAGCTGTTTTAGACTATGAGGTGACCTTGAGGATGGAAGCCAAGATTAGGAGAATGGAGTGAAGAATAGGAGTCTGGGTGCCTGGAGACCCAGAGCCACCGAATCAGCCATCATCCCTAGACTACTCCAGTGAGGGTTTTTTTTGTTTTTGTTTTTGTTTTTTACATAGGGAGAAATAAGTTTTCATCTTCCACCAGTGTTTAAAACACTGGTTTCTGGTCTGTCACTAGAGGCCATAAGTGATCCCTCACTGATACAATGGAGAAGCATTTGAAATAAAATGTTTTCACCTGGGGGAATGTTCAAGGGCTTGCCATCACAGCAGAGATCTGCTTTCCCCCAAGTGTTGACAGCTGGGAATCTCTTGGATTGGTCTCTTGTCTCCAACATTATAGACCTTGATGCTCACTGATCCTATTCTTTCCCCTGTCATCTAGATGACTGTCTCCAGTATTTTGAGTGGTGGCCCCTAGAATAGCTTTTGCTGCGGTCTAGCCCTGATTTTGTCACAGGGAGATCCCTTACTTTTTTGTTTTGGTTATTTTCCATGGTGCGCAGCATCCTCTGCCCAGGGAGAGCTATGGAAACGGTTCTATTCCTGCCTCTGGTACTTACTCATGTGTGTGGAGTGAGTCTTTTAGCTTCTCTGTGCCTCAGTTCCTTTACCTGTAAAATGGGAATGGTGATGCCTATCCTGGCTTTCTTAGAGAGTTCTCAAGGAAAAATATGCATGAAAGTGTTTATAAGATGGTGAAGGATCATATAGAAATCTGGTCATCTTTTTCCTGGTTACAAACGATGGCTCAGAATATATCAGCCATCTCCTTTGCAAGCTTTCATTTTTTCTACTTTATACTTGTCCACAATTGCAACTCATCTGCCCACCTTTCTCGTTCTTCAGTCTTTTAAGACCCACCCTAGATTTATATCTGTTGACTTGGTATTTTACTATATATAATTCATATATAGATGGCATTTATTTATTGAGATTTACAACTACCTCTGGCAATCCCCATTAACATTTATTGAGTGCTCACAATGTGCCAGGCATTTTGCTGAGCCCTGTACATGAATTACCTTATTCAATACTCACAAAAATACCTATGAGATGGGTGTTCTGTTACCTTCTTTCTACAGGTGAGGAAACTGAGTCACAGTATGGTTATGGTCAAGCAGCTAGTGAATTGTGTAATCAGTATTTGAACCCAAATTAGGCTTTGTGGCAGCAAGACTGTGTCAGTTTGAGTACTCTAAGGAAGCAGATGCCTCGGCAGAGTTAGGTACAAGTGATTTGTTGGGGTGGTGGGTAGCACCTGTGAAAGGTAAATGGGGAGAAAGAAGGTAAAGGGCGAGGCCTGGACAGGAAGAGCCTCAGATCACAATGCAGATCTCACAAAGTCTCAGCCAGTCTAAGAGGGAGCTCTGGAGATTGCCCAGTTTGAGTTGGGTAGAAATAGCCAGGCCCCAGTCTCCCCACCTGCCATGTAGATTCACTCAAATACTGCAGTGGGTGATTATAACTAACAATACTGTACCATGTACATGAATGTTACTAAGAGAGTTTAAATGTATTCACCACAAAAAGGAGATGGGAACTAAGTGATGGGTTGGAGGTGGTAGCTAATGCTATGGTGGTAATCATTTTGCAATTTATAAATGTATCAAATCAACACGTTGTATACCTTAAACTTATAAAATGTTATGTGTCACTTATATGTCAATAAAGCTGGGGGGGAGTAGGGGAGAAACTACTGTGTGGATCTCCAAGAGGCTGCAGCTGGAGGCTGTTCACTAACCTCACTCTTGCACCTGAATAGCAAGTCTTTCTTTTTTCTTTTCTTTTTTTTTGATATTTTATTTATTTGACAGAGAGACACAGCGAGAGAGGGAACACAAGCAGGGGGAACGGGAGAGGGAGAAGCAGGCTTCCCGCGGAGCAAGGAGCCCTATGTGGGACTCGATCCCAGGACCCCGGGATCATGACCTGAGCTGAAGGCACTTAACGACTGAGCCACCCAGGCACCCTAGCAAGTCTTTCTTGAAAGGACATCCACGCAGTGCAACTCCATGGCTTCTGCAAATACGGTATAACAGACAACATCTGCATCTCAGCGAGTCTTTCTCTTGCTCAGGGTCCTGGGCTCCAGGCACAGCGAGGCTTGGTTTAAACTGCAGGTTGGTCTCAGGTCGGCTTCACACATCTCACTCTGGGACCAGTGGCTACCCACACATGCTCTTTTCCTTGCTGCGGTCAGGTGAGTAGAGAGCCAGACCCCACGAGCCCGTTGCAAGTCTTTGCTTAGGTCCTATCTGTTTGCACCCCATTGGCTGAAGCTAGTCACATGACCAAGAGCCAAGGCAATGGAGTGGGGCAATAAGCAACGCCCCCAAGGGAAGTTATGCCAAGAGGGGAGAAGGCGGGAAGAATTGTGAACAGATGCATACCCCATCCGGTAGCCATCTGGCACCAAAGCCTACACCTTGGCCATTTTGTCCTAAGTGGCTAGTACAGCACCTGATATGAAGTATTATGGCGGAGTGGCTACAAGCCCAGCTCTAGAGTCAGACGGCTGGGGTCAGACCCTGGCTCCAACACTACCAGCTATGCCATCTCAGGTTTACTTGACCTCCGGGAGCCTCAGTTTCCTCTTCTGTAAATAGGGAAATTAAAGAATCCATGCACTTGCTGTGATGCCTGGTCCATGGTGGGCCCTCATAAGAGTTACATTTGCTTCTAATCCTCACAACAGCCCCGTGTAACAACGCCTTACTGTTTGCTACCCCAGAACTGCGTGTCAGTCTGGGAACCCACCTCCCTCCCCATGTCCTAAGATACCTTGCAGCAGCGGACCTCCCAACTCCTTCACCTGTGACCATTTCCTCCAATGCATTCCCATCAAAACTCAGGTTTAGGACACCTCTCTGGAAAAATCCCATCCCATCCAGCACCTCCTTATGTTTCTCTTTCGTCACCCTGTGGAGAAGGTTGTTCTTTCCCACTCGGCCAGGGATATCCTCCAGCCCATCCCAATTTCCTCTTGTTTAGAATCACCACTTGGCACAGCCAAGGGTCAAGATCAGGAGGAGATGTTAAAGGAGGTGGGAGGAGAGACCCCTTTCCAGCACTTCCCGGAGGGAGGAGGGACTGTGGTGGGCACAGTAGGGAGCACGGAAAGCCGGCCAGGGAAGGTTTAGCCTGCAATCCAATTCCACTTAATATCCCATAATAAAATGCTGTCAACATGAGTTTCCTGTTCAAGTGGATTTGTTAAGAAGGCTGGGGGAGGTCAGAGGTGCATTCTGGCTCTCCTGGGGTTGGAGGAGGGACCGGTGGGGTAGGGGGGTGCCTCAGGCATGAGGGCCCCCTTCTCACCCGTCCCCGCTGCAGTCCAGACAGGCTCTCAGGAAGGAGTTTGTCACACTTGTCTGTCTCCGTCAACCCATGATGACTCACAGAGGGGTCCTTCACCCCCCTGGAAGGAGGCTCTGTCTCCTCTAATAAGCATCCAGCCACCGAGGCAGAGAGTGTGATTTTAATGTAGGGGATTCAGACCCGGACCAGAAGGTGGGGTAGTGTGCCCGGATGGAGGAGGGTATGTATCAGAGCCCCTGAAATTCCACCATGAAGGGGGAGCCACAAGGCCAACACTACGACAACTTTAGGGAACAGAGGGCTGCTTAGTGAGAAGCCTAAAGGTCTGGGGTGGCCTCAGCCCTCTTGAATGACAACTCGGGGGTGACCTCACCTAGTTACTCAGAATGGCTGTTGTCTGCCCATCTCTGCCTCCCTGGCTGACCCACTGCTAAGCTTTCCTTCTTCGGGGGAGGGGGGTGCAGGGGGCACAGGCCTGATTTCCCCAGGGTCCTGAAGTGGCTGGGCTGCCTAGGGAGCCTTGAGGGGGAGCTTGACCAGAGCTGACTACTGAGTGGTCACCATGGATCAGGCACAGAGTTGGGGACTATCCTGATGTCATCTTGTTGAATCTAGGGAGCAGCAAAGGAGTTAAGGCCGGGGAAAGAGACTGCGGGAGGGTGGGGGGCTAGTATTCTTCCCATTTTTTTAGGGAGTAAACAACAGCCCAGAGAGTTTAAGAAAGGAAACCAAGACCTCATGTAGTGAGAGACAGCCCTGGGATAGGTGCCCACAGGGGCAGTGTGACTTCCCAGTGACTCAGTCACGGCCTTCAGGAACCCAGCTTGGGCTTGGAGGGGGAAGCTGGGGAGGCTGCAGAAAGGTATGAGGCACAAGTTGAGGGGATGTGGTCAGACCATGGGTCCTCTTCCTGGGCCTGCAGGCGGGTGACATGCAAGGCCTATGAGACCGGACGCGGGGGTGGGGGGGGCGGCGAGAAGGGTAGGGCTGGGCTTCCAGTGCTTTTGTGAGCCCTTCTAATTCGTGTAAATGAGGGTTTTTAATTTGTTATTCTGGGTTTTATTTCTATTACCATCTCATTTGCCTCTAAACCCTATTTCGCCCCAGCCTGGACCGAATTCCATTTGATGCATTAGGACTAATTCTCCTCCCAAAGGGTTAGATGTTTTCTCCACACACAAAAGTCGCTTATTTTGGATAAAGAGACGATTAGATTTATCTTTAATATTTTAATGGCAGCTGGGATTAGTGGGCAAACAGCCCCAACTGGGGTTGTTCACTGCGGATTAGGTTCTGATAAACTCTCAGATGAGGAGCTCCCCCACCCACTCTACTTTCTGTTTTCCACAAAGTGCTTTTTATTATTTTTGGTTGAAAAAAAAAATTCCCTTGTCTTTTGGAGCATCATAAATTCCATTTGCTGTTTTCTATTAAATCAAGTTGATTAAATTCGTTGTGACTCTTTGCACATAGATCTTTTTAATTTTAACGTCTCCAGCATAAACTCTTTAATGGTGCAATTTGAAATGGCTGCAATATACAGTACAGGCCTTGATAAAACAGATGGAAATGAGGTTCTGCCAGGGAGGGGGTCCTGTCGGGGGGGTGGAGGCAGAAGCAGGCACAGACCTCCAGGAGAAGGCAGGGAATGACTCTCTGCGCGGCCTAGAGATCTGGTTCCAATCCCAGCTCTGAGCAGTAACCTTGGCCGATATTTCCGGAGTGCTTACTGTGTTGGGTGGTAACCTTGGTTGATGTCTGGTGGAGTGCTCACCACGTGCCTGGCACTGTGCACGCATTGTCCATAATCCTTACAAAGAGGCTCAGAGAGGCCTCATGCTCAAGGTCACACAGCACACTAGTGGCAGTGGTTGAGGCCAGGTTGTCTCTGGCTGGAGGCGCCTCTTCTCACCTCTTATAGCCTCCATTTCCTTATCAGTGAAATGGGGTGATCAGTGCTGCCCTGCTTCACGGGTGCTTGGAAAGATTAGGTGAGGTCCACAAATGGCCTTGGGAATGGTATGGGGAAGGGCTCTCCTGGGGACATGGAGGGTGAGGCCAGCCCATCTGGGGTCCAGAGGCCCTGCCATCACTGGGAAGAGCTGAATTTTGAGACCCTGGGAGTCTTCCTTAACTCCAGGGTCAGTGAGAGGCCCAAGGGACCTGGGCTCCCCCTGCCACCACCTCTCCAGACCTCAGGCCTCCCGCCTCGGGCTTTTCTCTCTGTCCCCCCACCCCCCGGCTCTAATCCTGACCTCATCAAGTCCTGGGAAGGGTTGATCCACAGAAGCAAATCCCTCATTCGGAGGGACAAAATCAGCTTAATTTGCAGCAACTTGAAGCAGGTCTTTGCCAGGATTTGAATATCAAATTATCCCATAGCCCAGGCTGGCCTTCAAGGCCTCCTGCCGCAATATGGACAGGCATGCTCTGGGTTCCTCCGGTGAGATTGTTCTGCGAGTGAGTGGGGCTGGGCTGGGCTGGGTGTGCGTGGAGGGGGGCACCAGGGGGCGGCAGGGGTTGCTGAGGAAGGCAAGAGCACTGCAGCTCCCAGGCCTGGGGGATGGGAGAAGGTATTCATGAGACTTACCGGGGGTGGGGTGGGGGTGGGGTCTTGTCAAATATGCAGATTCCTAGGCCCCTCCCCAAACATCAGGAATCAAGGTTTTTATGACTAGGAAAGCTTGGAAAATTCTGGAGCTGCTCAATTAGCCAAGCAGCATATACTTATGTAGTGGGCACACGGTACCTCCTCACGTTTTGAGGAAATCAGCCCCCTCTGGCATCCACTCCATCCATCCTCAGCCTGTGGCTCCGCACACCACGATCCCTTTGCCCACTGCTCGGCGATGGCTCCAAGTGCCCGGCTGCTCGAGGGTTCCTCAGCCTTTCCTCCCAGGTCAGTGGGCCTGTCTCCTTCCTGCCTGGCAGGCATCCTCTGATGTCGGCCGCACAGGACACAGTGCTCAGACCCAAGCGGTGGGGGGCAGACCCCTCTAGGGGCATATCACCCCCCAGGAAGCTGTGAGCTTATTCAGGAAGGGGGGGGACTCTGGGTGTGGCCCCAAGCCTCCGTCAATATTAGGTGAGACATACTGGTCCTTCCTACACAGTGTGCGCCCCTTGGGGACCTTCAGTGTGAAAGTGGCAGCTGGGACTGCTGAGATAGCTCCCTGTGGGCCCGTCTGTCCATCTGACACCGTCGAAGGCTGAAAAATCCTGTCCTTGTCCTCAGGGAGCCCACAGCTGGGGAGAAAACAACATGGTGTGACCAGCTCTATTAATACCCACAGGGGCTTCTTAAGCACTCACTATGTGCTAAGCACCGTACGAAGTGCTTTTCCTCTATCCACCCATTTTATCCTCACAAAACCCCAATGAGGTAGGAAATTAAACACATCCACTTTATAGATGAGGGAACCGAGGCACAGAGAGATTAATAACATGCTCAAGGTCACACAGTTTTAAGTGGTGGACCTGGGACTTGTACACAGGCAGTCTGATTCTGAGCCTGTCCTCTAAACCACTTTGCTCTATGTCCATCCATCTTTATGTGGAACTATTTATGTATGTTACTTCTCCGTAAGTGACTTGCCTTGTTTTTAAGATTTTATTTATTTATTTGTCAGAGAGAAAGAGAGAGAGCACAAGCAGGGGGAGTGGCAGGCAGAGGGAGAAGCAGGCTCCCCACTGAGGAAGGATTCCCCACGCGGGACTCGATCCCAGAACCCTGGGATCATGACCTGAGCTGAAGGCAGACGCTTAACCGACTGAGCCACCAAGGTGCCCCGTGACTTGCCTTGTTTTTTTTTAAATTTTTTTATTGTTATGTTAATCCCCATACATTACATCATTAGTTTTAGATACAGTGTTCCATGATTCATTGTTTGTGCATAACACCCAGTACTCCATGCAGAACGTGCCCCCCTCAATACCCATCACCAGGCTAACCCATCCTCCCACCCCCCTCCCCTCTAGAACCCTCAGTTTGTTTTTCAGAGTCCATCGTCTCTCATGGTTCGTCTACCCCTCCGATTTCCCCCCCTTCATTCTTCCCCTCCTGCTACATTCTTCTTCTTTTTTTTTTCTTTCTTAACATATATTGCATTATTTGTTTCAGAGGTACAGATCTGAGATTCAACAGTCTTGCACAATTCACAGCGCTTACCAGAGCACATACCCTCCCCAGTGTCCATCACCCAGTCACCCCATCCCTCCCACCCCACCCCCCACTCCAGCAACCCTCAGTTTGTTTCCTGAGATTAAGAATTCCTCATATCAGTGAGGTCATACGATACATGTCTTTCTCTGTTTGACTTATTTCGCTCAGCATAATACCCTCCAGTTCCATCCACGTTGTTGCAAATGACTTGCCTTGTTTTTAAAGGCATAGTTGTAGAGTGTTTTGGGAGCATAGAAAGGAGCACTAAACCTACATGAGGACAATCAGAGAAGGCTTTTCAGAGGAGGCATTTTATTTATTCAATGTTGTTGTTGAGCAACTATTGTGTCCCCGGCACTGATGATGCAAAGATGAAAAAGCCATGGTTCCTTTCCTCCGGAGCTCACAAGCTGGGAGACGAATGCCTGTAAGCAGATGTGCTAAGTGCGTTGAGAAAGCACAGGGCATTATGGGAGCCCTGGGGAGACCCCAAAGCTGGGGAGGTCAGGGAAGGCTTCCTGGAGGAGGTGCATGTGAGCGGAGAGTGAAAGGATGAATGGGAATCTCAGAGACATGTCCCCTCCACTAAGTCCAGTCATTCAGCTGAGGTTAAGGGGGCCCAGAGGCTCTGCTGGGCACTCAGCCCTCTTTCTCTTGGCCAGACTCTCTTCCACAGAGCCTTCCTGGTGCAACCAACCCCAGTCTCTTCTCTGACTGCCTACCCCAGGCAGGCAGACCCCCTCCTGGGGAGGTCTACATCCCCCAACTCTTGTGTGCTCCTGGGAGGCAGGGCCTGAACACCAGACTCCTGGCTGCCCAGGTACTATGCCCAGCAGGGGTCAGGCTGGATCTGTCACCGTGGCCTCGGGAAAGCCCAGTGGTCTGATTTGAGGGCACCTGGAATTTAGAGCAAGAAGGAGCCCAGAAACCACACAAGCCCACTTAGAAGGAAGGAGTGAGGCCCAGGGAAGTAACAGGAGCTGCCCAGGCCCCACAGCTGAGATGGTACTCAAACTCAGGCCCCCAGCGCCCTGATCTCCTCTCTGGGGTGGTCTGATCCCACCTGGGCTCTCCTCTAACCCTTGCACCCCCATGCCTGCCTAGCCTGATGGTGGCCAGGGTAGTCTTGCCTGAATGACGATGGTATTGGCTCAGATTCAGGGCAACTAGCTGGCTCTTGGCTTTTCCTTTTTATATAACAACTAATCTCCTTCTAATCAGCCATTATTAAATTATATTCTGTTTTTAATTCATTCACAGATCACCGTTGGGACAGCTGGATGGATAATTGGGGAGAGATAATTTATGTAAATGAGGAACAGCAGAAGGTAGGGGAGAGGGAGGCTGAGGGCCAAAGGGGGCCCATCCTGGGCCCAGGCTGGGGAGGGGGCAGTGAGCTGGCCCTGGCTGGAAATGGGTGACTGGGGATGCTGAGGGGATTGGGGCTTGTCATGGGACCTCAGGGCTCCTGACTGATTAGATTGTCTGTCAGCATCACTTTGAATGCTTCTGGCTAGTGGGGAGCCCACTGCTTTTTGGGGGGCAGTTCTCAGATCCATCAGCCCTCCTCATTAGAAGTGGATCCTGAGAAACAATAAAATGTCCTGGAGAATTCCAGGGTCAGAGCTTTGTTTGATTACAGGTCCATCACTGTGTAGCTGTCTCTCTCTCTCTTTCTAAAGATTTTATTTATTTGAGACAGAGAGGGAGAGAATCTGAAGCTGACTCTGTGAGGAGCCCAACGTGGGGCTCGATCTCACAACCATGAGATCATGATCTGAGCCGAAACTAAGAGTCAGGGGCTCAACCGACTGCACAACCCAGGCGCCCCCGGGGAAGCTGTCTCTACACCTGAGTTTCCCGTCTGCCTGCTGAGGGGATGTTGAGGCCTCGGAACCTCTGAGTTCCTATGCTCGGTTCCCGGTGGAGCATGGAAGGTAGCAGAGGAAGAGCCCACACCTGGCTGACCTGGTGGCTCCGATCAGTGTGAGGACTCTGTGAGTCCAATGCGCCTCCCACTAACATTTGCCTCAGGCCATGAGGCTTCCTTCTGGAAACACAGACTAAAACCACTTCCTCTGCATAGCTGGCCTGTTCCCCCGGCTGATAACAATTACATCAGCCACACACACCTCCGTGTGTTCCCTCTGGGCCAGGGGCTGCGCCAAGCACCTGCTACATAGCAGCTCACTGTATCAGCAGAAGACTGCATGAAGCGGGCGCTTCTGTCTCCACCTTACAGATGGAAATACCTGGGACCTCAGCTCTCTCCTGACGATTCCTGCAATGGAAACTACAACAGAAGCCTGCTTAGAAGGGGACAGGAGGCTCATAAAACCGGGAGCCCAGCTGGAGGCCATTTTGGGAAGGTGCCTTGGGGACTAGCACACAGGGGTAGGGCCAACAGGGGAGGCAGGTCAAGAAGGTTGGACTTCCAGCCCTCCTGGCTGTTCCTTTGGGGCCCCAGGAATCAGGTGTGGGTGGACACAGGTGTCTGATGGGGCCTGCGGGGGTGAGGACTGCATGTATCTGGGGCTGGCAGGGGCCAGTGGGTAGGGCCTTGGACCATTCCCAGAGGGAGGCAGGGGATTAAGGAGGGTCAGGGAGGGTGGTCCCAGAGGGTCCGGCAGAGTAATGGGATTAGCCTTCAGGCAGTGAGTGAAAGTTATTACCCTGTGGGGCTTCTGACCTCCCACCCGAGGCTGCAGCTGTCACCCATTCCCAGGAGAGCGTCACTAACAGTGCCCCCACCCCCACCTTGAGGCAGGCTGGCACCCTCTGCCCCCCCTCGCCCCCCCCCAGGCTTTCCTGCTGCGATCATCTGTCAAGGGGCTGGCCTCCTAGCTTTAGCCTCCTGCCTACCCCTGACAGTCTGGGCCACCCACACACAGTATACCCTAGCATTGCCCTGTGCCTCGGTTTCCCCGTCTGGATAGGAGGCTACAGGGAGGATGCTTGAGACCCTGAGGGACAACCCGTGATGCATGGAGGTCCGGACCGGACGCCCTGGGTTTCTGGTTCTGCCCTGCCTTAGCCGGGCCACCCTGGACGCGTCTGCTAGCCTCTCTGGGTCCTAATGTACGGAAGGCGGGCAGGAGCACGGCAGGGTTTCCCAGGGGAGGGTTGGGCCAGGGGGCGCAGCGCGGGCCCCTCGGCGGAGGTCAGGGGGCCCGAGGCCTAACGACTGGAAAGGGCCCGCGGTGGCCGGAGCCTCGCGGAGCCGGAGGGCGGGCTGCTCCCGGCTCCCCCTAGCGGTGAAGGCGCGGAAGCCCCTCCGGGCCGGGCGGCCGGCGAGGCGCCCAGGGTCCCAACCCTGTCCTGACCCTCGCCTGACTCCCGTCGTGAGGGCGGCCCTCCTTTAGCTTGCGTGCCGGTCTGGTAACCCGAAATTGTCCCAGGCCCGGGTTAGCCAGCCCGATGCCCGGGCACGCGGGGGCGTTTGCCCAGGCTGGCTGCGCGGGGCCTCGGGGTGCCCAGGAACCCGAGGGGACCGTCTGTGACCAGGCACGAGCAATTCCCTTTTGTAGCCTCAGTTGCCTCGCGGTACACGGACGGCGGGACCCGGTCAGTGGTCCAAGCGGTTGACTCGAACCGCCTTTTTAAACGTAAAACAATTCAGAGTCCCTCAGGGCAGCACTTTTCCTTCTCCCGTTTGAATGGTGACCCAACACTATTAGGCATTCACTAATGCTTTTACATGAGGCGATAGTTTCTTAATCTCAACAACTATATAGGTTTTAAAATTATTTTTAAATAAGCACTACTTTTTTAAGGAGCAGCTTTAACCATGCCGAAAAACTGGGGGATTGTAGAGTTCTCAATATACCCCACACCCAAATCACCCTGTGATCAACATCTGACATTAGTACATTTGTTAAGGAACTCAGACTGATACATTGCTACTTGAAGTTTGTACTTTATTCAGTTTTCCTTGGTTTTTACTTAAAGTCCTTATTTCTGTTTCAGGATCTCACACAGGATACCACATGACGTGTCGTAGTCGTGTCTCCTTAGGCTCCTTTTGGCTGTGATGATTTTATGTAACTTTAAAAGGGGAAAAAAAAAAGTACACGTTCAGGCAATGGAATATTGTGGAGCTGTTATTACACATTCTGATCTGCAACGATCTCCAAGATAGTACTAGTATGATAAGGAACATTCAGGATGGTATATTTTACTTCCACCTTTTTTTAGAGAGAGAGAGTGGGGGAGGGGAGGGGCAGAGAGAGAGAGAGAGAGAGCACATGGGGTGGAGGGGCAGAGGGAGAGGGAGAGAAAGAATCTTAAGCAGGCTCCATGCCCAACGCAGGACTTGAGCTCACGCCTCTGAGATCATGACCTGAGATGAAATCAAGAGTCTGACGCGCAACCGACTGAGCCACCCAGGCACTCCATGTATATGTAAGTGTATATATAACTATTTTTAAACCTCTGGAAGGCTATCTGAAAAACTGGTTACTGGTTGATTATGGGAAAGGGAATCAGATGACTGGAGAACAAGAGTGTGAGGGAAGCCCACATTTTACTCTACACCTTTTGTATTAATTTGTGGGTTTTTTTTTTTTTTATTTTATGTATTTATTTGTGTGAGAGAGAGAACACAAGCAGGGGGAGCGGCAGGCAGAGGGAGAAGCAGGCTCCCTGCTGAGCAGGGAGCCCGATGCGGGACTCAATCCCAGGACCCTAGGATCATGACCTGAGCCGAAGGCAGACGCTTAACCGACTGAGCCACTCAGGCGCCCGTATTAATTTGGTTTTAAAAAAAAACTGTGTATGTGGGGCGCCTGGCTGGTTCCGTTGGTGGAGCTTGTGACTCTTGGTCTCCGGGTTGTGAGTTCGAACGCCGCGTTGGGTGTGGAGATCACTTAAAAATATAAAAAATAAAAACTGCGTGTATGCATTACCTATCATGACAAACATAAACATCAAACATAACAGTACATAGAGGTATAGTATATTCATTGAACCTCTCACTGGGCTCTGTACTGTTTGTATCATAAAATCCAGCCCCCAACTCTGTGAGGACGTCCCCCCAGGTGGGTGCCCCTGCGGCTCCATCAGAATCACAGGCGTGGCCGGTCTGTAAAATGCCTTCCCACCCTGGGCCGGGACTCCTCTGAATATGCCGTACCTGTGTGCCGGGCGCTTTGGGGTGGAGGGTTCTGGGTGGGGTCCGGGTACAGATACCTAGACTTACTAAAGTAAGAAGGGACACAAGGAGGTGGGGGCCTCGTGGGATCTGGGATAGGGTGGTCCCAGAAAGACAGGACTGCGGCTTCTCACAGGTGCTGTTGCCCCTGCTCCCGCAGCCCGGCCGCCTAAGCTCCCCCTCCGCGTGGCCCTGCCTCCGCTCCCCGCCTGCGTCTTCTCCATCCGAGCCCCGATGGAACGCTTAGTCTCAACTCGAGAATTTCCAGAGGGTCAAATAGGTCTGGGCTTAAGGCAAGTGCCTGCACCTCGTACAGGTCAGTGTGACAGGGAGAAACAAGTTACCTCCCCCAAATATTTCACAGGCCTTGCTGTGTCCTCAGCACCGGTTTAGGTGCTGTGTGTGGGGTACAAAAGAGCAAGCAGGCCTCTCTCTCGGGGGGCAGCCTACAGAATGATGTGATTTCAGGGCTTTTAGGAAGGTCCCACTGCTCCAGGTCCCTCCCTCTCCTTCTGGAGATCCACTCAAGCAGCTTCATTTAAATTATGGGTCCGATCCCTGTGGAATTCAGCTCCCCTAAGACAGGTCAGAGTTTAGGCAAGTCTCCCAAGATTTCCCTCAATCCCTACTAGAAGGGCCCTTTTGAAGGCCCTCTGAGATCTTGCTCATGCTCCCTGGGCAGTGAGCATTTACTGCTTCCTTTAGCGTACTCAGGCAATATTCTCTATTTTCCAAACTCCTCACGTCCTTTGTATGCCTCTGGGCCTTCACATTTGCTGGTCCCTCTGTCTAGAATACATTACCCCTTTCAAGGCTCAACTCAAGCTTCCCCTTCCATGGGAGGCCTCACCTGCCCAGGCCCAGGTGGAGGTAGCATCCACCTGACTACCCCTCCCCCCATTCCCACCCCTGGGCACAGACCTGATTGTTGGAGGTGGACAGGATTCAGAAGGATCGGCATCCACATCGGGCTTTGCCATCCTGCCAGCATCTGGTAGGTACTTAACAAATCCTAGCTCTGCTCCTCACATCTCCAGAGCGTGCCTTAGTGATTTGTGTTTATCCAACCATCTTCCCTTTACACTGCAAGCTTTAATTAGTAGGCACAATAAATGTTTGCTAAATGACTTAGTGATTTAACCAGGGAAGAGGAAGATGTTTCCAAGCTCAGAAGCAAGGCTGAGGACCTCTGCTGCCCCAAGAAGCAGGGAGAGGGAGTCCTGCGCTAGGGTCAATATAGGAGGTACAGATGAGAAATTTGGTGGTTTGATTTCAAGGGATGATTGGAGTGGAATAAGGGGACAGAATTGGATGGGTGTGGTGGCATCTGACCATCAGTGGGGGCACACATCTATCCAGCTGGCCCCCAGGCTCAACCTGTCCTGTGCTAAGCAGAGGGGGCACACTATTCAGCCTCCAGGGCCACGGTTGGGCACGTGAACTCGGTGCCTGGACGTGCCCTGTTCTGTGCGTTCTGCAGCCCGAGACCCAAGTAGGAAGGGGCCCTCATTTGCTCTCTTCTTCCTGGTCACTAGTTAGAGACCTGTGGTCACCTCATCTGGTGAGCTCTGTATGGCACCCAGGGCTCTCTGTATGCACCCTTGAAGGTGGTGGGACATGAGGGCTGGAGAGCAGATTATAGCCAGGACACCCCAGCTTCTGGCACCCAACATGTCCTCAGCACCCACTGACATTTTTCCAGGGTTGTACTGCAGAATCTGGGGATACATCGCACCGTTTGAATGGTTCTCTGATGACGCACCCACCTACTTCCTTCAGTCACTACTAAAATCCATTGAACACTTAACAGGGGGCCGGTGCTTCACAGGCATAATCTCATTTAATCCTCCCAAAGATCCAATAAATTCTCTTAAAAAATTATTCTCGGGGCGCCTGTGTGGCTCAGTCGTTAGGCGTCTGCCTTCGGCTCAGGTCATGATCCCAGGGTCTTGGGATCGAGCCCCGCATCGGGCTCCCTGCTCTGTGGGAAGCCTGCTTCTCCCTCTCCCACTGCTTGTGTTCCCTCTCTCGCTGTCAAATAAATAAATAAAATCTATTATTTAAAAAAAAAATTATTCTCATCTTTTTTCAGAGATGGAAACTGAATCAAAGAAGTGAAGTCACTTGCTAGGGTCACAGAGCTCACAAGTGGCAGGGCCGGATCTGAAGCCGGTCTGCCTGCCCGCACAGGCCTGAACTTCCAGCCAGGACCTGGCCGCTCCCTGCGCCCCCCCCCCCCCCCCCCCCCCCCCCCCCCCCCCCCCCCACCGCCCAGCTCTGTCCAGCTCGGAGCCCAGCTTCTGCCCCCCTGTAACCAGAGCTAACCGGAGCTGGTACATCCGACCCGAAGCCCTCCCCTTCGCCATAGTCTTGCTTGGCCTGGCCCCACAGTTTCCACCAACAGCTGTCCCACCTGCCTCCAAGCTCTGCACCTCCCTCTCGTGATGCACAGTCCACCCAGCTGCCCAGGAGGTCCAGGGGGTCCGCGGGGTGTAGGGACCATGGCGGGCAGAGGGCCCTGGTGCCTCTGCGCCGGGCGGGTAGCTGAGAGCGGTGGGGAGGCGGGCGCGGTGCACCGCACTGATCCTAACCAAGTTTGCCAGCCCGGCTTTTCTCATGGCTCCCACACAATGGTCTGCTTTGTGCCCACCTGCCGATAATGCTTAATTAGGCGAGGAGTTGATTAATTTGAGGTAATTGACAGCTAATTAGAGGCCCACAGGCTCATTAACTTGACATCCTGTCTTCGTGAATTGGCTGAGTAGGGTCAGGTGACGGAAGCCGTTGCTTTCTACCCCCCCCCAGCCCTGTGGGCAAAGGTGAACACCTGGGGGGAGGGTTGGGCCGAGCCCGCGGTCAGGTGGGGCAGTCCCAAGGCCAAGAATAGAGGAAACCGAGGCATGGAACGAGGAGGCGTGTGCTCTGACCGTAGGAAGGAGGGAGGGAGCAGGAATGGACGGCTCATGGCATGGGGGCAAAGGAAGGCACTGAAGAGAGGTAGGTGGCTATTAATGGGGCGAACAGCTGGGAGAAGGGGCAAGGGCAGAGGGGTGTGCAGGGAAGCCTATTGGTAATAAGCATAGGCTTTGAAGTGAGATAGACCTGGGGTTGAAGCCCAGCTCCACTACTAACCAGCTAGGTGACCATGTATTAGTGACTCTCTAAGCCTCAGGCTTCTCCTCTGTAAAATGGGGACAACAATAGTTTCTACACCTCCTGAGAATGTGGTGAAGAGTACGTGAGACATGGAAGTAAGGGATTTAGACCAGTACCTGGGAGCCTGGTGAATGCTCAAGTAAGTTAACCACTCTCGGCAGCGGGAGGGAGTGACGAGAAGAGAAGGTAGGTGGGTGGGACGAGTTGTAGGGGGCAATGGAAGCCCTCTCCCAAGAGGCGCCACTGTTCCTCTGCAGGAAGCCTGCATGCCTGCAGACAGCACTGCTGAGGGTGTGGGGAAAAGATCTCATTGTTGCAACCACTTTAGGGGGACAGTGCAGCATGTGACCTTTGACCTAGCAATTCCCTCCTTAGAAATCTATTCTACAGATACACTCGTACATGCACAATGAGTTGCATGTAAGGATATTGGTTCATTACAATGTAGTTTGTAACAGCAGAAGACCAGGAACAACCTAAATGTCCATCATAGGGACTGGCTAAATAACTTATGGTATATCCATACAGTGGGATAGTACGCAGCTGTGTGATCTGTATGTACCAATATGAACAAGACCCAAGATCAATTAAGTGGGAGAAAAAGCAAGATGTAGGACAAGGTGTAGCTCCCACAAGCTAGTGACTCGTGGCCTGAGGGTTAGGGGATGGGGAGATGTGTTTTTTTACAATGTGCTTATTTTATTTATTTTTTTAAAAGATTTTATTTATTTATTTGACAGAGAGAGACACAGCGAGAGAGGGAACACAAGCAGGGGGAGTGGGAGAGGGAGAAGCAGGCTTCCCACTGAGCAGGGAGCCCGATGCGGGGCTCGATCCCAGGACCCTGGGATCATGACCTGAGCCGAAGGCAGACGCTTAACGACTGAGCCACCCAGGCGCCCCTTTACAATGTGCTTATTTTAAATATGGTTTGTATTTACTGTCTTTTCAAAAAGCACTGTAAAATTAAAAAGCAATAGAGCTTTTTTCTCTAAATGAAACCTAACTTGAAATCTGAATTCATGAGGCAGGGTGGCTCTGTGGAACTTGGGGGAGGGGTCCCATCCTCCTCACTTCCTTCCTCCTCCCCTCCAAAGGTTTCAAGGGGGTTTGAAGATCATCTAGAATTCAGTACTGTCCAACAGACTTTTTATGATGATGGAAATGTATGGAGTTCTGCCCCGTCCAGTATGGTAGTCAGCAGCTATATACAGCTTTGGAGCAATTGAAATGTGGCTAGTGTAATGAGCTAAATTTTAAATTTTATTTACTTTCAATTTAAATGTAATAGCTAGGGCGCCTGGGTGGCTCAGTTGGTTAAGCGACTGCCTTCGGCTCAGGTCATGATCCCAGAGTCCTGGGATCGAGTCCCACATCGGGCTCCCGACTCAGCGGGAGGCCTGCTTCTCCCTCTGACCCTATCCCCTCTCATGCTGTTTCTCTCTCTCTCTCTCTCTCTCAAATAAATAAATAATAAAAAATAAAATCTTTAAATGTAATAGCTACATGTGACTAATGGCTACCTATTTGGATAGCACAGAAATCTCCTCAAGGGACTGAACAGCCCAGCCGTCCTAGCCTCTGTCCACACATCTCTTTGCTAGGTGTGGGTGGGGATGAAACCTTCTAATGGTCCTGGGAAACTTGGTTATAGAGAGAACTGGAGGTCTTTTCTAGCAGATTCAGAACTGCATTGGACAGAAGCAAGTCACAGATGCCAGGAGCTACCCTAGAATGCCAGTTCTTTTAGGAAGGATCACCTAAATGACCCATGAGTCAAAAAGCACATCTGTAGCTTTGAGATCAGTCATCCGCTCCAGCTGGGAGGAATGTAATAATGCCCTAGGTGACCGGAGGCCATGGATTCAGGCATCCATTCGACAACTGTGCACCGAGCACCCATGAAGTGTCAGCTCTGGAGCGACAGGGAAACACAGACCAGGTCCAGGCCTTCGAGCAGCCCCCAATCTCGGGACTGAGTTCCCAGGGGAGGGGCAGATAGAGAACGATACTCCCTCATAAGACAGCTCCAGCATCAGGGTTTCTATCACCCTTGGAGTTTGGCTCACAGCCCTTCCCTATGCCAAGGTCACAGAGGGAAAGCACAGAACAGGGCCCCCCAGCCCTTAGGCTCATTTGCTGGCAGAGCATGGAAAGTGGCTGCCAAAGGAACATGCTGAACCTTCTCTATCCTTCCCTCTGACTCTATAGCTTAGAAGCCAGGATGAGTCTGAGATCTTCTAGATTCTCCTGTATTATTGTCCCAGTCAACTCCATGGGGTTGTGGTAGCTTTCCCTAAGTTTCCCTTTAGAGGCTCAGAGGACCCTAAATTCACTTGTTTTAATGGAGGCGTAGACGACACACAGTAAAGCATACAACTACTAAATGCACAGCTCGATGGATGTTTTTGTAGCTGTTGTCGTTTGTTTTTTAAATATTTTATTTTTTTAAAGATTTATTTATTTTAGAGAGAGAGCGCATGCAGGGCAGAGGGGAGAAGGGCAGAGGGGCAGAGGGAGAGGGAATCTTAAGCAGACTCCCTGCTGAGCACTTAGCTGGATGTGGGGCTCCATCTCACACCTGAGATCACGACCGGAGCTGAAGCTGAGAGTCAGATGCTCAACCTACTCTGCCACCCAGGTGCTCTTCGATGGATGTTTGTATACTCACATGCATATAGTCCTGTGTAACCACTAGTCCGATCAAGATAGAGAATATTTCCTACACTCCAGAAGGCTCCTCGTAACCCTCCCCAGTCAATACCCCAAGGTAACCACTATTCTGACCTCTACCACCCTAGACTAGTTTTGCCCATTCTAGAATCATACAGGTATGCCCTTGTGTGCCTGCCTTAATTCTCTCCTCATTCTAGTTTGTGAGATTCATCCACGTTACCGTGTGAAGCACAGTAGTGTGTTTTTTATTGCTGACTGACATTCCATTGTATACATATATGACAATTTATTCATTCTCTTGATGGACATTTGGGTTTTTGTCAATTTTTGACTCACACGAATAAAGTTGCTGTTGACATTCTTGCATATGTCCTTTGTTGGACGCCAGCACCCATTTCTGTTGGGGATATACCTAGAAGTGGAATGAACAAAGACTATGTATTCCTCAAGGTCACATAGACTTGGTGACTCCGCATTCCTGGCAGTGAGGTTTTGAGGTAGGTGTGGGGAGTCAGCTTTAAGTGTCCTCCTGGGGAACTATATGCCCCCACTGTCTGTGGAAGGGTGAGTAGCTCCTATTAGAAAAGAAAGGGTCAGGGAGAAAGTCAAGCAAAGCAGCACAACATGGATTGAGGCCATATGACCACAAGGTCAGAAGCGTGCTGCATGAATGGAGGCTGGGAGGACAGCTGAGCACAGCAAAACAGAAGCTTTCGTTTTGCAGGGTGGAGCGGGTATAAGGAAGAAGCAAGAACAACTGAAGTTCTCTGCAGATTCTTGTTTATTTAATTCACCTCATGGAAATTAAGTTTCTTTTAAGTTCTCTCTCTTTCTGCCTTTATTTACATAACCAACAGCGTACAGAAGAATGTTTTTGGTAACCCAAATATCCTGTTGGCTTCACAGAGATGATAAAGCTCAGTATTTGCGTCTTGAACATTTCTATCCCTGCAGAAGTCCCCCTCAAGGTCCTTCCTAGTTGGTCTCTGACAAGGGTAACCACTATTCTGACTTCTGTCATCATAAACTAGTTTGTGCCTGTTTTCAAACTTTACTTACATGGAATCTGACAGTTTATGTCAATAGTCACTGAGCATTTATTATGTGTCAAACACATCGCTAAACTATCAAACAGCATCTCATGTGATCCTTCCAACAATCCGCTTGACTGAAGAGAAAACCAATTTCAACAAGGCCAGGAATACTATCCGAAGCCAGAAAACTATGAAGTAGCAGAGCTTGGATCCAAACTAGAGTGACCAACTCTCCCATTAGCAGGACTGTCCCTTGCCCTGGGTAACCCCCAAGTCCCAAGCAAACTGGATGGTTAGTCACCCTAACTCAGACCTGGATTGGACTCAAAAGCCACATTCCTTTCCTTTGGCTTAAGATTTCATTCCAATCTCATGGGGAATGTTCTGTCTGAAAAAAACCTCTGTGATATCAGCATTCTATTTGGGTTTGTCTGTTTGTCTTAAGTAGGCTCCGTGCCCAGCATGGAGCCCAACATGGGGCTTGAACTCACAACCCCCGATCAAGATCTGGGCTGAAATCAAGAGTTGGACGCTTAACCGACTGAGCCACCCAGGCGCCCCTTGTTTCTTTCTTTCTTGGCTTTGTTTCATCTTAAAGAAAGATTTCATTGAAAGTAGATCTGAGTAGGGTAAGAACAAAATTATTCATATTAAAAGGGAATTCTGGCATTACCAACGTATCAAACAAGGATTTATTCAGCATCTATACATTGAAAAAGAATTTTAAGATAGTCCCCGACTACAAAAAGTTTATCATTTACTTGGAGGGTTGGGAGTAAAGCTTAGGGAATAAAATTAGAGGGTAATAAATAGTAATAATAATCACCCACATAGTGTACATTATGTCCTAGGGGGCTTACATATTCTATCTCATTTAATCCTCACAATACAGCTATGAGATGTGTACTGCTGTTGTACCCATTTTAGACAAGGAAATCAGGGCTTGGTGAGGTTAAGCGATTTGCTTAAAAAATTCACTGAGCTGTTCACTTAATATTTGTACCCTTAATGCAAATGAATTATACTTCCAAGCAGTGTTTACCTAATGGGAAACCACTGAAGGTGGGGGAAATTTTTCTTTCCCCAACTCCTTTTTTTTTTTTTTCTTAATAATCTCTACACCCAACATGGGGCTCAAACTCACAACCCCAAGATCAAGAGTCGCACGCTCTTACTGACTGAGCCAGCCAGGTGCCCCTCCCCTACTCTTGAATAGCCTATTCCCAATAATTTGGGGCAACATTTTTAAAAATGTGTTTTGGCTTATTTCATCTTTGTCCTTCAGGTCAGAATGCCATTTTTAGCCTCAATGGCTTGAATACAAATAGGCACAGCTTGGGGCTGTGAAGTCAGAGTCCAGCCTTGCCCAGGAGCCCGGGCTAACACAGGCCACCAGGGGCCACAGCAACCTGCCTGGCCCCATAGCCCGGCTCCAGTCTTCTGGCTGCAGTCAGGTCTGCCAGGAATATTCGTACAAGGGGATCTGTCCCCTGGGTCCTCAAGGCCAGCTCCTCTGTTTCCCTCACCACACCCCAGACCTTATCCCTTCACTCAACCCCCTGCCCCGTCACCCATCTCTGCTTTCCAGGTTCACCGGCCTCCACCCAGAGGCACCTTCATCATTCCTGCCTGACACGTCGACTTTCATTTTCCTAAGACGAACCTCATTTGACAATCTCCTGCCCATATTTCTAAGCTCTCTGGGCCTCGCGGTGCTATTTCTCTGTCCTCTCTGGGGTTTGGGACACCAATCATCTGCAGGTTTCATTAGCATGCTGTTTACCCGTGTCTTTCAGATCATTAATGAAGATGCGTAGTGAGACACCCATCCTCACAGCCCCCACCACGTGCCCCCTCCCGGGCCCCGCGCGGCTGGAATCATTATCCTTCCTGGCGTGACAGGGTCAGAACCAAACCAATTTGCATCAATCTTTGGTGATATTGTGAGGTGCCGCCTGCCCTGCAATCCTCATGTTGTAACAATCGCTTCGGCTCTCTGTTCTGGCGTGTTCCTCTCTCCTCCGGGAGGGCTGACCGGATGTGGCCGCCCCAGCTCTCCAGGCTGAAAGCCCCTAACAGTCAGGCAGGATTCAGGGCTGCGCGTGGCTGGTATTTTCCCTTTGTTTCGCTATCCCGAGCTGGGCAGAAAGGAGCACCTCTCTGGGAAACAGGATGGACAAGGACACATACTGGTGACCTGGAGGAGGGAGCGGGCGTCTCAGGCACAGCATTTTTCTTACTCATCATGACATCTATTTCTGTTGAAGGGAAATGAGGAGCAAGGCTCCTTAGGGCCCTCCAAGGCCTAGTCAGATGCCTGGGCCAGTATATTCCAGGTGCCGGGGCCCGGGGTGGACGAGCCATTTCTTGAGGACGAAGTTCATTCTTCTGCATGATTTTCATGTGACCCAGCCCCTGATGCTCTCATCCCTTCTTTATCAGTTCCGTGGCTCTGCTTCCCATCTCGCAGGGACCCCGACTGTATATACATGTGTTCCCCGCCTCCCACGTGCCCCTTGTGTCCCTCAGATCCCAACTTGCACAGAAGGCACCTCATGTCCTTTCCTGAGGGTGTAGCGCCTCTGTCTGGCGCTCTGGGATGAAAACAGAGCAGCATCACTCCAGGCTGCCCTGACCTGCCTACCCCCGACTCCGAGTTCCTCTTTTTTTTTTTTTTTTTCTTCCCCTTCTCTCTCAGTTGGGAAGGGAAAATGAGCAGGAAGAAAGCAGCGAAGGAAACTCTCACCAGCACGTCTGAAGTAATGTTTCGCATGCCCCAGAGCTGGGGAAATTCAGCCTTAGGAGTCGACAGTAAAATTAGGTGACATATATTGTTCTGTGTGGGGATGGACTGAGGAAAAAGAGCTATTTCACAACACTGACTGCACATGTACTGAGAGAACATTTTTCTGTTCCTGAGCAAAGGCTCTGTGGCCTGTGAGGAGGGCTGGGCCCTGGGACGGAGTGTGCTTAGGGCACTACGGGGGATGGAGTAGGGTCTACGACAGGGCTGGATGCTCAGTAAATACTTAGAGGTTTACAGGTTGATAGACACGTTCGTACACAAGAACAAATCTCATTACCATAAACAGATGTCACCGGTGAACTCTGTGTGCGCACGCACACGTGCATGGTACTAGGCTGGGCAGATAGGGCATTTTAAGCCCCATATACCTGTATACTCAGCTCCAGAGGCTTCCCCCCATGTTATGAATGCAACACGTGCTTCTGTGGAGAGTTTGGAAAATGTAGGAAAAAAACCCCAAAATTTCCCACAATCCTCCAAAGAGACAGCAAGTACTGTTAATACCTTGGTCTATTTCCTTACAATCCCCTCCCCCCCATATTGGATATTATGTCGTATTTATAATTTTACATCTTGCTATTTTATTTTCGCTTATCATGACAAACCATTTCTTCCATGATATAACTTTTGCAAACCTACTAACTGGCTGCATAATAGTTCACTCTGTGAATGTACCATTATTTAATCAATAGTTCTGGGTACGAAGGACCTTTGGGTCAGTTGGCTTGGGGAAAGCGGCACTGTGAGAAAAGCAAGGGATGAGGGTCCGCCAATAAGAAAGTGGAGACAGGGGCGCCTGGGCAGCTCAGTCGGTCAAGCATCTGACTTTTGATTTCGGCTCAGGTCATGATCTCAGGGTTGTGAGATCGGGCCCTGCGTGGGGCTCTGCACTGAGGGTGGAGCCTGCTTGGGATTCTCTCTGCCTCTCCCTCTGCCCCTCCTTCTCCCCATTCTCTCTCTCTCAAAAAAAAAAAAAAAAAAAGGTGGAGGCAGAGACAGCAGAGACAAATGGAGGGGAGGAGGAGGCCAAGGAAGAGGTTCTCAGGAGCTTGCTTTCTCCATTCCTCAGAGACCATTTATGGTTCTGACCCCTGCACAACCCTCGTGGCCCTACCCAGGGCTTTGCTGGTAGCTGCAGCCAATGCTTCTCATTCCCAATCAGCCGAAAGTCACTGACTTTTCCAACCTCTTTTCGGCTGCTCCTTTGTGTGAAGCCGCTGGCTCGGGCCCGCTCAGCTCCTGGGGCTTGGCCGCATCCCGGAAAGCCCTGGGATGTGACCTTCAGCCCTGCTTGACCCTGAGGCCCCGGGCTGCAGAGGCAGGCCAGGCTGTTCTCCATGGGCTCCTAGAGACGGCAAAGCCGGGAGGAGGCTGCTACGGGGGGAGTCCAGGCCCAAGTGAATCCTGCTCAGGCCTGGAAAGGGAGCATCTGGAAGAAGGATGGAAGGATTGGGGGAGGGGTGAGGTGGGGAGGGGCGGAGGACACAGCAAAACAGGGAAGTGCATTCCTGTGCAGTGACTGGAATAGTATGGATGCTCAGCAAATGTGAGGACCATCAAGACTAGTGAAGCACAATGAGTTGAGGCTCATGCCAAGCTCAGTATCAGCTCAGAAACCTGCCGCTGTCACAAAGAACACCTCTCCTTCCCTTGTTCATGAGTAACAAACAGTCTTCAATGCCACCGTCTGCAGAGTCAGCCGTGATATTTGCTGAACGTCCATACGAGCAGAAGCTGCCCCAGAGGCTGGAAGGAGGGGGGCAGGAGTGCCCAGTAAATGTCAGCTCTCTGGAAGAGTGAGAGAAATGGGTTCTCTGCTTCACCCATTTCAACTGTTCTAGGTAACCAAAAGTTACTATATTTTCCCTGTAAGAATTATGAATTTTTAACAAATGTGAGTATAGTAATTAAACAATGCATTGAATCCATTTTTAAAGATAAATCCATCAAGCACTCATATAATGGGTAAGATAGGCCATGTGCTGTTCTAAATACTTGCAAGTACTAATTTAATCTCTACAATGACCCTAGGAGTTAGATGCTACTATTGGACCCACTCCATAAATGGGCAGACTAAGGCACAGACAGATGAAGCAATTTACTTATGGTCACATGGTTAGTAGATGGTAAAAACAGGATTTGGACCCAGGCAATCTGACGGAAGGGTCTATGCCCTTATCCATGATGCTTGCCTGCCTTTTTTTTTTTTTTTCTTTTTTGAGGGGGGGGGGGGCAGGAGGAGAGGGAGAGGGAGAATCTTAAGCAGGCTCCATGCCCAGTGCAGAGCCCGATTTGGGGCTTGATCTCACAACCTTGAGATCATGACCTGAGTTGAAATCAAGAGTCAGATGCTTAACTAAGCCACCCAGGCGCTCCCTGCCTGCCATTTTAAAGTAGAAAAGGTTCCAAGGACACTGTGGTTCAGAGAGAAGTGAATTCATGACCACACCCTGCCTCTCTTTCAAGATCCATGCTCTTAACTTAGACTAGCAAGAAAGCTATGAACACTGAGTATCATGGTGCAGTTCTTCCAACAAATTCTTATTAAGCACTTATATTGTGCCAGGTACTATCCTAATCTGTTTATAACCAAAGAAACTGTAAGAGACTGAACAAATTTGGATCAGATTCTTTGACATCTCCCAAAAGTTATTTAAAAAGTCAAATCCTATTGTTACCTCTGTGTGTCTCAGATAGGGATGATGGAAAAACAACAAAGCAACTCTTATTACTTGAGCTTTCTGGCTCCTTGGAGTCCAGATAATTGTTTTCTGGTATTGGAAGTCATTTTCAATTTTAAGTTTTCAAACTTGGTAGAAAATACCAATTTATTTGTAGTATTTGTGGAATTATATTTTATTTGAAATTCCATATTCTAAGGGAAAAGAATCAGCAGATATTGGCCAGAAGCATCAGGTACAGATCAAAACAGAAAGCAGAGACCAGGATAAGATAAAAATATGTGTGAGTCCAACTCAGCTCAGAGCTTGATTTTAACTGAGATTCCAAATGCCACTCTCCCCTGCATTCCTTTGTCCCTGGCTATGACCAAGTTCATGGCTGTATCACCCCTAGTAATCCCTGTAATGGGCTGCAATCCTGGGGGAGCAGTTTCTGTTTATTAAGTGGCCAACCTCTGAGCCACATGGGAGTGTGGCTGTTGATGGGCCACTTTTCTGTTTAAAAAAAACAGGGATCTTCCAGGAGAGAGAATGGGGATAGTAAGCAAGGCTTGTGGGAGAGCCAGAGACCCAGAGCTGATGGGTGCTGGAAGTGAGAGCCCCCTTCCGGGTCCTGAGCTCTCCGAGCGCAGAATTCACACGTGTGTGCTGCACGTTAGCTAGGCTCGAGCTCACTGACTGCGGTTGTAGGGGCTTCAGTGCAGGTCCAAGGATGGTGCCACACTTGTAGCTGCCCACGATGCCACCAGCGTGGACACGTGGGAGAAGGGATGAGGAGACCCAAAGGGGACAACTGGCGAATGAACGGGGCGAGGCAAATAGCAGGGAGTGGGTCTCTCCCGAGGTGCCCAATTCTTAGTGCTTCAGACGGCAGCCCAGGCAATGGGACCAGGCTGCACCCGGAGCTGTTCTCCCAAACCAACGGCCTCGTCCTTCTCTGCCCACAGCCCCAATGTCTGCCTTTAGGAGTGGGGGAGACATTGCCACAGCTGCTTCGCTGTTTAGACACCCTGTCCCCTCACTGTGTCCCCCCTTCCCCTGGGCACTTGTCCTCTGGTGAGAGTTGTGTGAAGCGGAAGACAATTTGGGGCTTATTAGTGTCCCAGGGAGACATGTAACTTGTGTTGCTGGGACCCAAACAGCAAGAGTCTTAGCAGCAAACTCCAGCCGAGAAAAGACTGAGGAGTTGTCTCACCTAATTACAGGGAATGGCCCTCTTTGTGTTTGTGACTCGGTACGGTTGTCCGATCGCTTTTGATCGCTTTTCTCCATTTGCTGGCTCAGGCCATGCTGGAATTGTGCTAATTAGAAGAGAAATGGACAGAGTGATCCTGTCAGCCCTGGTTACTGGTGGGGACAAAGCGGAATATTATTCTGAGGCAGTGTGTTGTGAGGGCCCTTCTTCCAGCTCTCATTAGGAGGAAGGGGCCCACAGGAGGGGAAGGTTCCGAATGCCCGCGCTGGCGAACGGAGCACTGGGGTGTTCATGTGCTAATTAACAAGCTCTGCAGCACCGGCGCCAACCATGAGCCTCACGGTTGCACCTGGTGCCACCTGAAGCTCATGAAGAAAAAGTGTGTGGGTCAGAGTGGGAAGGCTGGTGGCCTCTTTCGGCATAGGCGGGGACCCAACCCCAAAGTGCCAAAAAGCCTAGATAGAGAGGAGCAGTCAGTTAGAGGCCAGTCAGAACTTACAGACTTGGGAGAGGCTACTGTTTGGGGTGGGGGCTATAAGGCTCTCTGGGGAAAGAGAAGCCCATGTAGGGGCCGTCTGGCTGGCACAAGATGAGGAAAACACAAACTGGAGAACTTAACCAAATGGTTGGACATGGATTTTGTGTAGAAGTTGAAAGCTGGTAAGAAATCATGTCGTCTGACCCCTGGGACCATCCACCTTGGCCCACCAGCCCATGTCCTCCCCTCCTGTTCTGCCTGTTTCTCTTTTCTGTGAGGCCTTAATCCTGGAGGAAACAGAAGGGACCAGAGCATCCCACTGGAAAGGAAATTTCTTGGTTTCATCACAAAGCTCCTGTGGAAGTCCAAACACCCTTCTGAAACCAAAGAGGCAATGGACTGACTTACCAGCTCCATTTCCATGGCCCAGAAGATAGAGGAGCTACAGTTAGCTAGAGGACCACAAACAAGCAGCACTTCCCAAGTGTCCATTTAAAAAATATGATAAGTGGGTCACCAAAAGATACAGAAAAATTAACAATGGCATCTTGCTATTAATACAGTTAATAGCCTGTGAACTTTTAGTGCCCTGACAATGGAAGGAAGGCCGAGCAAATCAGCAGAGGCCAAAGCAAGAATCTGAGAGACTGAAGTGAGCAAGAAGCAACAAGACTGCTGGTGAGAAAAGACTTGACTAAGAATTTGCAAACGTGCCTCCAAAGCCCCGGTGCTATTCCTCTTAGCCAACAGTTGTTTCCGCAAGGAAGGCATTCAGAATGGCAAAGGGAAAGGCAAGAGAAACCTGTGGGCAAATAATACATAATTATTTATCGGAAAAATAATCTCTCAAGATTTAGAGCAGCGCAGTCACGACTCTGTCCCTGCCGAGGCAGCCGGCCGGCCGTGCTTTTCCAGGTCACAGAGATCTACTGCCCACCCAGTTGTTTTCTTGGAAATCAATGATGAGCCAATGATGCCAAGCAATTTGCTTTCCTCACATGGAATGTTTCTCTGAAAGGGCATGATGCTCTGCTCGAGGGCAGGTAAACTATCAACGGGGGGACAGTGATAGTACAAATACTTGCTCTTCTCTAGTTCTTGAGCAGAGGCGAAAAGGAAGTCACACTAAGGATTTTATTTTATTTTATTTTAATTTTTTTAAAGATTTTATTTATTTATTTGACAGAGAGAGACAGTGAGAGAGGGAACACAAGCAGGGGGAGTGGGAGAGGGAGAAGCAGGCTTCCCATGGAGCAGGGAGCCCGATGCGGGGCTCGATCCCAGGATCCTGGGATCATGACCTGAGCCGAAGGCAGACGCTTAACGACTGAGCCACCCAGGCACCCCACACTAAGGATTTTAGTAGGTGGCAGAGAAACATTTGTTTTCAATCCACCATATTTAACTGGAAGTCTGCAAGCAGGTATGGACCCTTCCAGCTCAAAGAAGACACAGAAGAGTAACTAGATGTGTAGGAGAGAGCTGTAACCTTGAAGAGCTTACAACTCAGTGGGACAAGAAGAGATGCACTTGGAACACTTAAATATAAGGCGGAGTTGGTAAGAATAGTAAGGATGGGATACGTAAATGTTGTAGTAATGCAGGGAGAAAGACTGTTTCCAGCTGGTTCACCAGGGGTTTGTAGGAAGGGTAGGTTTGATATGTGCAAAAGAGACTTTCTAGGAACTCAATGGCATGAGCAAAGGCACTCAAGTGAGGAAATGGGAATTGTTCAGATTAACTGGAACAGAGACTTCACATATTGGAGAGGAGGGGTGATTAGGATTACATGCAGAGAGTTTTAAATGCCAGGATAAGAGACCCAGACTTTATTATTAGACACAAGGAGGTATTAAACGTTTTTAAGTAATACTTTAGGGAATTGAGCAGTAATGAGCTTGGATGGCCGGTAGAACAGACTGGAAGCTGGGAGACCAAGTAGTAGATGGTCATAAAGCCTCACACCACCCACTATGATATTAAGGGGAAAACAGCAGGTTATTTATCATTATAGTTGTACTTTCTGATGAATGCTTTATGCAACTTGGCCCTTTGAGGAAAAGAAAAACTCTCCTATAAAAGGGACTTATTTATTATGACGACACAGAAACCATCATATACAAAGCACAGTCCTCTAACACACTGAAGTACACACACATTACACATCCATTTATATTATCAATATAAAAATACATCATTAACATTTCTAAGGATGACAAATACGAAACCAATAAATATCGCAATTCTAAAACATCTACTTACATTAAGTGCTGGTGAATAAGATGACAATAAAAGAAAGGCCAAAGCAGACCGGAAAACCAACTACATAGCCTTGGGTTACAGACCTGAGTTGGTTTTGGGGAGGCATCTTCATATTCTCCATGTATTTCTCAATTTCCCCAAACACTTAAAAGTGCCTGATGTCATCAACTCTCAAAAACAGAGTAAAGGAAAAATTTGACGTTATGGCATTCTTTTTTTGCCCTCTCTTCCCCTCCCACTCCAACCGTATTTAGAGAAAAAGGAATGTCAATAATAAGCTTAACTTAAAATCTATGCCTCTCCAGCCTAAATTTCTATATCGCATCCAGGCAGAATCTTTTCTTTCTCACTTACCCATCCTTTGTGACTTGTGTTCAACTTTTCCCCTTATCAATATGTAAAATTGCATGGATGGCAAAAATGAGAGAAAAACCCAACATTAATTCTAGCATGGGAAACAAGGCACAAATGTCAGAAATGGTTAATAGACCAGCTATTAAACTGAATAGGGCTGCACCCTCGCACAGACACTCAGGACCAATAGTTTAACCACAACTTTCCTTGTATCCAAATACCATCAGACAACTGCCACGTGGATGTTCTTTGCATGAAGGTTAGGAAGCCTCATGGCCTCAGGTACTTCTCAAAACATTACAGAGGCTGGGGGCTGGCTTACGAGACAAAATATGGAGAACATGTGTAATCAATTTTACGCATGGGTTAGGTTTTCAGGTTTTAACACAGGGACAGCTAACTGGCAAAGAGCTCCATAAGAATTGTCTTTAAGTCAGGAAATTCTTTTTTTCCTCGTGCACACTCGTGTGCTTTGGTGAAAATATCTGCTATGTGCTATGAGACGGGACAAGGGGGGCAAAACATTGCCACCATTCCACAGCACATTCCTTTCAGGTCAATTAGAGTTTCTCGTTTTTAATCAAATGGGAACTCCTGTAAACAATCTCCTTCTCCTACCTTTTAGGCCATACTGACTTTCTTGTGTGGATCTGTAACAGATTACTGGAACTCAAAAGTCCTTTCTTTCATCTTTAACTTGGTCTTGAGGTCTAGAATCCAATGTAACCTTGCATGATGGGCCTTTCACTAGCTAATCCCAGGAGGGATCCCCTTTTCCTGGAATCAGAACTGATGGTGGGGAATGAAAGGCACTGGGGAATGGGACTATTGTGAAAGGTACAGAATTTTTAAAGCAGGTGTATATTTCAAGAAGATTCTGGCTTCTCCAGCTGGGGATTCTTGGAACCCAATATATATTGGAGAGTTCACAGGTCAGGCTGCCTGGTCTGTTTCAGAATCTCATTGGTCTCTGGTCTCCTCGCACCATAAATACTTCCTAAGATATCACGTACAAGTCAAAAGAACCCGTCTAATCAACGTGCCACAACTGACTTTGCCATCACCGAATCAAACCAACTGTAAGGTCCTGGGACTCCTGAATCACTTTCTGAAATGAGAGAGCAGGACTTTGACCTTTAAGAATGATGTGCCCTCTGGGGTTACCCATATCCAAGGCTGAGATGGTCAAAGTCCGGAAGCTGACTGAATAACTGCACTGATCCTTCTGTAGAGAATCGATAGAGCAGATTCCTCTCTTGCCGCCAAAGGTCCTCAGAGGTGCAGAGTGCCAGGAGCAGGGGAGAGGGTCAGTCCTGGAGGTGCACCCTCCGGCCTCTCACCAGGAAGCGGAGAGTTGCACATTGCCAGAGCTGCACTGGGAGGGGAGCACGGTTCCAGTCCCCCAGGACATCCTGTCCACAAGCAGCTGCTGCTACTTCTTGGGTTTCTCCAGAATGTTGAGAAATTTTCCCCGTGTCATCTCTCTGGCTGGAATCACAGCAAATGGAAGATCAATGAAAACCCACAATCTGCAAAAGAGATCTCAGGAAAATATAATTTAATAATGCAAACTGATTTAAATTGTAAAAACAAGTTACTACCAGAACAGATTTAATCACCACTAACCTCCAAAAAGAGGGAAAAACAAATCACCACTGACAACGAAAACTGTACAAAGCTGTTCTGAAGTTGGCAACTGCTATAAGGCATAGGCCAACTGGGGAAGACTATCATTCCCCCCTTAAAAAAATGCCCAGGGAATTCCCCCCAAACCCCTCTCTCTCAAGAACATAACCTAATACTCATGTTCACTATGTCAGGGGGTTTGCTCTTGGAGACTATAATCCAACCAAGATTAGAGTCTTCTCTGGGTTGTTGGTCTCTGGACATTTATAATCTCAAATCAAAATTAGAGATCATTTACCCCATCTCTCAGCAGTGGAAGTCCCTGGATGCTGTAATATAACACGGTTTATATTCCCTCAGTGCAGTTCATCTGTGGATGGTGTAATAAAGTAGGGTTTATAGAGCTTTGGTCTTCTCTCTCTTGGCATTGTCAGTCCTTAGATATTTAATATAGCCAGGCAAGGTTTATGTGTCTTTCTCTGACTTTCAGCACCATCAATCTTTGAATGCTGTAGTTACAAGAGGGTTTATACAGCTACTTTCCTACATATGAGGCTCCAAAATGAAAGTAAAACATTTCTCAATTACAAGGGCCACTCTAGAAGCCCGCTGTTTTAGCTCCGTCAAGCAAGTCCTCAGAAAATGGGTGAATTATAACACCCCCTTCATCCTCATCACAAAATCATCTTTCCGGATCTCTTAAATAGATTTCACAGTGCTCAAAGTTCCCAGTGGTCGGTGCTGGAGGCCAGAAGTCTCAAGGCACCTGCAGCATGAGAAGGACCTGTGCCCTCGCCTCCTTGCAGCTTGACTCAAGTCCAGAGATGGTGGGAGATGAGTGGGCTCCACGCCCCCTCCCTAGCAGTTCCTGGTTTATTTGTACAACAGAGAACTATAACAATACAAACTCTGTAACCACCGGAAAGCTTCCGGTACCTGCAGTCCCTGTACTCCTCATCTCTCACAAATTCTGGAGCTCCAACAAAGGGAAAGGAAATCCCATTAACTAGGAATGGAAGCTCCAGTGCTAAGTGCTGCCTCATGTGCCCAAAACCCCACCCGGGCTCAAATCAAACTGACCATTCCTTTCCTTGGTGGATCTGCACCAAACCCTACACAGACAAAGTTCCAGTAAGACGTGCAATTATTTGTTTATATAAATGTCTTCCTGCCCTAAAGGGTAAGGACTGAGGGTAGAGACTGTTTCATTATTCTTTCTATCATCAGCACTAGATGTAGTATCTGCTAAATAAATGTTGGCTGGACGAATGATAATATACAAAAGAAGTATTCCAAGCAGGAACACAATAATGTTTATTGCCTTCCTTTCCAGAGACAAACAGTAAGACGTATTAATGGCCCTAGTTAATGGCCTTCATTCTCTGCATTCTGGGTTTTTTTTTTTTTTTCTTTCTTTCTAAATTTACCTTGCTTGTTTGGCAAGAAAAAGAATTTCCTTTGATGAAAGTAATGCCAGACTAATGGAGAGACAGAGGTAGGACTAACTACCCTAGAGGAAATCCAAACAGGTATCGTCTCACCCATGCGAGGTGGCATGGGCTTTTAGATAACACAGGGTCTGAACTCAGTTTACGTTCCAGCTCTAGCGCTTAGCGGTGGGGTGACACCTCGGGCTGGGCAAGATCTCTGAGCCTGTTTCTTTATCTGCAAAATGAGTAGCATATTAATGCCACCTGCCCTGCTTTCCTCTTGGCTATTCAGCAATGAACGTGCTTGGTGGAGTGGTACCATTAACACACCACCTTTCAAAGGAGGGTAAGTAGCTTCTCCTGCACTCGGTATTTCCTGAGCGAATGAATGAACGAACTGTGATAAGAAGGGAGGCTAGCAACCTCAAAAATCCCATTCCTTGGAAGCTTTCCCCTCAGCCTTATCCTACAGGTGACCTATACTTTTGGCCAGAGTGGGTCTCATCATTTATTTCTACTGGATGGGCTTCCTGCCTCCTCTCCCGTGCCTATTAAGAAGGAGTTTTACACAGTATCAAATGATCCTGCAGCATGGCTAGAAGCAAGTACTTTGGAAACCAGATGTGGGTAATCCAAAACTCTGCTGGGTAGAACAGAGACTTGCTCCAAAACTCCTGGGCCTGGAGCACTGTATTGATCTTACTAATTACTTCTGCCTGCTTCCCTTCACATCCCCCGATTCTTTACTGTTTTTTTCCCCAAATGGGAGAATGACCAATATTTTAAGGCATAAAATTTAAAAAGACCCAATCTAGTCAAGGGATCAAAAGGATTTAAAAGGCAAAATAAACAGTTCTTCCAAAGTCTCTCAGTGGCAAGCTCTCCTTGAATTTAACCAATCCTTTTTAACAACCCTTTCCCCACTCAATCATTCCTCCCCCTTCAACCTAATCTGAGCACACAGAGCTGCAGAAAACCACCGTAAAAGTAGAAGTAATTCAAAGACCTCATCTTCTACGTGGGAGGGGAGAAAGTTTTCCTACTCGCCAGTCCCATATAGGAGATATACGAATTCATGACAGAGTGCTCCCTAAAAGAGGGCTGTGCCCTATAAATCACATCCTAAGCACCAACCCCTCCTTGTGCGCGGAGAAACTGCTGTGGGTCAGGGGCAGCTTCGGACCTCGAGCCCTCCTGTTCGCTTGTTATCAGAGATGTTAACATCTCTGATTAATTCACATACCCCTTATTTTATTCCTCATTTCTTTATCCTTGCCTTCCTGCTTTGCTGCAGCATGAAGATTCTTACCGACCTGCGACAGTACTCGCCGCCTGCTAGCCGCACCCCCCTAAACCTAGTGAAATTGTTTAGTGATGCCAACCGCGCTTTTAATTTGCAAGACATCAGACACAGAGGTAATTTATACCAACATCTGTTCATTTTTGACTTCTGAAACAAACTCGCACATGCTGCTACAAAATCCCATTAGGAGTAGGGAGACAGCCTTCTGCTACTATTCTGTATTCCTCTTACACACACATGCACACACACACACACACGAGTGCGCGCGCCCACACGCACACACATACACACCTCTTCCGGCAGGGTTTTATGTGTAAATGTATTTTATGAAAAAAGTCCCACCAAGGATTTCAAATCTCTCCAGGGAAGAGCCTGGCTTGCTTACAGAGGAGAGGAAGACATTTCTACTCCCCTGCCTCGTTCCATCCCTTCTTCTTCCCACTAGTTACAGCTTGGTACAATTCTTGCATTAATGGCCCTGGTAAGATTACACGCTCCCCGGCTTGACACTTCCAGTTCCTCTCTTCTCTCCTGGTTCTTTTTTTCCACCGTGTGTTAGAAGACAATCCTAGAGACGATAAGATTGCTAGAGTCAATATAATTTCTTAACTGTTTTCTAATTCTGGATTAATCCTCTAGGATTACAAGGTTCAACAGGAAGGCAACGCTGCTCTCACATTCTAATAATTATGCCAAGAGGGATCCACTGGTCATCAGCCACCACAGTATCTGTGTGCAGATGAGAAGCAGGGCCTCCATGTCAAGTCACGATGTACAGGCCTCCTATGTACTGCAGACCGTGGACAGAGTAAGTCACAATACATACTGTCAGCGTAGGGTGAACGTGTGAATTGCTGCCGAGAATGTGGGACAGGAGGCCACTTGTACACATTTAAAGACAGCAAATGGATAAACTACAATCAACTTCCAGGTTTATGCAGTTTCTATTACCCCTGCATCGTCTCCCTAGGGCCGTCAGGTTCACGGCAGCTGTAAATACCTGGATCGACTTAGAGGTCAGGACTGAAGGGAGGACTCCGGCCTGCTTGCTCTGAAGGTGGTGTGTGGTTTAATACAATCTCTTCTTTAGATTCTCCAATTCCTCCATCTACAGTTAGCCTTGTCTCTGGCTCCCTTTCCACAATGACTATCCCCAAACTGCCTTCTCTGCAGTAAATTTTCTTGGTGGCTGGTTGAAGAAGATTCAGTGGTACAGATTGATTTCTCACCAGTGAGGGGATGAGGGATTACCAGAGGCACCCTGGTTAACGAGATTGGGTGCAGAATCTCTCACGAGACCAACCCTCTCTGCCAGGGTTTTGCACCTTTCGCCCATGACATATGGGTTTCATTATAGAAAGATTTTCCAGATTATAACTTTGAGGCAATTGCCTGATAAAATTCTGCTCGGCTTTAATGTAGAGAACAATGTAAAGATTAAGTAACTTTTTAATGAAATGGGAGAAACTCATAATGTTTGGTTTTCAATTCCAAGGCAAACTACTTTAAATATTTCTGTGCCTCAACATAATTAAAAACATTAGCGAGATGGAGAAAAGTTACAACAGGCTGTCTTTAGGAGACTCTAATATGAATGGCAGGAAACAAAGGAAACAGCATAACCCTGTGAAAAGAGCAGGGCTTTGAGCATCAGACAGGCTTGGAGGGTTGCACCCCAGCTCCTACACAGGCCCTGGACCACTGCAGGCAAGTCACCCGAGACATCTTTCCGAGCTTTGGTTTCCTCTTTTTTTTTTCTTTTTAAATAAAACTCACTTAAAAATAAATAAATAAATAAATAAACCAACCAACCAACCAACCAACCTCACTTTTATATTATTATTATTTTTTTAAGTAAGATCTATGCCCAACGTGGGGCTCAAACTCACAACCCTGAGATCAGGAGTTGTGTGCTCAACTGACTGAGCCAGCTGGGCACCCCTTGGTTCCCTCATTTGTTCAAGGTGGAATTAATATAAAAGTCACGTAGGCATTTAGTAAACGCTAGCTACTGTAGAACTATCTTTTTCTCTCTTTCATTTCAAACAAGTTTATTTAAGCAAAGAGACACTTGATGGGAAAACTATGTAGGATTCATTTCTTGTAGAGCAATTTATTTCTACTTAAAGACAAAATGCCCTACGTGTAACAGCTACGTACAAAAAAGTTATACAATTGTCCTTGGTTTTGCAATGATAAATGAAAAACATTAGAATTCTCCAAATGAACAAGGTACGCAAGGATTTTTTCTTGTTTTTTTGTTAAACAGTGAGAGCAAAGTAACTGGAATACGAGATAAGAGCTGAATGAGCATGCCACTAATGGGAAAAGGGGATACTTTCACTGAACCAGTATTTTATCCCATTCCATACCCATTTGATGTTGACCAGAACAGAGAATTGGTCGTTTCATTTTTAAAAAAGGCCACATGCTTGTGTATATACACCAGTTTCTTTAAGTACAATGAAGGAATGATGAAGGGAAAAATGAAAGAAGAGAGAAATCCATACTGCACCGGTCAGGACTAGTGGAACCAAACTGCAGTTTTCTGAGAATGGGTCCATGCTCTGTGGGAACTGAGTTTTGGAGTAAACTGCAGGTTCCCTTTGTAGTAGACACTTCCTGTCTGCTGCTGGAACACATTAACTATCTTCACACTCTATTTCCAATTGTGCAGGTGTATCTCTTTCGTGACTTGGCTGCCTATCAAACTGGTATCTGAACTGCCTCCTTGACAAACCCTGTCGTGCACAGGAGGCCTTCATTAGCTGACTAAGTGCCTTAAATCGCACCACAGACCTATCCTGCCATGCCAGCTTCAGGTTAATATGACTATTGTTCTTAGTCTTGACCTCTTCCTTCCTTGCGTTTTTCGCTGGCCAAGGGGAGCCCTGGAACTCCTTAGCTGCCACTTCACGAAAGAGGTACCGGGTCCGCACCGAGACTGCACACAGGCAGTCCGGGGAGTGGCAAAAGGAGATCAAACAATTTATTTTCTAAAAGATCTCAAATGTAAAACAAAAGGAAACAGGAATGACTTGCATCTGTGTGACACGTCTAATCTGGAGAATCACACCTGCCGGAGTAATGTTGGGTCTTAGTTAGAGGCAGCCACCTCCCTTAACTCTACCAGCAGCTTCTTCTAGCAAAGAGGAACACATAAAATCCTAGTTTAGTTTAAATCAGTACGCTAAGAAGCTATTTACTGAGTTAGCTTCATTGAAAGATAGTTTCATAGAAATGATGCCATTTGTTATAATTATGGTTTCGACGCTTTTAAAGATTACTTTTTTGGTCCTTGAAACGTTGAATGCATTCTAATAACTATGACAAGAGGGATCTCCTAGTCATCACGGTGTGCTAAGCAGGAGAGAGGCATGAAGGGGGAGAATGAATAGTTAAGTTAGTCACACGAAGTGCCGACTACGTACTAGATATTAGGGAAGATTCAAATAAATGAGAAGTGGCCTCTGAGATGGAGCTAGTTGTTCACAGGTTATTTTGGTGCGTTAGAGGAGAACAAAAGGAAACCGATGTGATTTATAATTCCGAGTTCTCTCTCACAGGAACGTGGAAGTTTTTTGGTCACTCTGGCAGAGAGCCGGGGTTCAGCAGAGCAGCTCCAGGGCAGCCTGCCAGACTGGGATTCTTCCGCATGCTCCAGTTCAGACCGCCGCACAAAACGTACCAGTAAGTGAGCGATAATTCAAGTCAAGGACTAAGCACTTACTTTTTCATGCCTCTAATGCAAGAGCAGCTGGTGCTGGGGCCACTGTCAAGAACAGAAGGTGCTATGAACTGAGTAGGGTGTCATGGATGAGGAGGGGTCTAGAGAGCCTCATTTAGACACTTGGTGGCCCTCAGAAGGTGGTGTAGTTGTAATAAGGTCTTCTAATCATTCTCAAAGAACTCATGAGAGAGTTCACGAGTAAGAGTCTTTAGCAGAAATCTTACTTTTCTCTAAAATATATAGAAGTAGCATTTGAAGGTAAGCAAATAGCTTTGAGGCTTTTGCCTAAAATTCTTTGGGCATAAACATTTCAAAAAGGAGACTGAAATATATATCTGAGGAAAGAACAGTCTGGATGCTACATCTGTGACCAAACTATCACTGACTATGAAAATCTTCATCCTGAGAGTTCTTAAAAAGCCTTTTTTTTGGTGCACGCTTTCCAGATTCTCTTTCTATTGGGTGTCTTGTCTCTCTAACAGGACTTTTTCTTCCAAAAGGGTGGGGTGGCTAAGAACAGTGTTCCCTTCAGGGAATTTAGAGAAGGATAATTTTATATCAAACATTCCCCCCCAATTCACAATAAGGCCCATTTTTAGAGAATGTTTTATCTAAGATGTAATATAAGAAAGAAAAGCCAAGACTCATGTACAGGTAAACAAATTTGGACAGTTCCAATATGGAAAATAATTTTAATGGCTTTTCATGACAAAAAAGAAAAAAAAAAGGACAGAAATATCCAGCCAACAGATTTATTCTCAGAATATAAAACATCAAGCAAGAACATAAAATATGGCAAGTGTCAGCCATGATGCCTGAAGATTGAAAGCAGAAGTAGAAGAATCTTAATTGTCAGGCATTTGAAAAATGTTGTATTCAGGTGAAAGCTTGTGTCCCTCCATCAACTCTCCTTGCCCTGCCTTCTTTTAAGAGCAAAACAAGACTAATTTTCAAATATTCGGTCTTTATCATCCCTCTCCCTAATAAAAAACCAAACCAAAACAACAACAACAACAACAACAACAACAAAAACCCCAAAGATGTGTCTTCAGGAATGAGAGCTATCAAGTTCTTATTTGTATTTTGTATCCTTTTCATAGGGCTTCAGAGGCCCACTTCATCGTTTTGGTTGGTTCCCCTTGCAAGAGTAAAAACTCAACTGAATGAAAGGCAATGAGATTAAAGCAATGGATGAATACTCTTGGGGTGAGAACTTTTACTAAACACTTAGAAATTTGTGCAGAACATTCATGCTTCAGGGTATGAGTAGTAATACATCGTGGTGAAACATTTATTATGACCAAGGGCTAGTAACTTCACACAGTCTTAATTTCTTCATCTATAAAGTGAGTAAAGCAATAAATCTATCATGTAAGGTTAAGAAAACAATAACTAGTCAAACTGACTTGATCAGTACACAAAATATTTTGCCTCAAGTTAGAGTAATTTATCCATAGGCTATATTCCACTCTCAGGAAAATCAGGCCGAGATCACCGTATAGATAAATTTCAAATGACTTGGACATTAAGACAACTTTCCTGCTTGGAACATCCCCACTTCAAGGTGCTGGCCGTAACTAAAGTCTACAGAGGATGAAGGCCCAGTCTTCTTGACCCCCAGGGCAGGGAAAGAGTTACATCTTCACACTGAGAAGCCAATAAAAACCTCTCTTGATTATAATTTAGATAAGAACCATTGGATTGAATAATAATGTATGAAACTCCCCTAGCTGTTTCACCTTGAGACGTCCATCACTGGGTTAAACATGATGCTAATTGCATTTGGATTGATTAATTTCTCTCACTCCTGTCTATTCGAATAACGCTTAACAAAATAATCATAGCACCCAGAGCCAAATCTTTTCCGTCAAAGGAATGAAGCCATCATAACAGGCAGAGATGAAAGAAATGAAGATGACCCGTAATTACTGCAACGGTGATATCATTACCATATTATACAAAATGAGTGTGGGGGGGGAGGGGGAGTGGAGGGAGGAGAGGCTGAGATTATTTATTTTTTTTAATGGAACCCTACAATCTGAGAATACAGATTTGACGTCAAGTGGAACACACAGAAATATAGAACTTTAAAAAAATACAAATCTTGCTCATGAAATTACAAAATCCAACAAACACTGAGGCCCAAGATACATCAAGTGTCTCAGGCTGTGAGCAGGTATTATTCACGCCACTATTTTTTCATTGCAATAACACTTTGTGTATGACTTGCATAGAGATTTAAGAGGCTGTTTCCATGCCACAGCATTCCTATAGTTACTGGAGAATTTTTCTTTAAACCAGAAAATAATATTATTTTATTTTAATATTGTTAGAAGTGGCCTTGTTTGTAAAATTAGCATCTGGGTTTTAACTGCTAAACTAGTTCTAGTTTAAGACACCAAAGAAAATGTCTATGAATCTTCATGCATCGTTCACTGGACAATATATGGACTTAACTCACTGGCAAGGAAGAATATAATAATAGTTTCCTACTTCCTTATTGTTTGAAATGACCTTTTTAATACTTAGATATAAAACCAATGACTGCGTAGGATTTGAACTTTAGGTCTAAAAACTATCACTTATTAGAAGGTGATTGCAAGTAAATTATGTAGCCTCTCTGTGCCTCAGTTCCTTCATCTATAAAACAGGGATCACTACTGACCTGAGTTGTTGCAATACTTAAGAGAATACATTTAAGTACTCAGTAAGTGCTGATATAAGAAAAAAAAATTTCCCCCTAAGATTAATTTTATGGTTATTTATAGAACCTTGAATAATTTGGTTATTTCATTTACTAAAGTTAATCTAAACAGACACTTTAAAGTACCTTTTATATAAATTTTAACAAATATCTGTGAAATAAATAAAAAGGATACTCAGAAAACGCATCATTTTAATAGGTTAGAAATATCTGGGTGATATTTTTGCTATGGTATTTTAAACATAGAACCATTACTAACTCAAAAACAATAAAAAGATATTGAAATAATTTTATTTAGCTTGGACAAGAAGGTCTATTTTTTATATAACAAATATTCCCAAGTAAAATGAGCATATGTATTCTAAAATTATAATCATTCAGTAATAAATAAATTAAACCATTTACTACATTAACTGGTATTCACCGCTTTCTTTGTAAGAGGCAATGCAATACAGGAAAAAGGGTTTGTCTTATCTGGCTTTGGAATTAGGCCTAGATTTGGTCCAAATCCCAGCCCCTATTTCTAAGTTTCAAGGTTTTGAGCAAGTAATTTACTTTTCTGAGCATCAGTTTTCTTATCTGTAAAACAGGCATTATAAAGTAGACTTCGCAGAGTTTATGGAATAAAATAATGTATGAAAATCCTTTATACTGCCTGGCATATAGTAGGGAAGTCAATAAATGACGACATTGATCATCTTTTTCCTTCATGTCTCAGCTCAAATGTCACCTTTTCAGAGAGGCTTTCCCTGACTACCCTATTCAAAGTGAATCCTCTTAGCTTATTCTTTCATATCAACCCATTTACTTCCTTCATAGCACTTACCGAAATCTGCAATTAACTTTGTTTATTTAACTTCATGCTCCATGAAGTTCTGTAGAACTTCCTCCTGTATCCCCATCAGTTAGAACAATGCCAGGCACACAGCAGGTGGCCAACTATATATCTACTGAAATAGTTCATTCATATATGAGGAAAAAGGAACTCTGCTTCCTTTTCAATTCTTTTTTTTAAACGAGATTTTATTTATTTGAGAGCGAGAGAGTAGAGCAAAAGAGAGAGAGCACAAGTAGGGGTGAGGGGCAGAGGGAGAGGGACAAGCAGACTCTCCACTGAGCAGGGAGCCCGATATGGTGCTCCATCCCAGGGCCCTGAGATCATGACCCGAGCTGAAGGCAGACGCTTAACCGACTGAGCCACCCAGGCGCCCTTTCCTTTTCAATTCTTGAAACATTGTGTGCAAGAAATTTTTGTTCTAGTAAAACTACATACGCATTTTACCCTCTGACCCAGCAATCCCACTTCTAGGAAACAATCCTAAAGATACACCAGCAGAAGTATTAAATAGGGTATTCATATTTCCATTCATTTTAGAACTATTTGTAATAACTGAGGATTGGAAACAACCCAAATATCTATCTTTATGGAGGGGACTCCTTTTGATAGAGTAATTTTCAGCTTTTTATATAAAAGGGAATAAAATTACCTACATATTGTTATGGAGAGATCTTCAGGACATATTGTTAAGTGAAAAAAAAAGTAAGGTGCAGAAGACTGTACATCGCATGTTACCTTATCTGGAAAATTAGGGAAGGGGGAAAATATATATGCATATTTACTTATATTTTCAAAAGAAACTATGGAAGGATTAGGTTTGCTATTAGTTTTTACTAATAAAAATGGATACCTCAGGGATGGAAATAAGAGGGGGAAGAAACAGAGATTGAAGGTAGACACTTTGAATGTACCTTATTTTATACGTTTTTCTTTTCTTTTCTTTTTTAGAGGTGGGGAGGGGCAGAGAGATAATCTTAAGCAGGCTCCATGCCCAGCATGGGGCACAACATGGGGCCCACGATCTCATGATCCTAAGATCATGACCTGAGCCAAAATCAAGAGTTGGACTCCCAGGCGCCCCTCATACATTTTTCTTCAAGACACCATATAAATATTTTATATACTGAAAACAAAATTCATTAATTAGAAAAAGGCAATCTCTAAAAATTGAAATAAACAAAACAATTTGAATCCATAAAGTTTGCATAACCAGAGTACAAAAGTTTAAATTATTTTACTTTATTATTTTTTTAAATTTAATTTTATTTTAATTTCAGTATAATTAACTAATTTTAAAAGACATTCTGATTGGGGCGCCTAGGTGGCTCAGTCGGTTAAGCATCTGCCTTAGGCTCAGGTCATGATCCCAGGGTCCTGGGATCGAGTTCCGCACAGGGTTCCCTGCTCAGCAGGGAGTCTGCTTCTCCTTCTCCCTTTGACCCTCCTCCCCGCTTGTGCTTTCTCGCTCTCTCTCTGTCTCAAACAAATAAAATCTTAAAAAGAAGATATTCTGATTATACATCCCAAGTATATATCATACGGATATAAAAGCAGAGAAATCTTAAACTGCATCCAACAGTCTTGTTACACGTAGTTAATTCTTTTTTTTTTTTTTTTAAGATTTTATTTATTTATTTGAGACAGAGAGAATGAGAGAGAGAGAGCACATGAGAGGGGGGAGGGTCAGAGGGAGAAGCAGGCTCCCTGCTGAGCAGGGAGCCCGATGCGGGACTCGATCCAGGGACTCCAGGATCATGACCCGAGCCGAAGGCAGTCAGTCGCTTAACCAACTGAGCCACCCAGGCGCCCCGTAGTTAATTCTTTTGATGCTAGTTTTACGTTTTACTGTGGGTTAAAGCAAATAATTATGTTAATTATTAGGAGACAACTTTTCAGCATTAAAAGAAAAGAGATATCATTATAAAATCAAATACATTAAATAAAAACCCTTTAACATCTTTAATTTGAACTGGGCATACTGGTAGGCACATAATTTCCTTTTCTCTTTTCAAAAACCAAACCAAACCAAACCAAAAACTTATTTACCAACACTGTCTATGGGAAAGGCCTAGAAGCAATGACAGCCCAGTAACAGTGAATACCATTAGTGCTTAGATTTCTACTAAAAGGGACCAGGGTTCCTTAGAGAAATGAATGAGATTCGAAGTCTGAGGAAGTACCTGAACCATGGCTAACTTGACATGCCAAAAGCAAGCAATTACCAAAAATCACAAGGGTCGTGTCAAATGACACAGGAGGCGGCCTGCAGGGGCATGCACTCACCAAAGGTGGGACAGTTTTGAGTGTCAAAAAGAATAATTATAGTAGATTGAAACACATCAAATATAAACATCCACAATAATTTTTAAAAGCCCTCATCACTTCAACTCATTTCATGTTCTGAAAATTGATAAGTAAAAGGAGGGGAAAATCTAGCATTTTCCCTGCCATTCCTATTTGGACTGTATTTCAGGAAAACCAAATAGTTAGTGATTTATCAGAATCACCATCATTATCATCATTATTATAAAAAGGATCAGACTGATACCACCTAAATCCACTGATCTTCACTGAAACTGGAACAAATGGAGGTGATGTGCTTCCTGGTGAAGCTGTGGTAGCAAGCAAACAGTACCACTTACGAGGCATTCTTACCAAAAAGACTGAATCCAAACTCAGTTTCTTCTCTAACTTTATCAGATTCTAGGAAATATGGGGGAAAAGAAGAACATGTGGAACACTACCACCAGGATAAAATCATCAAAATTTAAAATGTGCAGTAGAGGATTGAAAAAAGAAAGCAAAAAAAGAAGAAAAAAAGGAAATAAAATGTGGGAAATCCTGCAGGACAAACAACCCAGTTCTTCAATAATTAAACAGCATGGGGGAAAAAAACTTGGAGGAAGTAGGGAGTGTGGTTATACAGAAGCTTAAGACACTGAGGATTCATATGAACCAAATACAATGTGTTCGGGATCTGGCTGAGATCCTGATTCATACAAACTAATTTTATTTTTTTAAATTTATTTATTTTAGAGAGAAAGAAAGAGAGAGTGGGCATGTGCCCATGGGGAGGGGTAGAGGGAGATTCTCTGCCCCTTCCCCTGCACTCTCTCTAAAATAAATGAAATCTTGGGCGCCTGGGTGGCTCAGTTGGTTGAGCGACTGCCTTCGGCTCAGGTCATGATCCCGGAGTCCCTGGATCGAGTCCCGCATCGGGCTCCCTGCTCGGCAGGGAGTCTGCTTCTCCCTCTGACCCTCCCCCCTCTCATGTGCTCTCTCTCATTCTCTCTCTCACAAATAAATAAAATCTTTAAAAAAAAATTAAAATAAATAAAATCTTTAAAAGACAAAATTTTGAGCCAAATTGGACACAGACTATTAGATGTTATTAAGGAATTATTATTTTATTTTGTTCAGTGTAATAATGGTTTCTTTTTTTTAAGATTTTATTTATTTGAGAAAGAGAGAGAGCGCGCAGAGTGGGGGCGGGGAGTCAGAGGGAGTGGGAGAAGCAGACTCCCCACTGAGCAGGGAGCCTGACCCGGGCTTGACCCCAGGACCCTGGGATCATGACCTGAGCCTGAAGGCCGATGCTTAACCGACTGAGCCACTCAGGCACTCCAATGGTGGTGTTTTTTTAAAGAAAAAAGCTTTCTCAAAAAAAAAAAAAAGGAAAGGAAAAGAAAAGAAAAAGAAAAAGGCCTTTTCAGTTAGGATTTCCTTTAAAATACTCCAGCCAACAATAGGAACATAACAAACAGTGTGATACAAGGGAGTAGAGATAAAACAAGAATGGCAGAAAGTTGACAATTACTGAAGAAGGGAAGTGGGTCCATCATAGCATTCTCTCTACTTTAGTTAGTATATGCTTGGAAAATCTCCACAATAAAAAGAAAACCTCACAAATGCTTCTCTGGATATACAGCCTTTTCTCATTATCACCACATATCATAATACAATGAAGAGTAAGCCAGGGAACAGAGACCAGGATAATTCATTCTGCAGAGGGCTTGGAAACGGATGGACAGGGAATGCTTTAGAAAGGGGGTGACTTTTCATGTCATGAATGTTTATCTCCATCGTTAAATTCTTTGGATGAGGAACAAATTACACATGACCAAGCAATCAAAAGCAGATTATATATTTTTTAAAGTCTACCAAATCTAATTCAGGTTAAGCCTAATATTAAGGAGCAGCTGCCCTCCAACCTTTCTCTCTCTTAATTATTTAAGAAATCAAACTGACAAATCTAAGAGCACGGTTTTCAATTTATTCATAAAATAGCCATGAGAGACGCTCTCTGGCTCGACATTCTGCTTCTACAAAATTCTCCAGGAGGTGGAGAGAATGAGTCCTTGGTTACTCATTTATCAAATCTTCTCAGAAAAACCTTTAGAGGTCGGGAGCAAGACTAACTTCAAGCTGTCAGTCCAACAGTTAACAAGTTACAAAAAGGAATAGCTTAATCTAAACGTTCACTAGTCCAACGAAATTTCAACTAGTTTGTCCTCATACTGTCAACAACTGTGTATATAAATGATGACCTCACCAATCCTACTTCACTTTGAACACCCTTTTACTTCATAGATGATTTATACAGTGTAAAACAAATTACATGTTCTAGCTGATAATTTGATTTTTAATTGTTTGCACTGTGGTTTCACATACATAGGGTTCATGTTCTCAACCTGACCAGACAATAAATTCACCAACGGAAGAGACCTTTCAAGATGATTTCCCTGATGGACTTAGAAAAAATTTACAATATACAGGAGCTATCCAGTAAGCCTTCATTTAAAAAATCTTTTTCCTGGGGCGCCTGGGTGGCTCAGTCGTTAAGCATCTGCCTTACAGTCCTGGGATCGAGTCCCACATCGGGCTCCTTGCTCGGCGGGAGGCCTGCTTCTCCCTCTCCCACTCCCCCTGCTTGTGTTCCCTCTCTCGCTGTGTCTCTCTCTGTCAAATAAATAAAATCTTAAAAAAAAAAACTTTTTCCTCTAAAATCATGTAGTAATACAAAGGTACAACAATTACTGCCTTCATTTGACCATGAATTTCTTTTAAAACCACATCACAATCAGGTAAGAATTTGATTGTATGATGTGTCTACTTGGGGAGTAATATGGTAGGGGTTATTTTCCTTCTGATTAGAAATAACAGCTAGTTAACCTTCTGTTTCTTTTTTTCCCCCAGAATATCTGGCTATGATGTTTCCAAATAATCATATTTACAACATTCATGAATTATTAATTTAAAATAATTAGAACACAAAAATATCCTCAACCAGAAAATTATATTCTACAATGTATTACTGAACTCCAGAGCTTAACCAATACATAGTTAACATACAATAAACATGTATTAAATGAAAAAAACTTTTGACAGTACAAGCCATAATTTAGGATCTTAAAAACAATTCATGGGTAGGGGCACCTGGTTGGCTCAGTTGGAAGAGCATAAGACTCTTGATCTCAGGATTGTGAATTCGAGCCCCACCTGGGGTGTAGAGATTACTTAAATAAACAAATCTTAAAAAAAAAACCAATTTATGGGTAATCAATATAATTAAATATAATGGGGGACCCAGATGTCCACTGACAGATGAATGGATAAAGAAGATGTAGTATATATATACACAATGGAATATTTTTTTTTAAAGATTTTATTCATTTATTTGACAGAGAGACACAGCGAGAGAGGGAACACAAGCAGGGGGAGTGGGAGAGGGAGAAGCAGGCTTCCCGCTGAGCATGGAGTCGATGTGGGGCTCAATCCCAGGACCCTGGGATCATGACCTGAGCCGAAGGCAGACGCTTAACGACTGAGCCACCCAGGTGCCCCTATATACAATGGAATATTACTCAGCCATCAAAAAATGAAATCTTGCCATTTGCAACAACGTAGATGGAATTAGAGGGTATTATGCTAAGAGAAATAAGTCAGTCAGAGAAAGACAATTATCATATGATCTCACTGATATGTGGAATTTAAGAAACAAGGCAGAGGATCATAGGAGAAGAGAGGAAGAAATGAAACAAGACAAAACCAGAGAGGGAGACCAAACTGTAAGAGACTCTTAATCTTAGGAAACAAACTGAAGGTTGCTGGAGGGGAGGGGGGGGGGGGGAAGGAGTGGCTGGGTGATGGACATTGGGGAGGGTACGTGTTGTGGTGAGCACTGGGTGTTATGTAAGGCTGATGAATCACAGACCTGTACCCCTGAAACAAATAATATATTCCATGTGAATTAATTGAATTTAAATTAAAAATAAATTAATTAAAAAAAATGTGATGGGGAATCTGGTTAGATATTATAATGATTAATAATTAAATTTAAAGTATCTTTTTCATTAATTTTATTTGCATTCAAACCAATACAGAAGTAAAGTGAAAAGAAGCATCTTTTTTTTTTTTTTTTTTAAGATTTTACTTATTTGACAGAGAGAGCGAGCACAAGCAGGGGGAGCAGCAAGCAGAAGGAGAGGGAGAAGCAGGCTCCCCACCGAGCAGGGAGCCCGACGCAGGGCTGATCCCAGGATCCTGGGATTAGGACCTGAGCCGAAGGCAACCGCTTAAGCAACTGAGCCACCCAGATGCCCCGAAAAGAAGCATCTTATAGATGCTAGACCGCTGGCTTCAAAACCAGAAGGTTAGAGTTCTAAACGAGTTTCATTAAGCAGTCAACAAGTTCTTACTGTGTGCTCACATATACTCTTATAATTGCAGATGATGAGACACCAAAAGAGATCAACCAGTCTTCCTCAGAAAACCCCTCCCAGTTCCTGTGGGCACCAAAGTTTGCTCATTAACAGCTTAACTGTGTTCTGTGTAGATACTTGTAGAGAGCTTTGCAATCATGGAGTACTTTTTTCCCCAAGACCTTAAAAAGACGGCTAGGTGGGAAAATCAGGAACAGGGATCCATTTCAATATACTGGAGGTCTTTCAGATAGCTTAGTTAGAATCTGTATCCTGTATCAGTGGCTCTCAAAGTGTGGTCCCTGGACCAACTACACTAGCATCACCTTGGGAACCTGTCAGACATACAAATTCTTATATCCTCATCCCAGATCTACTGAATCAGAAATTCTAGAGGTTGGGCCCAATAATCTATGTTTTACAAGCCTGTCAGGTGATTCTGATGGATGCTAAAGTATGACTACCACAAATCTACATTATCCAGGCTTTCTGATTTTGTCTCCAGTTCTCTGCAGTTCTAATTCATTACCAAAAGAGAAAGCATGGTTTTATTATATTAAAATTATGATCTGAAAGTTAAAAACTGAAGAGACTATCTTTTAGAAAATATGAGCAACAAAGAGAGAAATTAAAATATTCAGCTAAAGGATTAGAATTTTGTTTTTAAGAAGGCTTCACAATCCAACTTGGGGTTCGAACTCACAACCCCCACATCAAGAACTGCATGCTCTACCAAGCCAGACAGGCGCCCCCATGGGATTAGAATTCTTACTAAAACTTTAGCTCTATCTCTGTTGTCACGACTGTGCTTAGTATTAAAGCTACCATACAATCCTTAACGTTGAGAATCTTGACAGAAGACAGACTGGAAAATAAACAATTATCAAACAATGTCATGAAAGCTATATAAGAGAACAGACATGAGCCATACTTAATTCTGCACAAGGTTTGGTTTGGATGGGCAAGAAAAAGCTTTAGAGAAAGGGGTGATGTTGAACTGAGCCTTTAGAAATGTACTATCTAGGAACACCTAGACAAACTAAGGACAGCTCCTTTTTAAAAGCTTTCCACTAGGCCACTGGTATAAAATGCAACTGAATGTTATGAAATAGATCTTAAAACCCCTAAGAACCTGCTTAAAAGCCCTAAGTACCTGCTTAATTCCCAGCACTGTTTGGGACTTCTTGTAGCTACCAAAGTAATATAAAACATAGCCCTACTTTTAAGAAATTAAACCACAAATAATGAATTTAGCCTATCCAAAATTTGGCAGAAACTAAGGCAATTGTAACTATTCTTCATCATACTCTGTTGAGCAAAAAACTGTGACAGTCAACAACCAAAACACAATTAAGTCAAGTGATCTGTTTCTAAGTCCAGTTTCCTCTCAAGACTGAAGTTTTCACATGATTTACAGAAAATGGAGACATTTACCATGCTTTTATATAAAAAGATTTACTTAAATACTTTTATTTTTTTATTTGAAAGAAATAGATGCTTTATAAAGTCCAGGCTGGATAATGCTATGTTTTTTTTTTTTTTTTTTAAGATTTTATTGATTAATTTGACAGAGAGAGACACAGCGAGAGAGGGAACACAAGCAGGCGGAGTGGGAGAGGGAGAAGCAGGCTTCCCGCAGAGCAGGGAGCCTGATGCGGGGCTCGATCCCAGGACCCTGGGATCATGACCTGAGCCGAAGGCAGATGCTTAACGACTGAGCCACCCAGGCGCCCTGGATAATGCTATCTTAATGAACTAAAAATCCTTGGGCTTGTAAGATCAACCTGATCTAATTCCATGAAACAGCCAAATCTTAAATCACAGTTTTTTCCTCTATACTCATGTTGATTTCAATAAACTAGCATTTCTGTAACCAAACATATCTGACTGAACCTTATGTTTTCAGAAGGTAGAGAGACTTAAAAGCTAGCTCTCATAATTTGCTAAAAGTTTATTTTAATAAAGACTACTTAGTAAGTTGCCAGTAATCTAGCTCTGATTTGATTATGGGGTCCTATTTCTAATAAATAAACCCCCAGATCCAGAACTGAGTCAAAGGCCAGAAGACAATGTGAATAATAAACTTAAGTATTCTTACTATTAATCACATTCTCTGAACTGCTTTTTAAAAAAATTATGTTATGTTAGTCACCATATAGTACATTATTAGTTTTGATGTAGTGCTCCATGATTCACTGTTTGCGTATAACACCAGTGCTCCATGCAATACGTGCCCTCCTTAATACCCATCACCGGGCTAACCCATCCTCCCACCCCCCCTCCCCTCTAGAACCCTCAGTTTGTTTCTCGGAGTCCATAGTCTCTCATGTCTGAACTACTTTCTTAATGACTACCCAAGTTCAGCTTAAGTTACTGGGTACATTCACTTCATTTATACAATCAATGATGTGTCTTTGAGGTTAATGTCAACACAGAAATTAAATTCTATATGCCAGAAGCTGTTCAGCATTCCAAATCTATAAATTCTTTCAGTTTCACTCTAAGCAAAAACAAAATAAGAATGTGTAAGATTAAAAATAACAAAACAGAGGATATGACCTAATGTTGTCATTCAGCTTTTCATGCTCCCAAATAGCCAACCAACTGTAAATGAATTCACAATAAGCCATTCTTCTCCAATCTAGCTCAGGATATGAAATATCAAACTCCAGAGTCCTTTGAAATGGGATCCAACAGAGTGATGAAAGCAAACAGGGCATTTCACTCAGTCAGTTTTAAAGTGACTCCAAAAGACAAAGGAGAGACTACTAAATGGTTGAGTTACCTACTAGTTTAGCAAAATGTACTTAGATCATTGGATGATATATGTTATACTAAGTTAAAACTATATCCAGGGAATTCTAATACAAATCTTAAGATATAAGCTATGAATACATCCCCACATCAAAAGAAAGTTTAAAATGGTGATGACACAAAACCTTGTACATGAATATTCACAGCAGCATTATCATAATAGCCAAGAACTGAAAATAACCAAATGTTCATCAACTGCTGAATAATGTGGTATATCCATATAACAGAATACTATTTGGCAATAAAAAGGAATGAAACCCTTAGACAAAAAGTAGGTTAGTGATTATTTAGGACCAGCTGGGGAGGAGTGGAGTCGGGGGGATGGGAGAGACTGCGAATTAATAGGTATGGGGTTTCTTTTCGGGGTGATGGACATATTCCAAAATTAGACTGTCATGATGTTTGCACATTCCTGTGAATATACTAAAAACTCACTGACTTGTATACTTTAAACAGGTAAATTTTATGGTATGTGGAACATATCTCAATAAATCTTTTATAAAAATGGGTAGTGTGTAGAGCTGTGCCAAAATTAAATGCACAAGTGTAAAAAGCTCCTTGGGCTCAAGTAAAATCCTTCATAAAAAGACCTCACACAGAGAGTATCCAAGGCAATAGAACATGAGTTTCTCTACTAAAGACACAGGCATCCAGTTCTTACCTCTGTCCTACAGCACAAAGGAAAATAGCCCTTTCCTCCTGGTTTTGTTCTTACTAAAGAAGTGACTGAAAAATCTAACCAATTAGTGTTTTTTTTTTTTTAATTTTTTATTGTTATGTTAATCCCCATACATTACATCATTAGTTTTAGATGTAGTGTTCTATGATTCATTGTTTGTGCATAACACCCAGTGCTCCTCAATACCCATCACCAGGCTAACCCATCCTCCCACCCCCCTCCCCTCTAGAACCCTCAGTTTGTTTTTCAGAGTCCATCGTCTCTCATGGTTCATCTTAACCAATCAGTGTTTTTGATAAAAGATCTGGGTGTTGGGGGCGCCTGGGTGGCTCAGTTGGTTAAGCGACTGCCTTCGGCTCAGGTCATGATCCTGGAGTCCCTGGATCGAGTCCCGCATCGGGCTCCCTGCTCGGCAGGGAGCCTGCTTCTCCCTCTGACCCTCCCCCCTCTCATGTGCTCTCTCTCTCTCTCATTCTCTCTGTCTCAAATAAATAAATAAAATCTTTAAAAAAAAAAAAAAAAAAGATCTGGGTGTTGGAACATTATTGCCATATACTTCAAGAGAAAATATACTTCATAAGTTCAATTGTGTAAATTCAGATAACATCAGAATTTGTATTTATGATGTACTTTTAGAAAGCAAAGAAACTATATTTTGAATTAAAATAACTACAGTACTTAGATTACTTAGACACTATGAATAATTATTTGAAAAATGTTCCTTTTGTTTAATGACTAAATATTCATCCCAGGAAGTCAGAATGCAATTAGATTTAAAATAAGTAGATTAGATTAATGCAAATGCATTAAATGCAAAAACATTTAACAAAGCTATATATTTAAACATCAAAATCCATGAAATGAAAGATTAAGGTTGCTATGAAAACTAAGTAATCCTCAGTACATGTAAATAATTGGTTAAATGTAATAACTGAATTAGCAATCCTCACTCAGATCATGAGCAATGTAGGTAACTTCATTTGCACAAAAGCATTTAATTGTAGACTTTCTGTGTGCTCATTATAGTGTTATGCTCTGAAAATACTAAGAATAATAATGCTGATAGTTTCTTTTTAAAAATTGGTTCATTCAGTATGTGTTTACTGGACATAGCTTCATATAGGATTAGTAACGCTCACCTGTTCACATTCACATTTTGAAGAGATTAAAAGATTCAGGTAATCACTATAGAAGCTAACACAATCATTCTTATGGTATAATTTCTCACTGGGTCCCTAAGAACCTCTGTAATTGTCACACTAGTCACTGGTTGTCCTTCTGTCCTGTGTGGCTATTTGAGTAGAATCATTTTCTGATCTGAACACATTCTTATATTCTTAATATATTTGTGAGGCAAAGTTCTCACTTGTTCTAGTAAGTGCCATCTTTCCTTGGTGTTAATGTGATATTATGCTTCTGACCCCTTACTTAGAACAAGTTGTATCCTGCTCCACACATCACATAACCTGCTCAGTCCTAAGTTTCATCTGACTGGTGTCACTGTACCGTTAATGTATTTATTACACATTGTTCAAAGTTTATAGCACACCCGGTGAAGAGTTTGTGGGTTAAGAACTACAATCGCTAACATTTTTGAGTGGTGATTATATACTGAGTACTATTCAAAGCACTTAACATGTGTTATCATTATTTAAAATCCTCACAATAAGTAGAAACCTCACAAATAGGTACCACTTAGCACGGAGAGGTTACTTAACTTGCTCAAGTTTATACAGCTAGTAAGTGGGAGAGGCAGGATTAGAACCCAGGTGCCTTAACTCCAGAGCCTGTACTCTTAGCTACTTTGCTACAGTTATCTCCCCATGGTTCCTGACCTAAAGGAGTTCACAGACTAGAGATACAGACATCATTTATTGAATAGTTTGCTACTGGCTGTAACAGAGCACTGTACAGAAGCTCAGAAAAAGGGCCAGGAAAATGGACAAAGCATTCCAGGGATAAGAAACGGCATTCAGTATTTCAAACACTCCAGGTATAAATTTCCCAAGAGATGTGAATTAGATTTGTCTTAAGAATTACAGTGATATAGGGGCGCCTGGGTGGTGCAGTTGGTTAAGCCTCTGCATCTTGGTTTCGGCTTGGGTCGTGATCTCAGGGTTGTGAGATTGAGCCCCACGTTGGGATGTGCACTCAGTGTGGAGTCAGCTTTGGTTTCTCTCTCACTCTGCCCAACCCCCCCAATAAATAAATAATTTTTTGAGAAAAAAAAAAAAAAGAATTACAGTGATAAAAACTCAACACCCAAAAAACAACTAATCCAATTAAAAAATGGGCAGAACACATGAATAGACATTTTTCCAAAAATGACATAGAGATGGCCAACAGACACATGAAAAGATGCTCAACATCACTCATCATCAGGGAAATGCAAATCAAAACTAAAATGAGATATCACAATTGTCAGAATGACTAAAATCAACAACACAAGAAATAGCATGTGTTGGCGAGGATGCGGAGAAAGGGGAACCGTCTTGCACTGTTGGTGGGAATGCAAACTAGTATGGCCACTCTGGAAAACAGTACAGACGTTCCTCAAAAAGTTAAAAATAGAATTACCCTATGATCCAGTAATCACACTACGGGGTATTTACCCAAAGAATACAGAAACACTAATTCAAAGGGATACGTGCACACCGATGTTTATAGCAGCATTATCTACAATAGCCAAATTATGGAAACATCAACCGATGCATGGATAAAGAATATGTGGTATATACATACAATGGAATATTATTCAGCCATAAAAAAGAACAAAATCTTGCCATTTTGCAAGGACGTGGATAGAGCTAGAGTATTATGCTAAGCGAAATAAGTCAGAGAAAGACAAGTACTGTATGATTTCACTCATAGGTAGAATTTAAGAAACAAAACAAATGATCATAGTGGGGAGAAAAGAGAGAGGCAAACCAAGAAACAGACTGTTAACTATGAGAACAAACTGATGGTTACCAGAGGGGAGGTGGGCAGGGAGGAGGCGGAGGGGGGTTGGGCTAAATAGGTGATGGGGATTAAGAAGTGCACTTGCTGTGATGAGCACAGGGTGTTGTATGGAAGTGTTGAATCACTAAATTGTACACCCCAAACTAATATTATACTGTATGTTAACTAACTGGAAATAGTTTAAATACAAAGTTTTAAAAAATTAAAAAAAAAAAAGAGTTACAGTTAAAGACATATGACAATACTGGATCTAAATTCACTTTCTAATCTCCAGGTCTACATAAATGCACTCTTTACTTACATAACGTCTGTTTATACTTTTTAGATAACTTAAAAAAAAGTTTTTAGTATAGTGGCTTTTGTTTTCCTTCTAGTTCATGATATTTATTTAGGTTTTCTTTAATGTTTCTCAATAAAATGTACAATTTTCTCCATAAAGGTTTTACAAAATTTTGGTAGGTCAAACCCTTAAGTATCTTAAATTCTTCTTAAATTGGGAAGTTATCCTTTAAAACTATGTTATATTCTACTTGTTTCTGGTGTATAAAATACAATAGACTTTTGTTTTTATATAATGGTTTTATAAAAAGTACAATTTCAAACTGGTGTATTCTATTCAATACTACCAGTTCTCCAGGCAGAGAATATCATATGGACATTTGTGTTGTGTGCCCATATTTGAATGAACCCAACATTTGCTTTGTGTATGTATGCCAAGCAAGAGGGATGATGGGATAACATCATCTGTAATTCTTTAATTACTTTGCACTTGCACTATTTCCATGGGATTTAAATCACTCTCATGTTTCTGTTAAGACTTTTAAGTGCAGTCTGAGTGCAGGATAATTTGAACCCCCGAAAGGTTGAAAAATTAGTGAAGAATATAGTGTGGCAAGAAAAATGCATCTTCCAAAAGATGATGCTCTCACACTCTATCTCCACTACCATCCCCTATCAAATATTCTCTTCTTCCCTTGGTAAACACAATCAAGTTTCATTATATTATGTTTGTTATACAATCTGTATTTACGTACTTTCAAATTATTTTTTTAAAATATTTTATTCATTTATTTGAGAGAGACAGCACGAGTGGAGGGGAAGGGCAGAGAGAGGGAGAAGCAGACACCATGCTGAGCAGGGAGCCCAATGCAGGGCTTAATCCCAGGACCCTAAGATCATGACCTGAGCCGAAGGCAGATGCTAACTGACTGAGCCACCCAGGTGCTCAAATTCTAATTTATTACTTAAACCTACTGTCATAGTTCAGTTTATATATTTTTCTACCCATGAAATTTGTTTGGATATCTTAGGTTGGGATGGAATGTACCATAGTTTTTCCTACTAAAATTAATAAAAATAGTTTTGTAATTTTTCAGAAGCACACTCAATATAACAGAGAGATAGATATATTTATTCAAGTACAGGTTCTATGAAATGTGTCCCATCAGGAAATGTGTAGTTCCTCCCTTCAAGACCCCAAACCTCCCCTCAAAATCCAAAATAAATTTCAACTAACTTGCTCTCTGAAAGTTAACCTTCTTGAGCTATAACTTACATATAATACATTGTACTCATTTTATTTTTTATTTTTTATTTTTTAAGATTTATTTATTTGACAGAGAGACACAGCGAGAGAGGGAACACAAGTGGGGCAGTAGGAGAGGGAGAAGCAGGCTTCCTGATGAGCAGGGAGCCTGATGCGGGGCTCGATCCCAGGACCCTGGGATCATGACCTGAGCCGAAGGCAGACGCTTAACGACTGAGCCACCCAGGCGCCCCTACATTGTACTCATTTTAATCATACAGTTTGATGATGTTTAAAATTCCATGTCATTTAATCATGATACAGAATATTTATATCAATCCAAATCATTCCCTTATATCCTTTTGCAATCAACCCCAATATCACCACAGTCCTAGAAAACCACTGATCTACTTTCTGTCACTACAGATTTGCCTTTTCTAGAATTTCATATGAATAAAATTATATATACAGTAGGTACTCTTCACCATAACATTTTTAATATTCATCCATATTGTTCTATGTATCAATAGTTTGGTGCTTTTTAGTGCTGAGTAGTGTTCAACTGTATGGATATACCATAAAATGTTTACTCATTCACCTGTTGATAGGCCTTTGGGATGCTTCCAACTTATGGTTATGAAAAAAAACCTGTTCTGAATATTTTGTACAGTCTTCATACAGACATATGTTTTCATTTATCTCAAGTACCAAATTAGGAGTGGAACTGTAAGGCTAGATGGTAAACGTATGTCTAACATTATAATAAACTGCCAAACTTTTCCGAAGTGGCTATACCATTTTACATTCCCGTCAGCAATATAAGTTTCCAGTTGTCCCACATCCTCCCCAGCACTTGCATTATCCATCTTTAATTTTAGCTATCCTAATGGGCATGTAGTGGTATCTCACTGTCGTTTTTAATTTGCACAATTTCTCTGATGACTAATGATGTTAAGCACACTTTCACATGTTTCTTGGCCATTATTAATCTTCCATTTTTAGATTATTCATCTTTCTATTATCAAATACATTTAAAAATATATATTGTGGGTAAAGTTCCTCATCAAGTACGGTTGATTCTCATTATTCTAGGTAGTTATGTTCTATAATGTCACCATGAACAGTGAATTAGCAAATACTGAACCACTGCTCCTATGGGAAATACTGGGCTAGGTTCCTGAGAGCCTCTGGTCACAACGTTTTAGTCAACCAGTCAACACAAAACCTCGTTTGTTTCTGTTTATTTAATACATACTGCTGATTCATTAACATTAAACTCCCAGCCAACAACACTATAACTCATGCCTGGATGAAGCTTATCTCACGCATGTATTTTCTCCACTAGGCACCATTACAACCTTGTACTTAGGAACACTGGATGGCACTACAGCATTGTACTTTGGGGGCTGTTCTAAAACTGCAAAATCTTCAACAAAAAGAATAAAAATGCAAGATACATGGCACTAAATAAACAGGCCACAAAAATGACACTTGTTTATAGTATGAAAAATAAACAAGAAGGCAGAGCATCACCTTGTATGACACTAGCTAGGAGCATGCATGTAGGGCAACTAAAATTTTTACCACCTTGGGCATGTCCACAAATGATCATGAAAGCACCCCAAATATAGACTTTGGGGTTTTAATTTTAGCAAAGAGGTGAATTCACAAACACAGAATCCATGAATGAGGATCAAGTGCGTATGTATTGCAAATATATTACCCCCATCTCTGCTGATTTGTCAGTCTTTTTGTGATTTGTCTCTTCATTTTCTTTTTTAAGATTTTATTTATTTTTTTGAGAGAGAGAGAGAGAGCGCGCCTGAGCGAGTGCACGACCAGGGCAGGGGGAGGGGTAAGGGGGAGGGGTAGAGGGACAAGCAGACTTCTTGCTAATCAGGGAGCCTGACTCGGGGTCAGGTCAATCCTATGGCCCCAAGATCATGGGGTCAATCCCAGGACCCCAAGATCATGACCTGAGCTGAAGGCAGATGCTTAACCAATTGAGCCACCCAGGTGCCCCTGTCTTTTCATTTTCTTAACGGTATCTTCTGAAGAGCAGAAGTTTTTAATTTTGAAGAAGTACAATTTATCAAGTTTTTGCTTTATGGTTCATGCTGCTTCTGTTATCTAAGAAATCTTTTGGCTATCCCAAGGATGTGAAGATTTTCTCTTATGCTTTCCACTAGAAGTTTTACATTTACATTTGTTATCTATTTTGTGTTCATTTTTTTTCTGTTGTGCGGTAAAGGTCAAGGTTAACTGTTTTTTAAGATTTTATTTATTTGTTTTGAGAGAGAGACAGCACAAGTGAGGGGAAGGGGCAGAGGGAGAGGGAGAAGCAGGCTCCCTGCTGAGCAGGAAACCCAATGCGGGACTCGATCCCAGGACCCTGGGATCATGACCTGAGCTGAAGGCAGACACTTAACCGACTGAGCCACCCAGGTGCCCCATAGATTCCTTAGATTTCTATGTAAACAATCATATCATCTTTGAATAAAGACAGTTTCACTTCTTTTCCAATCTGTAGACCTTTAATTTCTTTGTCTTTCTTTATTTCACCAGTTACGATCTCTTGTAAAACATCAAATAAAAATGCGAAAAGCAGACATCCTTGCCTTGTTCCCAGTCTCAGGGAGAAAGCATCCAATCTTTCATGACTAAGTATGATGACAGATGTTTTTTGTATATCATATAGACTTTAACAATAGGCATAAGTCCAGAATGCTTACTATCTTCCCTATGATTTGTAGCAGAAAGAACAGGGTTTCAGAAAAGGAAAGGGACTGACGATTGCTCAATTTTAGGAGAGGAAGGAAGAGAAGCAGAGCTTATAGTATGGACTACTCATCATTTTATTTTTACTATCAAGTCTTATAAACTAAAAAAAACCCACCTGTCTATATCTATTTAATTTCTTCTGTTTTTAGTCAGAAAGAAAATGGAACATTCAAACCCCAAAACCACTTCTAAAATGTTAAACAAGATACTGTGGAGTTCACCTCACCAAGAATTACTTTTATTTTTCTTTTGCAGATGTAATTTGGCAAAATGTAGCACTATAAATTCTGGCAGGTAATCAAATAAATTAATATTTCATATTCACCTTAGATACACACAAAAAGGGAAGAAATGCTCATTAATAATTGTGAATTGGATTGAGAATCTGAAGATATAAAAAACCTAAAAATGTGAAAAAGGCTAGTCTTAGTAAAATTTAGATGAAAATTATAGTTAACCCTTGAACAATGTGGGGGTTGGAGTGCCCACCCCCTGTGCAGGCAAAAATCCATGTGTAACTTTTGACTCCCCCAAAACTTAATTACTAATAAACTACTGTTGACCAGAAGCCTTAACAGATAACAGATAACATAAACAAGTCGATTAACATAATTTTGTATGTTATACATATTAAATACAATATTCTTACAATAAAGTATGCTAGAAAAAATGTTAAGATAATCATAAGGAAGAGAAAATGCATTTACAGTATTGTACTGTAAAAAAATCCATGTATAAGTGGACTCGGGCAGTTAAAACTTGTGTTGTTCAAAAGCCAACTATACTTGGGGCGTCTGGGTGGCTCAGTCATTGGGCGTCTGCCTTCAGCTGGGGTCATGATCCCAGGGTCCTGGGATTGAGCCTCGCTCCCTGCTCTGCAGGAGGCCTGCTCCTCCCTCTACCACTCCCTCTGCTTGTGTTCCCTCTCTCACTGTGTCTCTCTCTGTCAAATAAATGAATAAAATCTTAAAAAAAAAAAGTCAACAATACTTAACTTTTCTGAACATTGTTAATTGGCAGTATTACCTAGCTTTTCACAAGAGGGCAGCAAGAAGCTTTTCAGTGTAATAAAAGTCCTATTTGAAAGGTATGATGGAATTTCAAGATATTACATAATTACTGGGGCAATCTGTAAAAACCTTACGAACACAAAGATGAGAAAGATTTCAGGAAGTTCTATAACTTGAGTTATCAAGGCAAGTAACAAACATTTGATCCCTCCTTCAAAGACTTTATTTTGATAATGTAGAAAACATTCTAAGAATGAATAGACCAAAATAACAAATAAACAACCATTAAGACTAAGTATGATAAGGACCATAATACAGGTAAAGAATAAGTGCTATAGGAGCCCCAAAAGGGAAAGAGCACTATTAAGTCCTAGAAAATTCAAAGCATTAAGTCTGAATTGGGTCTCAAGTGTGAATAAGATATGGACAAGTGGAAAGGGAGGGCCAAGGCATTCTTGATGGCAGTCACAGAAAAGGACAAGACATAGGGTGCTCTGGGAGAGAGAAATGAGGTACAACCTTTAGAAATCCTCACAGACAAATGTTAGAGAAAAGTATACAGCCTGGAAGTACAGGTTCCTAGAAGTGTGTGAAGAGTAATGAAGCTAAAAATGAGGCTACTGGATAAATGTAAAATATGATATTTAATTAAAAAAAAAAAAGACTATGCAGGATGGGAGGAGGCACATGATTTGATAACAGAAAAACCTAGAATTTTTAGTTGATTTTTAAGTTCAGTATGAGCCAACTCTGGGAGAAGTAAGTGCTAACCAACAAACACAAATCTTAGTTTCCATTAATAGAAGCAGTTTCCAGATCAAAGGAAACAATAGCGCAGTGCTCAAGGATCAGTCCACAGAGTGCTGTATTCAATTTTCATCGTCATATTTTAAGAAAAATGTTGATAAATTAGAATCTATATCCAAAGAAAGGCAACCAGAATGGTTATCGCCACAAAAGGAAGTTAAAGACAATGCTGGTTTTATTTACTTTTATCTTACCCTTTCAAGCCTGCTTCATCATCTGTATCCCCGTTCTAGGCAATGGGAGTACATCCACTGAGTCACCTCACTTGGAAACCTGGGAACATCATCCTGGGTCCTTTTCCTTCACTCTCATCTTCAACTGGTGACTAAATCTTGTTGATTCTCTAGCCCAAACATCTCACGTGAACTGCATTTTCTGCCTTACCACTGCCTTACTTGAGGTCTTCTCCATCTTGCCCCTGGATTCAAACTGATAACCTAACTGATCTCCTGGTCTCAACTTTACTCTCTCACAAAGCCATTCTTGACACTACGGCAATTGAACATGGAGACCAGCTGTTTACTTTGCTGTTGAAAGCAAAAAGAATAGATTCTTTAACTCTCTTGGTTGAAAAGAGTATTTGAAATCACCTAATATAAGCTCCCATCTAATCCCAAACAGCATCTAGTAACATTCCAGAGCTGGTTGAAGACTCTGCCTAAGCATTCCCAGTGATAGGGAACTTGGTACTTTTTGAGAATCCATTTAATTTCTGGACATTTGGGAAGTTCTTCCTTAATATTGTGGCAAAACAACAACAACAACAAAAACAAACAAACCTCTAACTTCACCCCATGGTTCCTAACTCTGTCTGTTGGAACCAGACAAGGTAAATGCCCACAGTTAGTCGAAGCAGACAAAATGAAATGTAAAGGCTCTAATCAAAAGTAAGGAAAAATAGGTGAAGTATTAGGGACAACTAAGTCAACAGACAGCAGTTCCCTGAAAACTTTAAGAGCAATAAAACGAAAGCCCTAGCATCTTCCTTGACACTAGGATTCTGTTCAAACCCAGGGGGTTTATAGAAATTGTACAATTCTTTTGTGCCTCCTGATATTCAGTATTTCTTCAGATGAAACACACAATATGGAGAAATAGCATGTGATTCTATAGCCAAACATGGGCGATCCATTAAAAAGACAAGTGACAGCTCAACCCTCTCTCCAGGAACATTTGTCACCTACGCCTTTATCCTTCAGGGATTTCAGTTGAATGACATTTGCTGTAGGTTGATAATTAGTTTTTCTTTCTTTTTCTTTTTTTTAAAAAAAAAGCATAGGAGGCCAATGTTGGCTTCTTCCCCATGAGAGACACTAGCCTGAGTGGTTTGGGGAATATATGCCTTGATCAGATTTGCACTATGACTCCTGAATGCATGAGCCATCCCAGCAACACCTGCTCTCCTGACAGGCCACCCGGGACTAGCAGCAAAAGGATCCATCAATTCCACTCTCCCCAGAGAGATCACCCAGACCTAGTGGTAAATGTACAGTTGAGTGCCACGTTAAAAAGTAAAATTCCATCCACCAAAACCTACGTTACCAGAGGTCAACTTAGCATAGAATTTAATTTTTTTCCCAACTGAACTGCAATCGAACTAAATACTAAGAAAAGTACCACTTATATCAAAGGAGGAAAGATGGGAGGTAGTGAAATTCCTTAATCAAATCCGGTCACCAACATATTGCTAAGGGCTTGTTCTGGAGTTCTATTTCTCATCACAGGGTGGAAATACAGTTGCTTCTTACCCAGAAACTATGAATTACTTATTTGTATTATAGTAAGTTTGGGCAAGCAGATTTTGTAACACAAAAACTGAAAATATATAAGCAATCACATTTTATTTTATTTGTCAAAGAGAGAGAGAGCATGAGCAGGGGGAGCAGTAGGGAGAGGGAGAAGCAGGCTCTCCGCTGAGCCAGGAGCCCAAAGCGGGACTCGATCCCAGTGCCCTGGGATCATGACCTGAGCAAAAGGCAGAAGCTTATCTGACTGAGCCACCCAGCAATTGCTGGCATCCCAGCAATCACATTTTAATTCAAAGTAATTAGTTTCCTTTTCATAAAGAGAGGTAGACATCTTTTACTTTTGGCCTATTCATATACATTTTCTGTTTTGGTTTCCATTTAGTTTTCTATTAAACATTATTTAGCTTTGTCATTCTAAATGTTACAAGATCCAGTCTCTGTCCCTCCAATTACCTATTTCACCTATTTTTAACAATGAATTTTTTTTAAATTTAAAGTTATACAGGTACATGTTTCAAAAATCAATTCTATGAGGTTAGTTAAGAAAAACAATAGTTCACCTTTAACTTGTTTTCAGTGGTAACCATTTGACCCTGTTTAGTTGATTATTTTATATTACCCCTGTCTCTACATGACTAAATAACACACTTATATTACTATTGCTTGATTTTTCAATTTGAGGCATTATCCATTGACTTCCCCAAATATAGAAGGTGATGATTTAGCTCCTTTCTCCAGCCCCACCTAAATTCTTCACAATACATGTGCAAGCATCCCATCTCCCATTCTCTCTTATATATTGTAACTTTACTTAGATCGATATTCACGTTCTACATTATTATGATTATATAATGCTATTTATAGCTAACCCATTGTAATAAACTATGATTACCTTTCCTTTCTTGCATACTTTTTGTTTTCTTTGGGTTTTTAATTTTATTTTCTTAAGATTTTATTTTTAAATAATCTCTAAATCCAATGTGGGGCTCGAACTTACAACCCCAAGATCAAGGGTCGCACGATCTACCAACTGAGCCAGCCAGGCACCTCTTCTTTGGGTTTTTAAATTTGCTTGGTTTTCAATGTACTTACCCCTCTAATTCAACCACAGTCTATGTCTGCCTGTTGTCTAAATCTTAAGATACTGAGATGTATCCCATAATTTATCAATTTCATCTTCCTGAAGAAGTCTCCAATATGGTCTAATTGTCCTCTGTGCCTGGTTTGCTGCAATCACCTGGGACTCTTACCCTCTCACCTTGGGAAGCCCCTGTTTTCTACAGCTTATGTCGTCTTCTTTCTTGGCTTATTCCCTCATTCCCTCATGACTTCCAATAGTCCTTAGGAGTTTATGGGAGGTCAATGTTTTTGGATCTTCCATGTCAAAAAATATCTTTATTTCATCTTTTCACCTGAGTTGGCATTCTAGGTTGAAAATAATTTTCCCTCCAGATTCTTTTTTTTTTTTTTAAGATTTTATTTATTTATTTGACAGAGAGAGAGAGACAGCGAGAGAGGGAACACAAGCAGTGGGAGAGGGAGAAGCAGGCTTCCCGCGGAGCAGGGAGCCTGATGCGGGGCTCGATCCCAGGACCCTGGGATCACGACCTGAGCCGAAGGCAGATGCTTAACAACTGAGCCACCCAGAAGCTCCTCCCTCCGAATTCTGAAGGCATTGCTCCAATGGTCTGGAGCAATGTTGAAGACATTCTGATTCCCATCCTTTGTCTAAAACCTGTTTTTTATCTCTCTTTTCTGGAAGCTTCCAAGATCTTATCTTCTTCCCCAGAGTTCTGAAAACTCATAATGATGTGCTTTGGAGCAGTTTTATTTTCATCTATTTTGGTTGCACCTATCAAGACCTTTCAGACTGGAAATATATGTCTTTCAATTTTGGGAAGTTTTCTTAAAGTATTTCATTAATGATTTCCTTTCTTTCCCCCCCCCCCCCGTTTTTTTTTCTGGAACTCCTATTATTCGGATTTTTGGCTCTCACAGATTGATTCTCTTTTCTTTGCTTTTCCCTTAGTTCATGTCTTTTTGCTCTACTCTATTTCCTTAACTTCAACTCTAACGATTTTTGTTGTATTTTTCATTACCATCACATTTTTAATTTCCATGAGCTCTTTCCTGTTCTCTGTATAGTCCTTTTTAATAGCATCCTGTTCTTATTACATTTGCAATATCTTCTCTCTGAGGGTATTAATAAGACAGTATTGCATAGTCTGTTTTCTCTGAGCTGATTTTTTCCATTTGTTTCCTTTGTTTTTTAATTTTTTTATGTCAGAGCTTTTCTCAAATGTTGATAATCTTTCACTGTTTTTCATTTGTAAGAACAGGGGACTAAAAAGTTGCTTGAAGAGTCTGAGAGTAGGGATGCCTGAGTGGCTCAGTCAGTTAACGATCTGCCTTCGGCTCAGGTCATGATCCCAGAGTCCTGGGACTGAGTCCCACATTGGGCTCATTGCTCAGTGGGAGGCCTGCTTCTCCCTCTGCCTGCCCTGCCTGACGCTCCCCCTGCTTTGCGCGCTCTCTGACACATAAATAAATAAAATTTCAAAAAAAAAAAAAAGGAAAGAAAGAGAGAGAGAAAGAAAGAAAGAAAGAAAGAAGGAAAGAAAGAAAGAAAGAAAGAAAGAAAGAAAGAGCGAGCCTGAGAGTATAGGAGTTGGGTTTGGTGACTGTGAGCTTCATCGCAGTATGACCAAGCTGTTTGGTTGTGGAACTTCCAATGTCAATGCCTTTATACTTCTTAGGCTGGTCAGATTCCTCTCTCTCACCTTCCTGATTGAAGGGTAAAGGCCTGGTTGTGGAGGGCGGGATGATCTCAGCACAGTGTACATAATTCCCTACATTTTTGGTACAGAAACCCATCCTCAGGTGGTCTGTATCCTCCAGCTGAGGAAACATTTTGTTTTACCTTCTCTAGAAAATAAAGCTCCAGTCTTTTGTGCGGTAGAATAAAGCAGGTGATCTGGGCATCTGACTCTTCCTTAAACAGACTTTAATGAATCCTCGTTATTTAAATGATCTCCCCCATCCACCTGATACCAATCTTCAACCTTTTAGAGTATTGTGAAATGTGAAGTGGCTTGGTTCTTGGCTTTCCTCTTTTCAGGATTGTTTTTCTTAGGCCTGCTAGATTCATATACTTACCCAGCTTCCAAAATTTTGTAACTGTTGTCCTCTTTCCTTACTCTCCTTGAGGGCTTATATTTTTCTTTAAAAAAAAATTGTTTTAATAGGGCTTGGGAAGAAAAGAAAAGCAAATGTATGCATTAAAACCATCATTAAAATGGCACTTGGGTGGCTCAGTTGGTTGAGCATTGGATTCTTGATTTCAGCTCAGGTCATGATCTTGGAGTTGTGGGATCAAGCCCTCCATCTGGCTCTGGGCTCAGTGGAGTCTGCTTCTCTCCCTCTCCCTCTGCCCCTTGCCTCCAAGCATGTGTGTGTGCGCATGCGCGCGCGCACACATACACACACACTCTCTCTCTCTCTCGCACTCTCTCAAATAGATAAATCTTTTTAAAGATTTTATTTATTTATTTGACAGAGAGAGAGAGAGCAAGAGCAGGAACACAAGCAGGGGGAGTGGGAGAGGAAGAAGCTGGCTTCCCGCTGAGCAGGGAGCCCGATGTGGGGCTCGATCCCAGGACCCTGGAATCATGACCTGAGCTGAAGGCAGACGCTTAATGACTGAGCCATCCAGGCACCCCTCAAATAGATAAATCTTAAAAAAATAAAAATAAAAATAAAACCATCATTAACCTGGAAGCACTCTCTCCCCAAAGTTATTGTTCACTGTACATAGATACCTTCCAGCTTTCTCCATGATTTTAACTGTTTTGTCATCCTCCCCACTCCCACCTCGGTTTTGGTTTTGTCTTTATACTTGTAATATTACTTATAGTCTTTCTAAGGGGCAAGAGACAGTGGATAGCTTCTGAAAAAGGAGCAATGGAGAAAAGGATGGGTAAGTACCTATCTGTTCTCTGACTGCCTTGAAGACTGTTTCCATTTCTTATTCTGTAAATATAAAAAGATTCCATCTATTCAACAGGCATTTGCACGATACAGTTTGGGTTTTTAAAATGGATTTATTTTAGCATATAGTTGGGTCTTGATTTTGATCTTCCCTTCTTTCCTCTCTTTCTTTCTCTTTCTTTCTTTCTAAAGCAATCTCTAAGCCCAATCTCGAACTCACAATCTCTAGGAGATTAAGAGTCCCATGCTCTACTGACTGAGGCAGCCAGGCACCCCTGCACAATACTGTTTTGTAAAATACAAAAATAATATAAAGCATGGCTCCTAACAGCAAGGGTCTTGCAACTTAGTTGGGAAGACAAACATAAATAATAAGTGAGTACTAATGCTCATTGTAGCTAAAAAAAAAAGGGAATAAAAACAGTTCCAGAAAAATAAAATGGTTAGAAGAGAGAATTAGTCATGAAGAAAATTAGGAGAATTCAATGGGATTCAGAGGTTAGGAGAGCCATCTTCTTTTTTTTTTTAAAGATTTTATTTATTTATTTGACAGAGAGAGACACAGTGAGGGAACACACACAGGGAGAGTGGGAGAGGGTGAAGCCAGCTTCCTGTGGAGCAGTGGGGCTCGATCCCAGGACCCTGGGATCATGACCTGAGCCAAAGGCAGACATTTAACGACTCAGCCACTCAGGCGCCCCAGGAGAGCCATCTTCTATCCACATTCATGTTCTGTCTTCTAATTACAATCTGATTTTTCCTTAATTTTAAATATTTGTTAAAACTTATTGATTAAATAACTTTTTTTTTTAAAGATTTTATTTATTTATTTGACAGAGAGAGACACAGCGAGAGAGGGAACACAAGCAGAGGGAGTGGGAGAGGGAGAAGCAGGTTTCCCGCCGAAGCAGAGAGCCCGATGTGGGGCTGGATCCCAGGACTCTGGGATCACGACCTGAGCCGAAGGCAGATGCTTAATGACTGAGCCACCCAGGCGCCCCCTGATTAAATAACATTTATTAAACCCCTTTGTGTAAAGTAGCCAACAGAAGTTTGAGGGACATTTACAGCTAAGTCAGTCACTGGCTCAGATGTCACTGTCAAGGCTGTGAATGCTACCCAGCCAACTGCAAAAGTTACAGGTGTAACCTGCTTTGAGAAAAATAAACATCTATTAAAAAACGAAACCAAACAAAACTATTCATAATGCAAAATGAAATTATTTGCAAGACTGAACTTTACACAAAGCTTCTACTCACTGTGCCAGCTATTCATTTATTGCCTCTGTGCTCCTAACTCACCTTTCGCTGCCCTGCTTTGTGATACTAGAGCTGGACCCGGCAGCAGCCTACATTTCTCCTCGGTCAGCTGGCTTGATGTTAAGCTTGCCAACAGAGAGGGTACTGGTGGGAGACTGCAAGGCTGAAGCAGAAAGAAAGAACTTTTCTTCCTTTCTACAGTGTATGGTTTTTCTCCACAGTGACAAGCAGGTTGGTATTTGGGGGTCCCCACACTGTTCACCTTGCCCACAGCGGCCCTCAGTTTGGTGGCAGGGCTCCCTCTGGCTAAGATTATTTACACACCACAGGGAGGCTCCTCCTAAAATTACTCAGTGGGCAGCATGTTCCGCAGGCAGTTGTGTCCTCTCTTCAGAGGTCTGGATCTCAGCCTTGTGGGGGACCTCCTTTAAGTTTCTAACTTCCTCTGCGGTTCACTCTCCTTCAGCTCTGGGGGAAGTGGCTTTCTGCAGCTTCTACCCCTGTACTCCTTAGAGTCTTCTAAGGAGTACAACAATTTAACACCTCTTTATTTAAAATCCTCCCTGTTCAGATTACTCTTCATTGAATTCTACCGTCACCCAAAAAGACCAAATAAATGGAACACATATGATACCAAGTAAAGACAGTCCCCAAATCCGAATGTTAAAAAATGAATTCTAGCAACTTCTGTTATAAATCTAGAGAAACCCCCCAACATGAATTCTGAGTAAGACAACCATAAATATAAGGTTACCCAAACCATGAGTACTAAGCACTGAAGAACAAGAGTAAAGAACCAACTATGTCAGAGGAACTTTTAGATTCTGTTGCGATAAAATTACAAGATTAGTGGCTGACAAGAACCCAATAGATGAAAGAACGTGATTATAAGAAAGCATTTAATAGTGCTTCTCCTGGCATCTTCCTTGCAAAATTAATTAAAACTAGCCAGGATATATGAGTCTCATGAATTGAAAACTAGCCTCAAGACCGCAAGGAGTGATTATAAACTGCCTTAAATCACATTGAGGAAAGTGTCTGGTAGAATGTCCAGAGAGTATTAGATTGGTTATAATCCAGTATTTCCATCAGTGCTTGGGAAAGTAAAGAGTAAGTTAATTAATGTTTAGTAGACATTCACTAGAAGGGATTTGTAAAAACCAGTATGCTCTAAAGTATAAAAGATTTAGAAAAGTGAGAAAGATGTACCAAAGGTAAACTCTTTTCCTTTATCTCAAATAATTAATATAAAAAGTAATTTTCACCCAGTGATCTCAAAACCTACATATGCACGTGGGACTACATATAGTTGACAGAAAAGAATCGGAGGTTTTTATCTGGGCTAACTAAGAACAGCATCCACCTCAGGGGATCTAATTCCTTTCATTCTATAGAGATTATAAATTCATGGAGAGTAGAGTATTTGGGTCTATAAATAATACTTTGCATAGCTACATCATACAGCAGTTTGAATTAATGCCAGAATTTCCTTTCTGTGTGGATTTGTAGATTTACAAATACACAAAGGCAGAGACAAAACAGAAGAAGTAAGAGCAGCAATAACATTAGCAGCCAAACTGAATTTTTTTAGAGATAAAGATATCACTGATGCCTTAATAAAGAGATTGCCCAAACCCAGAAGTTGTCTGGCCTTTCCCCTCCTTTCCTGTACCTTCCTGGCATCTATGTGTACATCAGGCACTGGGGACCCAGTGGAGAACAAAGCAGACGCTCTAGGAGGGAGAAGGAGACTGTGCTGGTAGAACATATATCATGAGCGTAGGAGTGCAAGTAGGAATAATCTAGTCTAGCCATCAGGTATAGCCTTCCAAAGGACTTGCCATTTAAGCTAAGCCTGGAGTTTGCTCTAGTCACTATGTGGACTCCTTCTCAAGGGAGTGAGTTGTCAATGCTAATATCTTGCCGTGGGACAGAAAAGGGTCTGGGGCTTATTCTCAAATTGCCTTCATCTAGTCAAAAGGGGCCCCAGGGTCTGTTTTTCTTGAGAAATTCAGGGCTCTAAAGATGCTAGCAAGTCATAACTAAGCTAGGAGAGGGCTGGATTAAGCTCTTCCTCCACCCATACCTGCACAGACACAGTGTGCTTCATGTTTCTTCCCAGTGGTTAGCTGGGTAAGGGGGAGACAAGTATTGACCTTAAGAAGTGACATTCATGGCAGGGCCAAGCAGTCCTCAGAAGAGCTTCCAGGGCCAGGACCAAAAGCCTTCGCTAGTTACTGTGGTCAGAGAACTTAGGCCATGTTCAGCAAGCCAGTTAAGGAGCAGAGGCTTTGGAATAAAAAACACAGACCTGAGTTCTAGTCTTGGCACTGGCGTCCAACCCCTTTCTTCATCTGTACAATGAGGAGAGTAACAGTACCTACCCTCCACGGAAGTGGTTTCCAGAGCGCCAGTTACATATCAGGAAATGTCGGTTGTTGATGTCAATAATAAACAAGGCTGTATCTGTATGTGATGGACTACACCCGTAAGTAGCAGAAGGACTAGAGATAGGTTTATTTGCATATGCCTAGATTGTTTATTAAATCAATATTTAGCTAAATAAAAGTGATAGTTAGAATGTCCCATGGGTAAATAAGACACAGCAGGTTGAAAGCAAGTATCTCCCAGCCCCAAACAGTACTTTTACTTACATTCTCTATTCTGGTTAATAAAACCAATTAAAAACTACTCAAGTTAGAAACAGAGTTATCTGAAACTCCTGCATCACTGCATTTTTTAAAACTGATCTTCCTGCTTCTAGTGGTCTGAGTCATGAATACCTATAATGTGCCAGACACTAAAAAGGGGGGGGGGGCGCCTGAGTGGCTCAGTTGGTTACGTGCCTGCCTTCGGCTCAGGTCGTGATCTCAGGGTCCTGGGATTGAGCGCCACATCAGGTTCCCTGCTCTGCAAGGAGCCTGCTTCTCCCTCTCCCTCTGCCGTTCCCCTGCTTGTGCTCTCGCTCTCAAATAAATAAATAAAATCTAAAAAGAGAGAGAGAGGGGGAGAGAAATATAGTGAAGAACAAGTCAACAGCCTCTGCCCTCAACTAACACAGTGCTCTTCCTAACGAGATCAATTGACTTCCCTGCTTATCATTCTTCAGTGGCCACACAGAGCCTTCGCTCATATGTGCAATCAGGCTCATATGTGAAATCAGGCTCCTTCCTGGTTTTCCATCCTGGTCTCCTAATTGCTTACTCAGCAGTTCCCCAAACCCAGCATGCCTCATGCCCTTGCTTTCACCATTGCTTATGCCCAGATTACCTTACTCACTCTCTGTGCAGCAATCACCACCCCCATACCCCCCCCCCCCCCCCCCCCACTGCCCATCCTTAAAGACTGTTTAGGATTACTTTCTCTGATCCTGTCTGAGGTAAGTACCCTTCCCTAGTGCTTTCCAATAAACTGTAATCTCAAGGACAAGAACGTTCTTTTTCTCTATAACCTCATGTTCAGCAGAGTATGTCCATACAGGAGGCACTCACTTAAGTGATTTAGTTAAAAACAAACGAATAAACCCAACCCTTTCAGTTACTATTAACTTAGAAATTCTTCTTCTTCTTTTTTAAGATTTTATTTCTTTATTTGAGAGAGAGAGAGACAGCAAGAGAGGGAACACAAGTGGGGGGGGAGTGGGAGAGGGAGAAGCAGGCTTCCTGCGGAGCAGGGAGCCCGATGCGGGGCTTGATCCCAGGACCCTGGGATCATGACCTGAGCCGAAGGCAGACGCTTAACGACTGAGCCACCCAGGCGCCCCTTAACTTAGAAATCCTTAAACATGGGTCACTATTTTGATATCTAAACAGAGCTTAACCTTGATTAGGTATCTCACTTTAGAAACACTGCCTGTCTTAAAAGCAGTGGTTCCTAACCTTTTAGGGCTCACAGACTGGTAAACAGAGGTAGTTGTCTACACATAGCTATTTCCGCACTTAACCTTTGTTAACAAAACCCTGGTTTCATTTAGGAAAGGGTGAGCATGTACTCAGGGGAGACTGGTCTCCATCCTAGTTCCAAGGATGAACCAGTATTAGTCCATCTAAACCAATGATGGTAGGCAGTCTAACTCCTCTTGACAATGGTTAGTTTAGGCATAGGAATGTGACCAGCACTGTTCGATGGCATGCAAGGGGAAATGTGCCTCAGAGCGTCTGGGGTTTTTCTCACTGATAAGAAGCAGCAGGGGAAAACAATTACCTTTTCTATCTTAGGACAGTGCTGTCAGCCAATGACGTCAAGAACTGTAGCAGCCATCTTGCAAACATGATGGAGACCAACCTGAGGGGGGGATCCGACACACTGAAGTGACAATGGGGGTCTCTGGTGATAATGGTAAGTAACTGAATTAACCACCCCTAAAAATGAAGTACCTATATGGAACATCTTTATCCTTTAAGCCCTTGTAGTTAGGTTTTCTGTAATTTGCAGACAAAAGCTTCCTAACCAATAGCGAGTATATTAGTTTTCTGGGACTGTTGTAACAAACTACCACAAAGTGAGTGGCTTAAACATCAAAAACTTAACTATCTCACAGTTCTGAGGCTAGATGTCTGAGATCAAGGTATCAAAGTGTTGCTTCCTTCTGAGGCCCATGAGAAAGGATCTGTTCCAGGTCTGTCTCCTTGGCTTTTAAGATGGCTGTCTTCTCCCTGTATTTCTTCACATCATCTTCCCTCTATGTGTGTCTGTCTCTGTGTCTAAATTTCCCTCTTGTATAAGGATACCAGTCATATTAGACTAGGACCCACCCTACTTACCTCATTTTAACTTGACTACCTGTGTAAAGACCCTATCTCCAAATAAGGTCACATTCTGAGGTACCAGGGGTTAGGATTCCAACATATCTTTTTTAGGGGCACACAGTTTAATCCTAACAGACACCTTTTAAAAATCTAATGAAAGCCATTAATACTCTCTGCAGAGAAATATACATGTATAAGCATATACATACAATTTTGTTTGTATTGCAGGAGATTCATGGACTCTTAGGTTAAGAACCATAGCTACAGTATCTTCCTGAACAAGACACACACCTGAGCATTAACTACACACATACAGAAACTGAAATTAGTAATTGTCTAGGTAGCAACATTGCAGGTAATTCTAAGGGAACTATGTTATGTATATACAAAGGGAGAAAAGAGATATTTTATTGAATGAAGGTTATGCTGAGATCACCAGAAAGCTTTAGGAAAGGAAGTTACCAAGAGTCTTCTCTTAAAGGGATAAAGTCAATATCCTTTATTTAAAATTTTTAGGGATTATTTGGGTAAGTTTTTTTTAACCTCAGAATTTCTAGTATTAAATTTTTGTTATAATTAAATGAAAATATACAATCTACACTGAAAATTATTAGTACACAAAGAAAACACATTTCCATAAATCTGTTAATGTTAAATAAGGCTTAAAACTTAAAATAATTGAAATCCAACCACTGGGAATACAGAGCCCTTAAAATGCTGGCTTCCGTGGCCCCAACAAACCTGCATTGTCAGTAAGATTGGAAGGAGCTCTGGGGCCCAGAAAAATGGCAGGAAACAAAAGTTAGAGCAACTGGAAGGAAAACTAGAACCATCTAAATACAATATCAATGTAACATGCAACATGTGAGGGACTAGAAAATTCTGAAATTTTGCACTATTTAACTCTGAGAACTAGCATTCAAAATCATAAAGGGTCATTTGTGAACTGTGGCAATTAGATTAAATAAGTTTGATTTCTGCTCTCTAGAGATACATAACTTAAGATAGCAGTAATGATAGGGACAGCAAACAGACACTTTCTTCCTTACCATTAAAGATCGCCACAAATCAAAGTTAAATTATAAAGTAAAATACATAGGACGAATCATTAAAAATTTGACCATCAAGCTAACTCTTAGTTGAAACAAAGAATTGGGAATGTTTGCAATCTGGCAAATAATGCACAAAATCCTTAATTACTAAGAAGTACGTTTTTACTACCATGGGAAGAAGCCAGAGCCACCAAGTGTAAAACCCACACTAAATGATAACAAAAATGTAACTCTGCCTGGGGGAATACGGAAACACTACATGGAGAGACTGGGATTTGAAATAGCCTTGGAGGTAAGTGTAAAGTTTTCCAGATAAAACTGGAAAGAAAGGCTAGGTCGATGTTTAGAAAGTCCTTTGTGAAAGGCTGAGGAATCTGAATTTTATCATGGAGCCAAAGAACTTTTATAAACAAGAGTATGACATAACTGACTTCATTTTATTTATATTTAAGTATTTGTGGTACCAGAGGATAGACTTTCTCACTGTTGACTATGCAACTAAAAATGCCACACACCTAACAGATGCTCAATTAATACTTGTTGATAGACTTACTGACTGAAGTCTTAGGAGAGAATTATCAGAACATGTAGATTGACATATAAACAAAGGTTAGTCCAAAAAGCTACCAGTGGGTATTTATATACAGAAACAAGAGTATTTAGGGCTTGATGCTTATGTTTTGATATTGCTCAAAAAGGGGGTATTATGATCTGTAATCAAATGATGCCAATTCTTCTTTTTCTACATTAATAAGACTTTATGTGGCTTAAAATAAAACAAAGCAAATCAATAACCTTATCTAGAGGAAATAATGCCAAATAAAATAGCATCTAAAATATCAATTTTTATTTCAGTCTGTAAGCCCTTTTCTTGCTTGGCTGTACAGTCTCCAATCATCCCTGAAATACAAGTGATTGGGCTCTTCTGGACCCACCAGTTAAGGGGAGGGAACATTTATCTACCGTCAATTCATGGGACACTAATCTCCTTCCCACTCCTCTGATTACAAGCAAGCAGGATGCTAGAGGAGAGGCCTCAACAGAAGCTTTAAAAATAAATAAATAAACCCAGCCCCTTCTGCTCCAGGAATACAGAAAAGACTGGCATTAGTACAAGAGAAAGTGATCTGTCCAAACAAAAGCCAATCTGAAGGAGCTAGCCTGGCATTATTGGTAGGAAGACAGCACACTTGTTAAAAATGTATATTTTAATTTTCTGTATTGCAAAAGGCCCCAATTTGCCCGGGGATCTAGCTAAGCTGCCATTTTCTACTACGACAGAGTCTAATCTTTATTTAATGGATTTAGCATCTATCTTTACTAGAGTGGTCTCCAAGGAAAAGGGGAGGGGAGAATGAAGGGGCAGAGAAGAGATGATCAGATCCCCCCCCTCCCCCTTTCATCCATCCGGCTCTCATGTTTGTGTTCAAAATTCAATTACCTCCTTATTGATACTTCACAGAGATATTTAAGCTGCAAACATGAAGCCCTGATTTCCCAAGGGGCCATGCCCCTCTCTATTTCACTGCTCTGCTTCCCCCTGGGTGAATTCCTGAGGCGTCCATATTAATAGGTAATCAGTCACAATTCATTTATTAAACAGCTAGCAAGGTTTATCAGCCTGCCCTGATTAGCCCGAAGAAGCCACTGAATTCCTAATTTATTTATGGAAATGTAAGTGTCTTTCTGAATTCCATTCAGGAGCCGCAGGAGTGTTCCGGTCGCCGCATCCTGCAACCTAACAGGCAGCACCAGCAGCACGCGAGCTTTCCAGGATGAAGAGGGGGACCAGAAGGCAAAGAGCCAGGGACATACACTGCAGAGATTCTTCTCCTGGCCACGGGATTTGGGTCCACATAATCCTTGGATTAGTACTTATCTGATTGCTTTCTGTTTACATAAAAGAGTTTGAAATGTTTGTCACTCGGCAGCCATTACTATCCACTGTAACAAAAATCAATCTCAGGGATGCTGCTTTTTGATTGGCAGAGAAGTGGCCCTTAATGGAGTAGAATTGAGGACCTCGGTGAGTTAAAAGACAATCATTCTCAGCAGAGTTAAGACACCAGGCTGGAACAACAAACCCAAACCACGAAAATAATACTTTGCAAGCATTCGTCTTAGAATAGTAACTAAACCAGACCCCATTTTAATCTTCTACTATTCTAGGCTACAATGACAAAACAGCTTTTCAGATGATTTCCACAATTCTAATCAATTAGCAATTCACCCAAAATTGCCCATTACTAATTAAAAGGCCAATTCAGATTAAATAAAGCTCTTAAGAGTAACATTAAAACCCACGCTAACTGCCCCAACAGGTACAATTAGAAAAGAAACTGTTTTGGGGACATGAGCAGATCATACAACCTACACTCTTGTTTTCAGCCAGAATTAGGACTGGCTTCTTCTGAAAAATGATAAGATACAAAAAACATAAAGAATGTAGCCAATGTTTCAATGCCAACAAAGATTGTTAATGCTTATTTTTGTGTGGGTTATCCACAGCCAATATTTTCAAATCCCAATCTGCCTTTCTCAGAGTTCACTAAGATTAAAAGCAACCTCCCCAGATAACCTAGTATATGCAGTGAAAGGCAAACCATAAGCTTAAGAAAAACATCAAATCCCAAGTGGGGAACATAACACAATGTACCTGACCAGTAAGTCCTTCTTAAAACTGTCAAGGGCATCAAAAACAAGGAAAGCCTGAGAAATTGTCATAGCCAAGTGGAACCTATGGGGAAATATGATTACTAAATGTAATTATGATACCCTTGGTGGAACTCCAGAATTAGGGAAAAACTAAGGAAGGCTGAATAAAGTACAGGAAAAATGTTAAACAAATAAAAAAAGTTAATCAATTGTAACAAATGTATAACAAATGTACCATAATAATAATAGGGGAAACTGGGTGTGGGTTATATGGAAACTGTCCTTTATCTTCCCATAAATATCTAAAACTACTCTAAAATTTAAAAATCTAACTAAAAAACAGAAGTGACAATTTATAAACTAAATTACAAGGTGGCCAAAACATGAATAAGTAATTTTTATATTTTTACAACAGAAGGTTGAAGATATACTTTTGAAAAGTCATTTTTCATTAAAGACAATATTTTTGGAATAGTGAAAAACAACACATTTATAAATGAAAATTTTCATATATATTTGTTTTCACCTGATAGGAACAGCAAAAACATTTAGTTATTAGTATATTTACTTATCGTTTTGAATGTATTCTCCCAGAAATGTTATCTCTATGCAAAATGTCAATGAGCATTATAATTACAATAAATGGGAAACCCCTAAAACACACACACACACACACACACACACACACACAAAAAGAAAAAAAGAAAAGCAGTTGTAATGTGGAAAAATAAGTAATTGGGAGGGGTGTTTGCAAAGAAAATCAGTATGTCCTCAAATCAAATATTAACACTCTTCAGGTTGTGTCACTGTTACTTTAGTTTGTGTTGTTACTCTTCCTCTCCTTGAGTTTGAATCATCAAGAAATGATTTGTATGTGCTTTGGCTAAAGATGAAACAGGCTTAAGTCAGGAGCACCAACCCTCTCCATTCCCAAATTAACAAATGCATACATTAGGATTCTGTTAATCACTCCATAATGAAACGTAATAAAATTTTCTTTTAAGGCCCAATGTCTTTATTTGCACTGCCCAATACATAAAAATGCTACATATGGCCCTGGCTTCTAAAATACTGGCTAGGGAAAAGTAAAAACTGAAGCCCATCACGGCAGGTATAGTCTAGTACAAACAATGGCTGTGGAGGCAGAGGACATGGACTTGATTCACAGCTCCTGGGTCAGTCCAAACCTTTGTGAACTATAAAATGGGGTCAATGGTCCAAATTACTCCTAGTGTAGCGTTGAGGCTTTGGAAACCATGCACTTAAAGCACTCAGCACAGTACCTATTAGTAGGTACTCAAATAATGATGGCTGTTGAGACTATGCTTGTTTCCCAGCAGGCCCCTGATGACTACAGGCAGAAAAACCTGAGGAAACAAAAAGTTAATTGAACAGTACAAAAACAATGCAGAGTCCATCTGCAGAGTTCATTAACATTCACACATCCCCTTACAGACAATGCCCCTACTTGATGCACTTAACCTATATGGAAGGCAAAGCAGTTATTTATCACCTATTTCACAGATAAGAAAAATTAGCCAAGCTAAGTGATCTGTCCAAGGTCAATAGCTAATAATGAGCCAAGTCAGAACTTGAATGTAGTTCTTCTGGTTCTGTCTAGTTTGTTCGTTGGTCTCCCATTCTGCGCTATAGGTACATTCTGTCCTTTGGCTGATAACTCTTGACTTCTCTGGCACATTACTCTGATCCATGTCAAATTCCTAACTAAAACTCCTATAATGCCACAGGATTTCTTAAACCCCACTGCTTTCATCAAGCACTACCATTTTAAGAAAATTTCAATACGAGAAAAGAGAGACTATTCAAAAAGCATTTGACTTGTATTAAAATAACCAACAAAAACAGACTGGTCAATCACTTTAATTTTTCTTTTAATTTATGCTCAAGTGCACCCTAATCTCCTCATCAATAAATTTCATTGACATCTTTGTCCAAGGCAGTTAGTCATTATCTCAATCTTGACATATACATATTCCTACATACAAGACAGGAAAAAAAGAAAAAGGATGCTGCTCAAATTCTTCCTGAATATTCTATGTATTAATACCCACTTAATACTACATTAAACAAACTTCCTATTGCAGGCTATCATTCTAGGATTTTATGTAGAAAAATCTGTCCTCTACATTTGTGGACTCTAAATCTCATGGGTTCATTCAAAATAGTTCCTAGTAATACATCAAATAACATGTAACATGAACAAAAATATTAAAATGTTCTTTCCGGTCTACTTGTCCCAGCAGGTGACCCTTTATCACTCCTGAAGAAAGTTGCTAAGAGTTACCCCCACATATCCACATTTTAACTAAAAACTTCAAAGGGAATACTGCCATCTACTGAATCACATTTATCACCATTCTGTCTCTCTCACAGTGATACTTAATTTAATGACTCTATGGAACAAAGTTTTTAATACTAAAGATGTTTACATTAAAAGCAAACTTTTAAGGCACAAAAAGTTGTATATATTCACAGCTACCCATGACAAAAATATCCAAGAAAATAATTCCTATTATTCTAATCCAATGCTTTAAGCCCTGCTCAAAGCAATATTTTGAAATCTGGCTGGAATACTATTAGTGCTTGGTAACTTTCTTTCGTGAGCTCCCCATATCAAACCAAAAAGGCTAGCAATTCAATTTAACAACAGCCTAGCTATTCAACTTCAGAGTGAATTACTTTCAATTTTTATCTCAGCCACTATTTGTCTTTAAAAAAATTTTTTAGTTAACTTTTAAAGTGCAGCTATAATATAGACAGAAAAATGTACAAATCATAAGTATATGTGAGGAATTTCACAAAATGGACACACAACCACATTCATCTTTATAGAGAACCATTACCAGTCCCCCAGAAGTTTCCCTTCTCATGCTCCCTCCCAGCCACCACCATACCGGCAATGCAACCATTATTTTGATTTATATCACCATAGACTAGCTTTGCTTGTTTTGAACTTTATATAAATGATATTGTATAACACATACTCTTTTGTGTCTATCTTCATTTACTCAATGTTATGTTCCTGAGACTCATTCATGTTGCATGTAGCAATAGTTTGTTCATTTTCAGAGCTATATAGTATTCTAGCATGTGAATATATCTGAATTTGTTCATTTTACTGTCAGTGAACTTTTAGATTGTTTCTCGTCTTGATCTATTATGAATAGCACTGTTCTGAATATTTCTGTATGCATCTTTTGGTATATAAATGTTTGCATTTCTATTTCTAGAGTATATATCTAGCACCAGAATTACCGGGTCATAGGGTATATGTATGATCACCCTTAGAAGATACTGCCTGTTTTCCAAAATGGTTGTACCCATAATCATTTGCCATTTCAAATCTTGTATTTCTCAGCAAAGGGCCAATCTTTCAATTGGAAATTGTTCCCAGGTAGAAAAATTGGAGACACTTGAAAGCAGGTTGGGAGTACTCAGGGGAAGAGAGGTCAGAGAGTTGCAAGATCATTACTTGAGACCTTCCCAGACTCTCAGTTCCTCCTTGAGGACTATGACCTAAGTCCACAGGATGCTAGAAGCCTATTTTCAGTCTGTATCCCATGTCACTATACCCTATACCAATTTACCAGAAGGTTTCTCCCATTCAAGTTCTCCTAAACACTCTCTAAACCCTAATCAATACCTCAAACTCCCAGATAAAGATATTGTATGTTTTTGAGCACAAGTTGTTTTAGTTAGAATTCAGAGGCATTTTAATACCATGACTTCCTTCCTAACTGGCTACATGGGATGTGTTCTGATGTAAAGAAGTTTCTGAAAAACAGTATTGGCGGAATTGAATTGGAATTACTATAATGGGAACCCCTCCTCCAGGATTTCTCCTATTTACAGTGACAAAGACTCTTGTCAATAATGCGAGAATACCACGCCTAACTTCATTCTTGTACCCGTCAGGGCTGGTAGTCTTATCTCATCATGATGTCTCAACTTAAAGGCAAAAAGGAGACAGCTGCCAGAATATTTTAATACCTATGCATTTAGAGAATTGCTCTATGTCAGTCTAATCATTTTATAGAGTTATAAAAATATCTGCTACAAAAGTGGTGCTATAAGTATGTGTCCTTATGTAGCTGAGGGTAATAAAACACTGCACAGCCACGGGTCAAAGTACGTCAAGCCAGAACTGAGATATATCAGAGCTGGCTGTGGATTTTAAAAACTGTTCTGGCTAATCTTTTTAAAGGACTCTTGTTTACTTAACCAAGAATTAGCTGCAAAAGTAACCAACTGCTTCAGTGCTTCAACAATGAGTTGTGCCTAATGAAAATTCAGAAATCATCACGCATGTCATAAGGAGGTTAACAGTCAGCCTGTAGAAGACTAAAAAAAAATAAATATATATTTTAAATTAAGGGTCTTTGAGACTCTGATGGGTAGTAAATCCATTCAACATAGAAAGCAGAAATAATCAAAATCATTGTCAAAGTGCGGGTCAGACTCACCCTAGGCCAGAGGTGCTTGACAGTGGCCACTTTCTTATCTCTTTGTTACCACTTTACAGGCTGAACAGAGTAAACCCACAGAGGCTACTGCATGGCTCTGTGGCCAAATTATGATATAAGATCACTTTGCCTCCCTATGTAATTACTCGTCCGTATGTGAACGAATAGACAAATAGGCAATGCCTTTTACTGTACCAGCACATCTGGGCTGCCAGCGAGGGAAATGAATATGAGAAAAAAGGATTTGTGCAGGTTAATCAAATAGTAACTGCTACCTGGAATGTTACATTTTACATGGAATCTTACAGTGTGGAGGAAACCAATTTGCCAATGATGATATATAAAATTTATTTCTTGGGGTGCCTGGGTGGCTCAGTCAGTTAAACATCTGCCTTCAGCTTGGGTCATGATCCCAGAATCCCGGGATCAAGCCCCACATCGGGCTCCCTGCCCAGTGCGGAGTGCGCTTCTCCCTCTGCTCTCTCTCAAATAAATAAATAAAATCTTTAAAAATAAATAAATAAATAAAATAAAATTTATTTCTTTCATTCCAGTTTAAATTCCACCCAACCACCTTCAACCCATTATGAGCTCTCATTTCTGAACTTCTATGGTACTCAAGTGACACTCAGTACATCCTCTCTTGTACTGTGATCTTTTTACATATTTGTCTTGTCACCCTAATCAGACTATAAATAGAAGAGTGTATGTAGTTTTGAAATCCAGGGTCTAGCACATTGCTTTTCATAGCAGGCCATTAATAAATGTTTGTTTATTATGATAATACCTAAATCCTAAGAAATAGATGTGAACCCTTAGTAGAGTCAGATGTTACAATAAGTAACAAGGATGATCAAGAGATTATTTCAAATCTACTTTGGGAAATAATAAAAGAAAAGGAGGGGTAGAAAAGACTCATTCAGGAATTGAAGGAAGTAGAATACAAAACCATTATACATCAAAAAAAGACCTTCAGTAACACAGACTGGATTCAACTCTGACTTGTGTCAGTAGAGTAGATAGATGATATGGTCTTGGAAACTGCCTTTTCTTTTCTAACAACCTTTCCTAATTAGTGTCCAAGTCCTGCCTTTGGTGGCTACTAGATGATTAGGATCAATAAAAATATCTCCAGGCATGTGCTTGACAATGACATCTGGTAAACCACATAGCCTGTGCACCCTGCCCCTCGTAAGGACAGCCACAGGAAAGGTGCAAGTAGGAGGGAAAATGCTCCCTCCTGTGAACTGAACTGAACATGCACTCCCTACTCACCCCTTGAAAAGTGGTAAGAGAACAAAATAAAATTTCAGGATAGCTTCACCTTCTCTGGCTTACCATCAAGTAATAGGAGCATTAATAATGCCAGAATCCTGTCTGCTGGTCTTTTTTTCATTATCATTTCCTAATCAGAAACACCTCTAGCTTGCGTTTTTTGTTACATTTAAAAGATTTTCTTGAAAAGTCATGTTGACATTAAAACAAAAAAATAATTTCGTCACTTTGGAAAGGAAGAGTTTTTTTCTTGAATGAATAAATGCTGTGGACTTGGGGGGAAAAAAAAAGACCTTCAGTTAGGAGCAGGCATATAATGGACTTCTTCAAATCCTTTTGGGCTTTCTGGACTGGTTTCATATCTTTGTTTTCTTCTTTTTCTCATATAATTTGTTTTAAAATTGAAATATAATTCATATACCATAAATTTGCCGCCCCCTTTTAAACTGTGGTAAAATACACATAACATACATTTTACCATCTTAACCATTTTTAAGTGTACATTTCAGTGGCACTAAGTATACTGATATTGTTGTGCAACCTATGTTCAGACTTTTTTCCCTCTTGCAAAATGGAAACTGTATCCATGAAATAATAACTCCTCATTCTCCCTTCCTCCTTTACCCTGCCCTTGGCAACCACCATTCCACTTTTTGCCTCTATGAATCTGACTACCCTAGGTACTGCATATAAGTAGAATCATACAATATTGGTCTTTTTGTGACTGGCTTATCTTACTTAGCATATCCTCAAGCTCGTCCATGTTGCAGCATGTGTCAGATTTTCCTTCCCTTTAAGGCTGACTACTATTCCATTGTATGTACATTCCACATTTTGTTTATCCATTCATCCAACAATGGAAATCTGGGTTGTTTCCACCTCTTGGCAATTTCAAATAATGCTGCTGTGAACATGGGTGTACAAATATCTGTTCACGTGCCTGCTTTCTTTTTTTTTAAATTTTTTTATTGTTATGTTAATCCCCATACATTACATCATTAGTTTTAGATATAGTGTTTCATGATTCATTGTTTGTGCATAACACCCAGTGCTCCATGCAGAACATGCCCTCCTCAATACCCATCACCAGGCCAACCCATCCTCCCACCCCCCTCCCCTCTAGAACCCTCAGTTTGTTTTTCAGAGTCCATCGTCTCTCATGGTTCCTCTCCCCCTCCGATTTCCCCCCCTTCATTCTTCCCCTCCTGCTACATTCTTCTTCTTCTTTTTTTCTTTCTTAACATATATTGCATTATTTGTTTCAGAGGTACAGATCTGAGATTCAACAGTCTTGCACAATTCACAGCGCTTACCAGAACACATACCCTCCCCAGTGTCCATCACCCAGTCACCCCATCCCTCCCACCCCACCCCCCACTCCAGCAACCCTCAGTTTGTTTCCTGAGATTAAGAATTCCTCATATCAGTGAGGTCATATGATACATGTCTTTCTCTGTTTGACTTATTTCACTCAGCATAATACCCTCCAGTTCCATCCACGTCGTTGCAAATACGTGCCTGCTTTCAATTCCTTTGGGTATATACCCAGAAGTGGAATTGCTGGATCATATGGTAATTCTACTTTTAATATTTTGAGGAAGTACCATACTATTTTCATAATGGCTGACCATTTTTACATTCCCAACAATAGTGCACAAGGGCTCTAATTTCTCCACATCCTTTGCCAACACTTGTTATTTTCCATCTTTTTCATTATAGTCATGCCAGTGGGTATGGAGTAGTATCTCATGATTTTGATTTGCATTTCCCTAATGATTAATGTTGAGCATCTTTGCATGTGTCTATTGGCCATCTGTATGTCTCTGGAGAAATGTCTATTTAAATCCTTTGCCCACTTTAAAAATTGGGCTGTCTTTTTATTGTTGAATTATATGAGTTTTTTATATATTCTGGATACAAGCCCTTTATCAAACAATACAGAAATGATTTACAAAAGTTCTCTCCCATTCTGTGGGCTGTCTTTTCTTTTTTCTTTTTCAAAGTGCTCCAAAGCAAATTTTATTTCACAACTTGTTTTGAATGTGGGTTGTCTTTGGAATTAACTTCTCTCTCTCTCTTTCTTGAAAACTCTATACCCAACATGGGGCCTGAATTCACAACCCCGAGATCAAGAGTTGTATGCTCTACCAACTGAGCCAGCCAGGTGCCCCATGCCTTTGCACTTTCTTATTGGTACCTTTGAAGCACAAGTTTTACATTTTGATGAAGTCCAATTTTTAATTTTCTTTTTCTGCTTGTGTTTTTGGAATCATATGTAAGAAACCACTGCCTACTAAGGTCATAAAGATTTACACTTATGTTTTCTTCTAAGATTTTTTACAGTTTCAGCTCTTACATTTAGGTCTATAATGGATTTTTTAATAAATAATTGTATATAGTGTAATGTAGGGGGGTTCAATTTGGGGTTCTTGCATATGGATATTGTGTTTTCCCAGCACCATTTGTTAAAGAGACTGTATTCCACCCATTGAATGATCTGGAACCCCTGTCAAAAATTAATTGACTATCGGGCGCCTGGGTGGCTCAGTTGGTTAAGTGACTGCCTTCGGCTCAGGTCATGATCCTGGAGTCCCAGAATCGAGTCCCGCATCGGGCTCCCTGCTCAGCAGGGAGTCTGCTTCTCCCTCTGACCCTCCTCCCTCTCATGCTCTCTATCATTCTCTCTCTCTCAATAAATAAATAAAAATCTTTAAAAAAAATTAATTGACTATAAATATGAGGGTTTCTGGATTTTCAATTCTATTCCATTGATCTATAAAGATACCTATATACCAATACTACACTGTCTTGATCACTGTAGTTTTGTATGAAAATTTTGAGACTGTGAGTCCTTCAACTTTGTTCCTTTTAAAGATTTTTTAGCTATTCTGCTTCTCTTGTATTTTCATGTGAATTTTAGGATTTCCTTGTTAATTCGTGCCAAACCAGCTTCATTCCTGACCTAAATAAAGTACAGGGATAGTTCCTACATATGGAAGGACCCACAGTCCTTACAAGATTAATCATGCAAACTGGGATCTTCTCACTGCTTGCACCCTCCAAACACCAAAGCAAATGTAGGTGATAACAGACCATTTTTGCATATATTCATTTCACACACTGGTGGTGAACAATAAAAACAGAATCGAATATAATCTCTAAGGACAGAATTATTAATTTAAATAATTATTAGATCTCATTTATGGTAAAACCCATTTATTTTTCTTCTAACAGTGTTATAAAATATTCCAAAGAAAATCAGACTGCAGCATTATATACAATGCTGAATAGTTCCATTACACAAAATTGAATTTTACTATACTTTCTTTCTACTTAAGGAGGAAAACAAGTTATTCTAAACAATTCCTTATTGTTACCAATATATGAATCTAAGTCTTTAATATCTGTGGGATTTCAACTATAAAAGCATGAAAGTCAATATAACACAGGAGTTTACTTGCAATTTTGCTGAGGAACTAATCCAAACAACACAACTAAAGAGCAAGTCATTCAGCTAGTTAGTGAGCCTAGCAGTCCACTCACCACCAGCATCCCACTGTGGCTGTGATGCTCCCTACTGGTACTCTTATACATAGTAAAGATAACACTACGGAAACTGGAGAGAAATAGAAGTTTCTACAAATTTGGAATAAAAGATGGATACATTTCTTTGTTTTTTTTTTTTTAAAGATTTTATTTTTTGAGAGAGAGAGATCACGAGCAGGGGGGAAGGGCAGAGGGTGAAGCAGACTCCCTACTGAGCAAGGAGCCTGATGTGGGACTCGATCCTATGACGCTATGGATCATGACCCGAGCTGAAGGTAGACACTTAACCGACTGAGCCACCCAGGCACCCCAAAAGATTGATACATTTCTTGAGGCTGGCTCAGATCTATAACGCAAATAGTTCCATCACATATCCAGCAGTGTGTGGGAATGTCTTAGCAAGTGCATCAGGTTTTACCAAGAACATTCATCAGAAAAGAGAAAAATGAAAGCTGAAAAGGCAGTGAGGATGGTACAGGAAACACGGGACTCACGACCACAGTGTGATTTGGGAGAAAATGTGAAGTTAAAGGGTTCATAAAAAGGAGGAGTTATCAATCATAACAAGAAATCGTTTGGTGCGCCTGGGTGGCTCAGTCAGTTAAGCGTCCGACTCTTGACTGCGGCTCAGGTCATGATCTCAAGGTCATGAGATCGAGTTCTGCACTGGGCTTTGTGCTCAGCAGGGAGTCTGCTTGAAATTCTCTCCCTCTCCCTGTCCATGCGTGCTCTCTCTAAAATAAATAAATAAAATCTTAAAAAAAAAGAAACTGTTGTAACAATGGATATGAAAAGAAAATGCCTTTGTACATAAATCAATAGAGGATCTATTAGACAATAGATATATATCATGTACCAATTATAAGAAGTGTTGGGAATTCAGTGGTGAAAAACCCAGATGCCCAGATATGCTTATAGGTTTTTGGAGTTTAAGGTCAGGCTACCTTATCTACTTTGTAGCAATGTGCAGACTTTATGCAAAAATTAAGTTTGCCATACTAATCTGAGAATCTCAGGACATAAAAAGAATTCTTTTCCAAATAAGGATAGGTCAACAAAAAAGCCTCAGATACAGGGCAACTTTTTTTGGATAGGTCTTATAAATACTTTATGCCAGAAATGGAGAAATATCTAATTTCTCAAAAGTTTGAATTTCAGGTTCTCCTCATCATGGACCATCCTAAATGGCTATGGTTTGCAACTTTGAATTTCAAGTTGACGTTCCTTCCTCTTAATGTTTCTGACTTTTCAACTGGGGTGTAAAATACAGACCCAAGGTATATGACTTTACCATACTTTGACTGGCATCATAAAATGCCATGGACAAAGATGTCAAATTTGATTACAGCCAGCTTTAGTAGAGGTACATCCTTGGTTATATAAGAAATATTATGGAATCTCTTACTGGAGACTGGGTGATCTCTGGATGCTTACTGGCGTGCCTTATAGAAGAGGGTGGTGTATGACTTCAAGGAGATTATTTTCACAGGCAATACTATTAATACTGGGGTGGCAAAGGTTTGGAGGGCACACGTAAAAGTGACATGGAAGAACTGAAAGAGCAAGAAGACTTAGAAATGATTTGGCAAAGACTGGCGAAGAGGGGGCACCTGGTTGGCTCAGTCAGAAGAACATGGACTCTTGATCTTGGGGTCATGAGCTCAAGCCCCACATTGGGTGTAGAGATTACTAAAAAATAAATAAACTTAAAAAAAAAAAAAGAATGGCAAAGAGGATGGAACTGAAAGATTAGAACAAATCTGGGGGGTTTTCATAAATTTAGTCAAAGTTCTCCCATGGGAAATTGCTGTTTGAAACCATAACCAGTTATGATGAATGAATAAAACTTTAAGTAATAAAATTTTCACTGATCTTGTACCAGGGAATAAAAGCAAAACACAGCTACCATTCTTACCATTCTTTAGAAAGAAGCTATCACTTCATGAAGGTTCCCTCTCAAAATACTGTCTCACAATTCTCTCCCTTATCTCCTCTACCACTTGCCTCTTTCTTTCTCCAAGGCTAATGTTGAAATGTGACTTTTTCTGGGATTCAGTGCATTTCATGATCTCACCACATAGTCCATAATATTGTGACATCACTATCTTAAATCTGAAGATTCAGGAAAGTTCAAATTAATGCTTCTACTAATAATTCAATGTATTATAGTGTAGCATTTATTTTAGTGGGGGAATTACTTTAGTTACTTCTAATTATGAAATAATTTACATCAAAAACCGAAAGGGATAACTTAAATTTTTTTCAAATATACCTTACTGCATTTTAGAGGAAAAATAATATGCTATGGGTTAGCACAAACTTGGGAAATCACAAAGTTCCCTCATGAATATCAAGGTCCTATCTTGGTGGCAACAAGTTGACTCTAATTTACCACAGAAGGGCCAGATGCTCACTTTTATAGGCAGATTTCATAAGCTTTACATTTAATGAGAAATTGTTAGCTACATTTGGCAAGGGAAGATTATCTCTCAGATGTTGAGACTACCAGCAGAAAAATCTTTTTGCTTCACTCTTCCTGGGAGAGATTGACTGAAATAATTTGACAGTTCAAAATAATTTGAACAGTTAAAAATCTTCATGGTAAATTCTTTGTTGAAAGGTCAAGTACATCTGCTGAAATGTACTCATTCCATTTCTTTCAGAGTAAGATGGGAGGACAGAATACTTAAAAGTCACAAAATAGTGTATAAAATCCGAATGATGTTCTGTTACACTAGGTATTATTCACAAAGCTGTTCCAAGTTTTTGATTTATATTATAAAGAATTTTACCTATTTCAAAGCTCATCCCACTTGTGCTAGCTCCAGGGAACTGATTTGTGTAAGCTCTGACTCATTCCATGGTCTATCTATAGTAAAAAAAACTTTACTCCTAAATTTGCCTGATCTGCTTACTAGAGTCACAATCTTCTATGGCTTAGGGAAACCCCTAACCTTAACTTGATCAGAAAGCTGAAATGTTCTTAAGAGAAGTAGGCACAGATCCAAGGGTCAGCAAACTTTTCCTATAAAGGGCCAGGCAGTAAATAACGTTAGGCTTTGCAGGCCACAATCAGTCTCTGTCTCATATTTTTGTTTTGTTTTGTTTTATTTTTATGACCATTTAAAAATGTAAAAACCATTCTTAGTTCACAGGGAATACAAAAACAGGCTGTGGGCCAAGTCTGCCAACCTTTAGAGCAGTGCTGTCCCCTGGAAATGTTCTCTGTCTACGCTGTCCAATATGGTAGCCACTAGACACATGTGGCTACTAAGCATTTACAAGTGCGACTGGAATTAAATTTATTTTATTTTAATTAATTTAACTTTAAACAGGTACATGTAGCTAGTGGCTAACATTTTGAATAGCACAGGTCTAGAGAATCTCCAATAGCCCACAAGAGCCACTGAAATCTGATCCACCCATGTGTCCCAAGAATCTACTGAATGCTCAGACAAGAGGTAAGTCAGGTATAAACAGGAATTGTTATTAATAACAGCCTCCAATTATTAAGTTAAGCATTGTGCATCAATTCAAATGCATCAAGGAGAAGAAAACAACATAGAAGAAACTGGAAACAAAACTAGTTGGCATCTTACAACTTATCAGTATGACATCTCTTCAATAATGATTGGGCAAATTAGACCTTTGAAGTGTTGAGAGAATGAGTCTAAAGGGCTTTGAGTTAAAAGACATACAATGTTCCGTTTTTTATGGAAGTGATAATTTCTATCACTCAATCTGCATAGATCCTATTGAAGACAGATGCAACTAAAATTAGGTTTCTGTTTGCCTGAGAAGACAAGTGATTTCTCCCATCACTGACCTGAAATGCTCCTGGAAAATTGCTTTGCTTCATTCATCACACTGCCACTCCCAGCAAGGCCCCTAAAGTTCACAAGGTACAAACTTGCTTTGTTAGCCAAGCTGTTAACACAAGAAACCTACGTCCTCATTTTCACGTGCTGACAAATCATTTCCCAAGTCCATTAATGCATTCATAACTTGATACTTGGAACTTCTGAAGTAGAAAATTAGGGGAGAGAACACTCATTCAACTTGAGAAGAAGCCTCTAGCTGATGCCTTAGACAACATCCATTAAGGGTTGTTTTCCTCAACCTATCTAGACTAAGCAAAGAATTTAAAACATGCAGTAGGGCGCATATCACTACACAGATGTCCAGCTGGTGGTCATGACAAGACTCACACTATCCCTCCCCAAAAGTTTTATTTCCACTATTTCCTATTTTAAAAGTCTTGGAACATTACTGAAGAAAGGAAAATCACTGAGGTAAAAGAGTGAACCACAGAATACAAATGAGTGAGTGCAATCAGTTGGTACAATAAGTATTCACTCACAGGTCCAGGTCAAACTATCCAGTAAGAGTCTAGAATTGGCACATCAATACATTAAATTCTATGCAGCAATTGGGAAACAATGAGGTAGGTCTATCTATATCGCTGTGGAAAGATATCCAAGATACACTGTGGGGTAAAAAAAAAAAAGCAAGTCACAAAACAGTACATATATTATTATCTCATCTGTATGTGGTAACATACAAACTTGATTATGCATAGAAAATGTCTGGTGGCTACCTCAGGTACAGCAAGCAAGGTTTTTACTTTTCACTTTATATCCTACTGTGCTATTTTAAAGAATTTTAAATCAAGAGTGTGAATTACTTGTGTAAGTTTAAAATGTTCCTTTAGGGGCACCTGGGTGGCTCAGTCGATTCAGCATCTGACTCCTGGTTTCAGCTCAGATCACGATCTCAGGGTTGTGAGATCGAGCCCTGCACTCCGTGGGTAATCTACTTGAGATTCTCTCTCTCCCTCTCCCTCTCCTCCCCCTGGCCACCTGCACTCTCTCTCTAAAATAATAATCAAATTTTTAAAGAAATATAAAAATAAAAAAATAAAACGTTCCTTTATGGGGCGCCAGGGTGGCTCAGTCGTTAGGCGTCTGCCTTCAGCTCAGGTTATTATCCCAGGGTCCTGGGATCGAGCCCCGCATCCGGTTCCCTGCTCGGCAGGAAGCCTGCTTCTCCCTCTCCCACTCCCCCTGCTTATGTTCCCACTCTCTCTGTGTCTCTGTCAAATAAATAAATAAAATCTTTAAAAAATAAAAAATAAAATAAAACGTTCCTTTAAAGCCTAGAGAGATCTCCGCAGTGGTCTTCAAGAGACTAAGGATATGTGGTAGCCCTTCTTTACTGCTGCAGTGTTGATAATTTAAATGAAAAAGTCAAAGCTATATATAGAAATCCTTTTGGAACTTCCTTTTGTCTTTACTTCCTCCAACTCCAAAGTATACAATCAGTTGCCCCTCACAATCCCAGGTCCTGTCCCCGTGTTTTAATAAAACCACCATTTTGCACCAAAAAAGAAAAAAAGTCAAAGCTGTTCTTTTTATACTTATAGCCACTACAATATTCCTAAGACTGCTTCTGTCAATGAATTTCTATGGTGGGGAGAAGAGAAAAAAATTCACACATTATTAGGTAACAGGAAAAAAAAAGAAAGAAAAAAAAAGAAGGCAACTTCAAATAGGGCCTTGGTAGGAAAGACAATCCACAAGTGCCAACCAGCTCCAGGGCTGTGAAGATCCCAGGAGAGCCATCACATTTCAATTACCATCACTAATATTACTTATTATTTGGCCTGCTCCAGTCTCTAAGGAAGGCAGCTTGTGATGACAATACCCAGCCTCTTCTTGTAAAACAATTCATTAGGCAAAGCAGAACAGCTGGGGCAGCCACGTGCTAGTTCTTAAAGCACCACCCCACTGGGACCTCTGGCCCAGATTTCTCTTTTGGTGAGGGACAGCCACCACCCCTGTGACAGCTGTAGAGTCCTCCAGGGACACTTCAGGTTTAATCAGTACTTCCTGCACTGGAGAGAGCCATTTGATTTCTAACATAAACTAATGGCACTCCTGCTTTCAGCAGGTTACACCAGACATCAGATAAGAGGCTTTAGGGCATTTTTATCTTGTTCTAATGCTCCTGAGTTAATGAGGCAGCAAAGATATTGTCATAGAGCCCCGGTGTAGCTATATTATCCAATAAACAGACTCTTTCCAAGACAGGTTTAATATGGATCGAGGAGGTAAAGAAGGCTGGCTTAATATTGATCCTATTGAAAGGATGAGAATCCAGTCACCAGAAGTAGGGCAAAATCACACCCACTCTGCAGTAGACAAAGTGCTATAAGGAAAGTAAGAAGTCATCTTTAAATATTAAGTAAAATGCTGAGGGGTTTTTTTGTTTTTGTTTTACCATTTTAAGCAGCATAAACCTAAAAGATGTATATGGCATTTTGGATTGTTTTTAAAAAATGCTTCTAAATGAATCTATTTTCATGTATTTTGCTGAAGAGTATTCTTAGGGGCTAGTTTTTGTTAAAACTAGCAATAAAATCATTGTAAAATTAGCTTATTATATTAATAATATATAATTAGTTATATATTATATATTAATAAAAGATATTAAAGTTTTTTACTGGCTATAAAGTAAATTTGATTATGTTAAACAATGAAGACTGCCTTTAACTTCCAAATATGGCCAGAGCCTACATCATATTGGGCTTCAGAAATAATTCAGCCATTGACTCAATAACACTGATAACCTATTATAATGAAGGCTATGTGAGATACAGCGAAAATAAAAATCAGCCCTTGGATTCACTGTCATTAGTCCAGGCTAGCTGCATAAAAGAAAATTTTACTAAAATCTTTTTTTAAAAAAATCTCTTAGGATCTACTTTGATAAATATACAGAAATCAGAGAACCAAGTGTTTTTACTTCATAACTAGAAATATCTACTCAGAACCTGCGAGTAGATATACATATTAATATGCTGACCATAAAAAAGGGTCAATTATTAAAAGCTGACCATTTAAAAAAAATTTTTTTTTAAATTTTACTTATTTATTTGAGAGAGAGAGAGAGAGAAAGAGCATGAGAGGGGAAAGGGTCAGAGGGAGAAGCAGGCTCCCCGCTGAGCCAGGAGCCCGATGTGGGACTCGATCCCAGGACTCTGGGATCATGACCTGAGCCGAAGGCAGTCGCTTAACCAACTGAGCCACCCAGGCGCCCCAAAAAGCTGACCATTTTTGAGTGGTTTGCCCTCTAAAGATTTTTTTTAAAAGCTGAGATTTTACTTCCTTGGAAAAATAGCTCCCACCCCTTAAAAAAAGGTCTGCAAGATCTCTTAAAAGGACTCACTGGTTATGCACTTACTGACTTTTGGAATACCAAACATACCATATGGTAAAGAAAATCAATCCCTAACTTTTGTTTATAATTCACACAACATAATAAAATATAAGAATGAAGTCTAATTCACAGATTAACAACCATTCATGCACCTCTAAAATCACTAATTCTGAGCTTTCTCAACATAACTATCACCTTACATTTCTCAAATCTTTTTTTTTTTTTTAAAGATTTTATTTATTCATTTGAGAGAGAGAGAAAGAGAGCACAAACAGGGGGAAAGGCAGAAGCAGACTCCCGGCTGAGCTGGGAGCCCGACATAGGATCCCAGCACCTGGAGATTCCAGCACCATCTCGATCCCAGGACCTGGAGATTATGACCTAAGCTGAAGGCAGACGCTTAACCATCTGAGCCACCCAGGCACCCCACATTCTTCTACTTCTACTGACCTATCATTGCTCTTTGCACAGGTCTCCTGTTACCTGTGGAAGAGAATATTGATTGCTTATCCCAATACCTATTATCCCCCTCCTTATTATTAACAAAACCCCTAATTTTTAGCCAGCAAAATTACAGCCCAGAATAAAAGATGACATTCTTTTGCAGCTGGGTTGGTCCAGATGACAAAGTTCTATGGCACTTCTAGGAAGCTGCTTAAAGGAAAATAAATCAGCTGTGTGGGGACCCCCAACCCCCTTCGCCCTTCTTCCTTTCCACCTTCTCTTGGCCTATACCTCTGGCCTGACGACTAGAGCTCTAGTAGTCATCTTGCACTATGAGGTGCCCTTTAGGATGGAAGCCACTAAGAAAGTGGAGTGGAAAGAAAGAAGCCTTAGTCCTTGATGACACTGTGATGTGTACTACCTATCTACCTCCAGCCTTCCTTTGTGTGGAAAAAAAAGAGTTCTACTCTGTGTAAGCCACAATTATTTTGGATTCTTGTTACATATAGTTGAACCTCATCCTAACTAACAGACTTGATATCCACAATCTTTTAGCCTATAATACTGATAGATTTCAAAGATGCCTTAATACTTTGTACCCCACTTCCACCCTAAATTGTATTCTCCTGGTCACAGGGGCTTAACCTCTTAAAATCATTTTGATTCTTGTATCCTTCCAGTCTGTTACAATTTTGTATCTATTTTTCCCTCCAAAGATCTCTCAACTGTCCTCTCTTTTGCATTCACACTGTCCTATCTAGCACAAGCAGCACTGCATTCTTGGACTGCAAGAGCTCCTAGCTAGTCTCTCGGACCCATCACCACACCCTTCAATTCTCCCTGGAGGTAGCTATCAGGCCTCTGAAAATGATTCCTCAGCCTGGTCCTTCAGGCCTTCCATAATTTAGCTCCTCCTCATTTTTATTTTTATTTTTTTATTTTTTAAGATTTTATTTATTTATTTGACAGAGAGAGACAGAGCGAGAGAGGGAACACAAGCAGGGGGAGTGGTAGAGGGAGAAGCAGGCTTCCCGCTAAGCAGAGAGCCCGAGGCGGGGCTCGATCCCAGGACCCTGGGATAATAACCTGAGCTGAAGGCAGACGCTTAACGACTGAGCCTTCAGGCGCCCCCCTCCTCTTTTTTAAAACCGTGCTTTCATACTCTAACCAATCCATACTCAAAAACTGCTTCTAGTCTGAAGTGTCTTCTTTCCTCCCATATGCAAATATTAACCATCAAGTCCTACTTCAAGTTTCATCTCTTTCAAAAGGTGTTCCCCAGATTCTTTACCTCATTTTTTCCTCTTGAGGAATTTGTAGAACCCATGGTCAGAGAGGGAAGCATGGTGTGAGATGAACATGGTGTGAGAAAGGCCAGATCGTGCAGGCAATAAGGCCAAGTTAAAGATTTCTTATTTTTTCCTAAGAGCAATGAGAAGCCATTGATGGGTTTTAAGAAAGGAATGAAGACACATGTCAAATGTGTTTCAAAAATATTACACTGATTGCAGAGTGGAGCAGTTATTGGAGAGAGATCAATTCTACAGCTAATTTGGTTAGGAGAAGGGGAGAATACCAGAAACAGATTAAAGAAGCCTGATAAAGCAGGCTTGTTGTAGAGGGAGAATTTGAAACTCAATATTCTAATGGAAAATGATAGTCATTTGAGTAAATATACGTTCACCATAGGAAAAAACTGGTAAATATTTATTAAAAGAGCTGGTGTGCAGAATTTAGTACTAAATGTTCTCCTATCAAGAATGTACTGACACAGTTAAGCATCTGCCTTTGGCTCAGGTCATGATCCTGGGGTCCTGGGGTCGATCCCCGCATTGGGCTCCCCTCTCAGCAGGGAGTCTGCTTCTTCCTCTCCCTCTGACCTCATAAATAAAAAATCATAAAAAAAAATGTACTGACATTTGCAATGCTTGAATCTTGACTGGATCTTGGTTTAAAAAAAAAAAAGCAGGTTGTCTCAGTCAGATAAGTGACCTACTCTTGATTTCAGCTCAGGTCATGATCTCAGGGTCATGGGATTGAACCCCACATCAGGCTCCGCACTGAGCTCAGAGTCTGCTTGCCCCTATCCTTTTGCTCCTCCCCTGCTCACTCATTCTCTCTCTCTCTCTCTCAAATAAATAAATAAATAAAATCTTTTTTAAAAAAAAGCTACACAAGATTTTTAGGGACAATTGAGGAATTTTGAATGTGAAAGGATACTAGATCTATTGCAATTATTGTTAATGTTTCTTGGACAAAATAGTTATAGTATTATTGGGGCACCTGGGTGGCTCATTTGGTTAAGTGTCTGCCTTCAGCTCCGGTCATGATCTTGGGGTCCTGGGATCCAGCCCCACGTCGGGCTCCCCATTCAGCAGGGAGTCTGCTTCTCCCTCTTCCCTCTGCCTCTCTCCCCCCATCCCTTGCTCCTGTGCTCTCTCTCTCCCAAATAAATAAATAAATAATCTTTTTAAAAAATAGTTATAGTATTGGGCGCCCGGGTGGCTCAGTCGGTTAAGCATCTGCCTTTGGCTCAGGTCATGATCCCAGGGTCCCGGGATCGAGTCCCGCGTCAGGCTGCCCACTGAGCGGGGAGTCTGCTTCTCCCTCTGCCGCTCCCTGCCGCTCTGCCTACTTGTGCTCTCTATCTCTCTGTCAAATAAATAAATAAAATCTTTAAAAAAAATAGTTATAGTATGATTATATAGGAAACTGTCCTAATTCTTAGGAGATGTGTTCTTAAGTATTTAAGGGTAAAGTGCCTGATGCGTGAAACTTCCAAATAGTTCAAGGAGAAATAAATATTTAAAAATGCACACACACTATTTGCACATGTATATAAATACATATATACATATACATATGTGTGGTGGTGGGAGGCTCACTGGGTATTTAAAATGTGTTTTCATAAAAAGAATTATAGGAGGAAAAAAAGATTTAATGGCATTACTTCAGTTAGTGAAGAGAAGCTTCTTTCTTTACCTATTTGTGGCATTAATATTCTTTACTTGAAAATCTGAAATAAACTATTTTCAATCTATACTGAGCCAAGGAAGTCTGGGATCTTAAAAAGTAAAACACCACTTGAGGATTTTCACCCAAGAATGATCCTTTCTACAAGCAGTTAACAGATCAATACTTCAGCCCTCCCTTTAGTTTCAAGCCTGGCTACTCTTGGATTCCATTCTCAGCCTGATTGAGGAGAGTGAGGAAGAACTGCCTGTTGTTTTTTAATCTGGAGACAAGTTCTGGAATCATTCTCCAGTGTCTACGTTTATTAACCCTTTAATACAAAGTTATCAATTCCTGCTGTGGAGCCATTCCAGCAAATAGCAGGTACACAAATTCACATTCAAATAATGTTTTATTGTGTTGCTCTTTTCTTTGTTAATGCTATTATCCTCCAACACTGAGACTGTTAGCTAATTAGACCCTTGTTTTTACTGAATTTGACAGCTTACGGCAGCAGAAACAGAAGCAGACAACCATAAACGATTTTCCCTCCAACCAGAAGAAAAGTGCTTCCCTTGCAAAGCTAGAATACTATACTCTCCGCACCTCCAAAACTATTTTCTGGGAGGGGATAATCATAGTAATAACAAGCCTTTCAACCTGAGCAATCAGAAGGCTTATTTCTATAGTCAGACCAAGACATCTCATTCTTTTGACTGAGCAGGCATATAGATGAAACTTCGTAACCTAGTCCAGACTTGTGCAAACCAGACTGTATAAAATGGATAAAAGACAAAAGAAAAAAATGAAGGTCTACATCAAAATGGATGCTGAGCACTTCCAATATGACATCCATTAAAGAAAACTTTTTTTTTTAAGATTTTATTTATTTATTTGATAGAGAGAGACACAGCGAGAGAGAGAACACAGGCAGGAGGAGTGGGAGAGGGAGAAGCAGGCTTCCCGCCGAGCAGGGAGCCCGATGCGGGGCTTGATCCCAGGACCCTGGGATCATGACCTGAGCCGAAGGCAGACGCTTAACGACTGAGCCACCCAGGCGCCCCCATTAAAGAAAACTTTTTAAGTTCATAAAACAAAACCGGAAGTTATAGTACCAAGTTAAGACAACTTGGGGTTTTGTTTGGTTGGTCGTATTTAGGTTATCATGTATGTTTGTTAAATCAGACCTAGGAAGCCACATACTAGAAGTTTCCCAAACTAGAATTAGGTTAACAGTGTCACTTACTCCATGAGGAACACTGCTTGGTGTGATGGGAAAGAAGAAAATGAGAGAGGGCTCCTATAATAAAGAAGGGCAAGGACTGACTGACAAATAAGGGGCCTGAGCGGCTTATTCCTCTCACCCAAAGAAAGTAGTTTATCCCTTGCTGAGTAAGGAGAAACTCTATTTCGGCAACAGGAGAGATAGAGAATTAAAACCACAGATAATTTCACATTTCATTTTAGCCACATTTTTCCCTAGCCATACTTTTCACCACAGCTTCTGGAAAGAAGCCAAACAATTTTGTATCATATCATCTCCTTTAATCTTCCCTCTCCCATCTACTGGTAGAAAGATGGCAAAAAGAATGCAAGCAGAAGAAGGAAGAGAAGTTAAAGGTACGGAAAAGTCAACTAGATAACTCTCCATATTACTTAGATGTGTGGGCTGACTGAGGGTTGAGATTCATGCTGCATCTTAGCCTTGCTTTGTTAAACTGTACTGCTACCTACTATTCTTTTAAACTGCCCTGCACAAGGTTCACGGTATGCAAGGACAGTTCTGATTCTTGAGGGATGTGCTCCAATACCATATGTACTAGAAGAAAAATATGTGTGTTTGCTTCTCCATCTATTTTTAAAGGCCTTCTCTTTGGTTTCTTTCACAATTGCTCTAAGAAAATACCAGAGAGGGGCGCCTGGGTGGCTCAGTCGGTTAAGCGGCTGCCTTCGGCTCAGGTCATGATCCCGGGGTCCTGGGATTGAGCCCCACATCGGGCTCTCTGTTCAGCAGGGAGCCTGCTTCTCCCTCTCCCTCTGCCCCTGCTTGTGTTCCTGCTCTCGCTATCTCTCTGTCGAATAAATAAATAAAATCTTAAAAAAAAAAAAAATCAGAGAAATCCTGAAGGGCCTTTAAAGATGGAATATTAAGAATTTCTCTATGATTTAAGACTTCCTTTCTCATGGCAAATGGTTGAGGGCACCCCACTTCAAGCAATCAGCAAAGAGCCACTAATAGCTGAGAATTAAGACATGGCTGATGGAATTATCAAAACTCTCTCTGGCCCCACTTGAGGAATGAGTGTTCTGAAAGAGAAATCCTGTGTGTGTTTTTTTAAAGATTTTATTTATTTATTTGATAGAGAAAGACACAGCGAGAGAAGGAACACAAGCAGGGGGAGTGGGAGAGGGAGAAGCAGGCTTCCCACCGAGCAGGGAGCCCGATGTGGGGCTCGATCCCAGGACCCTGGAACCATGACCTGAGCCGAAGCCAGATGCTTAACGACTGAGCCACCCAGGCGCCCTGAGAAATCCTGTGTTTTAATTCTAAGTAAAGGAAAATAGAAAGATGAAAGCTTAATTATCAACAGTGATAGAAAATGGGAAGTCATCTTAAAGGCGATACATAACAAGAAGTTAAAAGAGATTCTTTTCTTCACATCTACTATCTCAATCAAGTTGCATTTCACTTAGGAAGCGAACGTTGTCCATGTTCTATTTCCCATACACAGTTATCCAACACAATGTCGTCTGACTTTAAACAAACAAACAAGAGAGGCCAAGGTCCAGCATCAATTCCTATCCCACCTCCCAGCATTCCTACCTCATCTCCCAGCAAGTTAATGCAAATCAAAGCAAGCACTTCAGTGCGGCTGGTAGTGAAGCCTGTTCCTTTCCCAAGAGAGGCCTGTAAAACAGGACAGTCACTGACAGCAGTACAATTACTGACACAGATACAGACTTTATGGACATGTTTATCTCCGCTGTAAATCCATACTCTCTCTCCACTCCGATTCACGAGTCATAAAGAAATTGCAGATAATGAAAAAGTTGGGGAAATTTACAGCATGTCGGAAACCCCAGACAGCCAGAAGAAATTAAAGAGCTGACTAGGGATAAATCACATAGGTACAATTAAAACTTCCCGCATACCTCCTTCATTTCCAAACTGAGGCACAATCCAATGGAGCTGATGAAAAGTTGAGGTCATGACTCCTCAGGCTGTAATCATTTCTTAACTAACTGCAGGTTAAAAATTAGCCAATTCACAGGTCATGTGTAAATGCTGATTTCTTGCTGCTACCTTGATTTCCTTCGCTCTCTACTAGAAGAACCCACAGAGCAGTGCTGTCTGTAAACAGGCCAAACTGCAATGAGCAATACATGGAAAGGTGATGTCCCTTCTCCCACTGCCATTTCTGTAGGTGCGGGACATCTTTTACCATTGCCACTGTGGACTGAGCATTAAAATGAGAAAGTGGAGCTAGAATGGGTGAATGAAATTGGGAGCTTCTTCTTCCCCAATAAATAACCATTCTGAAGGTTTCATTTGATCTCTTTTCAACGTTCCAAAGGAGATTTTAAAGGACTGTTATGTTTGATACTAGAATAAGAATTATTTCTGGTGATACTTGTTTTTCAGGAGTGGACTGAGCTAATGGTCCCTACTCTTAAGTAACCATCTCGGCATTAGCAGAAATGTGGCATGGCTAAACCTACCACTGCCTGAAACCATTCAACTTTGATTTTTTACATTCTTGCAGTCACAAAGGCTGCAGGAGGGGAGGAAAAAACAAAAAGGAAAAAACAAAAAAGGCAAAATGAAACAAAAACCCCAGAATCTATAAGTGCTAATTAATGTGTAACCCTTGTGCCAATAAAATAAATCAGAAAAATACCAAAGAAATAATGTCTATTTCTTAAATAATGAGACTTAACAGAGCCCCATGATTAAAGGCTAGAATAATGTGAGTTAATTGTTGGCCCCCCTATTCTATAAGCCTATAAAATCCTCTGTAAAGGAAAAAAAAGGAAGATTCTATCACATGCTACATTCTTTCATTTTCCCCAACTTAGTTAGATGAAACTAGCAGGTTTAAGAAACATCAACCTAAACATTTATAAGATCTCTCTGGAAAGCAGAAATGCAGAACACATATTTTTACCAACTAACGTCTACATAACTGAAGCAAACCAACAGTGTCAACAAAGTTATACACAAGTCAATACTAATCTCTGTACATCTCTGTAGGATGAAGCTTCAACCAAATTAGCTCAAATATGATTTTGAAGGGGCGCCTGGGTGGCTCAGTTGGTTAAGCGACTGCCTTCGGCTCAGGTCATGATCCTGGAGTCCCGGGATCGAGTCCCGCATCGGGCTCCCTGCTCGGCAGGGAGTCTGCTTCTCCCTCTGACCCTCCTCCCTCTCATGCTCTCTGTCTCTCATTTTCTCTCTCTCTCAAATAAATAAATAAAATCTTTAAAAAAAAAAAAAAAAAATATATGATTTTGAAATTCTGAGACCTGTCAAGAAATGAAAGTTAGCAGGCGCTTTTTTTTTTTTTTTGAGATATGGAGGATGTAACTGACATGGTTTCGATTTTGTTCCTATTGACCCCTTGATGATTTCAGGTCCATTTTATACTTCAGAGAATCCGCATGTCGTTTTCATTTTATATGTTAAGATTTTACTCCCTATGGAATAAACATGGTTCTAAGGAAATACTGAGAGTTTCAACCCAGACATCTCTAACGTAATAAACTTAGGTTATATCTAACTCATGGATTTCAAATCTATTCACTCATAAGCCATGGTCTCTGGTCTGTTTTCGCTTATTTTTTTTAAAGATTTATTTATTTGAGAGAGAGAGAGAACATGCAGAGAGAAGCACAAGGTGAGGGAGACAGAAACTTTAGCCAACTCCTTGCTGAACTCAGAGCCAAGGTGGAGCTTGATCTCAAGAACCTGAGATCATGACCAGAGCCGAAACAAAGAGTCGGATCCTTAACAGACTGAGCCACCCAGGGGCCCCTGATCTGTTTTTGCTTATAATGAAAAGTTCCTTAAGCTTGGTGTCCAGTATCTTTTTTTTTTTTAATTTTATAATTGTCCTCAGATTTTTATTTTTTTTATTATGTTAGTCGCCATACAGTACATCATTAATTTTTGATGTAGTGTTCCATGATTCATTGTTTGCGTGTAATACCCAGTGCTCCATGCAACACGTGCCCTCCTTAATACCCATCACCGGGCTAACCCATCCCCCCACCCCTCCCCTCTAGAACCCTCAGTTTGTTTCTCGGAGTCCATGGTCTCTCATGGTTCGTCTCCTCCTCCAATTTCCCCTTCATTTTTTTTTTTTTTTAAGATTTTATTTATTTACTTGACAGAGAGACAGACAGCAAGAGCAGGAGCACAAGCAGGGGGAGTGGGAGAGGGAGAAGCAGGCTTCCCGCCGAGCAGGGAGCCCAATGTGGGGCTCAATCCCAGGACCCTGGGGTCACCATCTGAGCCAAAGGCAGATGCTTAACGACTGAGCCACCCAGGCGCCCCTCCCCCCCTTCATTTTTCCCTTCCTTCTAATGTCCTCCATGCTATTCCTTATGTTCCACAAATAAGTGAAACCATATGATAATTGATTTTCTTTGTTTGACTTATTTCACTTAGCATAATCTCTTCCAGTCCCATCCATGCTGATGCAGAAGTTGGGTATTCATCCTTTCTGATGGCTGAGTAATATTCCACTGTATATATGGACCACATCTTCTTTATCCATTCATCTGTTGAAGGGCATCTCGGCTCTTTCCAAAGTTTGGCTATTTAGGACATTGCTGCTATGAACATTGGGGTGCATATGGACCTTCTTTTCACTACATCTGTGTCTTTGGGGTAAATACCCAGTAGTGCAATTGCTGGGTCATAGGGTAGCTCTATTTTTAATTTTTTGAGGATCCTCCACACTGTTTTCCAAAGTGGCTGTACCAACTTGCATTCCCACCAACAATGCAAGAGGGTTCCCCTTTCTCCACATCCTCACCAACACTTGTTGTTTCCTGTCTTGTTAATTTTTGCCATTCTAACTGGCGGGAGGTGGTATCTCAGTGTGGTTTTGATCTGAATTTCCCTGATGGCTAATGATGAACATTTTTCCATATGTCTGTTAGCCATTTGTATGTCTTCTTTTGAGAAGTGTCTTTTCATGTCTTCTGCCCATTTTTTCACTTGATTATTTGTTTTTTGGGTGTTGAGAAGTTCTTTATAGATCTTGGATATCAAGCCCTTTGTTGTAGCGTCATTTGCAAAAACCTTCTCCCATTCCATAGGTTTCCTCTTTGTTTTGTTGACTGTTTCCTTTGCTGTGCGGAAGCTTTTTATCTTGATGAAGTCCCGAAAGTTCATTTTCACTTTTGTTTCCCTAGCCTTTGGAGATGTGTCTTGAAAGAAGTTGCTGTGGCCGATGTCGAAGAGGTTACTGCCGGGGCGCCTGGGTGGCTCAGCCGTTAAGCGTCTGCCTTCGGCTCAGGTCATGATCCCAGGGTCCTGGGATCGAGCCCCACATCGGGCTCTCTGCTCTGCGGGAAACCTGCTTCTCCCTCTCCCACTCCCCCTGCTTGTGTTCCCTCTCTCGCTGTGTCTCTGTCAAATAAATAAAATCTTTAAAAAAAAAAAAAAAAAAGGTTACTGCGTATGTTCTCCTCTAGGATTTTGATGGATTCCTGTCTCACACTGAGGTCTTTCATCCATTTTGAGTTTATCTTTGTGTGTGGTGTAAGAGAATGGTCAAGTTTCATTCTTCTCTATATAGCTGTCCAATTTTCCCAGCACCATTTATTGAAGAGACTGTCTTTTTTCCATTGCATATTTTTTCCTGCTTTGTTGAAGATTATTTGACCATAGAGTTGAGGGTCCAAATCTGGGCTCTCTATTCTGTTCCACTGGTCTATGTGTCTGTTTTTATGTCTCTTCGCAGATGACATGATACTTTATGTGGAAAACCCAAAAGACTCTACCCCCAAACTACTAGAACTCATACAGTAATTCAGTAATGGGCAGGATACAAAAACAAAGCACAGAAATCAGTTGCTTTCTTATACACTAACAATGTAACTGTAGAAAGAGAAATTAGAAAATCGATTCCATTTACAATAGCACCAAAAATCATAAGATACCTTGGAATAAACCTAACCAAAGTGGTAAAGGATCTATACTCTAGGAACTACAGAACACTCATGAAAGAAATTGAAGAAGACAGAAAAAGATGGAAAAACATTCCATGCTCATGGATTGGAAGAATAAACATTGTTAAAATGTCTATGCTGCCCAGAGCAATCTATACTTTCAACGCCAACCCAATCAAAATACCAATGGCATTTTTCAAAGTGCTGGAACAAACAATCCTAAAATTTGTATGGAATCAGAAAAGACCCCGAATCGCCAAGGAAATGTTGAAAAAGAAAAACAAAGCTGGGGGCATCACGTTGCCCGATTTTAAGCTATATTACAAAGCTGTGAATACCAAGACAGCATGGTACTGGCACAAAAATAGACACATAGTCTAATCCAGCATCTAACAAGAACCGTTAAACAGAGGCAGTTTTTTTTTTGTTTGTTTTTTAAAGATTTATTCATTTATTTGAGAGAGAGAGAGAGAGAGAGCACAACCAGGGGGAGAGGCAGAGGGAGAGGGAGAAACAGACTCCCTGCTGAGCTGGGAGCCTGACGTGGGGCTCAATCCCAGGACCTGGAGATCATTACCTGAGTCAAAGGCAGATGCTTAACCATCTGAACCACCCGGCGCCCTGAGAGGCAGTTTTATTTACAAGTTCTCAAGAGGCAAATCATATGTTATCAAATGAATATTTAAGTGAAGTCAAGAAACATGTCTACTGTTACTACTCTATGAGGCAATGATACCCCTGGATTAAGCATCAGAAGACTTAAATTCCAGTCCAGGTTTGCAAGTAACTAGGTGTGTGACTGGGCAAATCAATGAAACTCCCTGAACAGATGAACCTCTGTCACCTTATTTGTTCAAATGGGAGTACAACTGACCCTTGGACAACACGAGTTTGAACTGCATGGGTCCACTTACCCATGGATACTTTTTTGGCAAATACGGTACAGTACTGTAAATGTATTTTTGCTTCCTTATGATTTCCTTAATAACATTTTCTTTTCTCTGCTTACTTTATTGTAAGACTATAGTATTTAATATATGTAACATATAAAATATGTGCTAATCAACTGTTTATATTATTGGTAAGGTTTCAGGTCAAAAATTGGCCATTAGTAATTAAGTTTTGGGGGAGTCAAAAGTTCTATGAGGATTTTGCGCCTGCACGGGGGGGGGGGGGGTTGGCGCCCCAACCCCTGCATTATTAAAGGGTCAACTATAGTAAAATAATAGTGAGAATTAAATGAGAAAACACACATAAGAAACACAGCAGGCTCAAAAATGTTACTTGCCTTTCCCTCTTCATGAGACATGATTCAGATTCCTGGTTCTGTCATTAATGAACTGTGTAGCTGTCCTTAGTCAAGTCACCTAATATCTTTAGGCCTCTGTTTGTGCGTCTGTTAACATTAGAGGGTTGGGATTCAATGATGTCTAAGATCCCCCTCCAGCTCCAGCATGCCATGATCACCGACTCTGTCCCTAAGTTGCTGGCTGACCATGGGAAAGTCATTTCATTTCTTTAGACCTGTTTCCTCACCTTTAAAAATGGGAAGCTGACCCAACAGAAAAGTAGACAAGGATGATAAGAGGAAATTCATGAAAGAGGAAAACATGTGGCCAATAAACACAACTTTATTAGCGATCAAAGAAACACATGTAAAAAATATTGAAACATAGTTTTTCTATAAAATGGGCAAGTATTAAAAAGTTTAACAATATCCAGGGTTGGCTAAGTTGGAGGAATACAGTGCTTTCATTGACCGTTCTCAGAAATATAATTTGGACAAGTGAAGTTACTTTGTCAGTATGTATAAAAATATTAAATGTGCCATTCACTTTGATCTCGCAAAGGATGCTCACTGCAGCATGATTTACTTTAGTGAAAACACTGGAAACAACCTGAATGTCCACTAAGAGAGAATTAACAAAATATATGATAAATAATCATATAATGGTATTCTGCAGTCATAAAACTAATGACTTGATTATGTTTTCATGGACACTGAAAGATGTCCACAATGAACTAAGTTGAAAAAGCAGGTTACAGAACAAGAATAGCATGATGCCATGCATGTAAAATTTATATTTATATGCATATGTGTGTGTGTATGGGTGTACGTACATGTGCATAATACCTCTTAGAGATTTTGGAAGAACGTTCACTAAAATGTTAAAAGTGACTACCATTTTGGGATGCTGTGACTTTGTTGGATTTTTGCTTTCTTTATATTTTCTATAATGAATATGTATTGTTTTATAATGGCAAAAAAATAAAGCTCATATTTAACTTTTAAAAATACACACTACTGGGGCACCTGAGTGGTCAGATGGTTGGGCGTCTGCCTTCGGCTCAGGTCATGATCCCAGGGTCTTGGGATTGAGCCCCACGTCCAGCTCCCTGCTTAGCGGGGAATCTGCATCTCCCTCTCCCTCTGCCTCTCCCCGTGCTCATGTTCTCTATCTGTCTCAAATGAATAAATAAAAAATCTTTCAAAAAAAAAAAATACACACTACAGGGGTGCCTGGGTGGCTCAGTCAGTTAAGCGTCTGCCTTCGCCTCAGGTCGTGATTCCAGGGTCCCAGGGAGTCTGCTTATCTCTCTCTCTCTGCTCCTCCCTCCTGTGCTCTCTAATAAATAAATAAAATCTAAAAAAAAAAAAAAATACACACTACAAAAAAAACCTCTGTGGTTTTAACAATTATTTTCAGTTAGATAAGCAATATCTCTTGTCTCTTGTTCTTACAGTCCCTTACGTCTAACCATGTATATAGTTACATCATTAGCACTATAATGTACTTGCTTTACTTAGACCTTTGCAAAGCACTTTACACATACCATTTCTCATCTCTCTATAATGCTATATGACCTTTTTTTTTTTTCAAGATTTTCTTTATTTGACAGAACGAGAGAGCACAAGCAGGGGGAACAGTAGATGGAGGGGGAGAAGCAGGCTCCCCGCCAAGCAGGGAGCCCGATGCGGGGCTCGATCTCAGGACCCTGGGATCATGACCTGAGCCGAAGGCAGACGCTTAACCATCTGAGCCACCCAGGTACCCCTATATGACCATTTTTATCTTAAAACCAAGCAGGGCTCTTACATTTTAGAACTCGTTTTCCCCACGCTAGATGTTATTTTGAAAAGCATAAGAAACTGCAAACTAAGATCTTTTAGACCAGAAAACTGTCTACTTTTTAAATAAGTCACTGTGTAAATACAAACAAATCTTATTCTTGGTTATCCTCCAAATCTCAATTAGAAACACTCATGCATTTAGGAATTCCAAGCGGATGCTAGGAATACACTTAAGATTGCCAGAACTGAGGAAAAGCACAAGTGTGGTATTTAACGAAGCACACTGGATGATGGGGGACAGGATCTGGGCTGATTATTTGTTGTAGGATGGCCTAGATAGGCAAAGAAGAAACCAGTGTAAGAATAAACAACATTTTTTGTTTTTTCTTTTAAGGGGGAGGGGCAGGGGAGGAGAAAGAATCTTAAGCAGGTTCCACGTCCAGCACAGAGCCCAACATGGGGCACGATCACACAACCCTGACATCATGACCTGAGCAGAAATCAAGAGTTGGACACTTAACTGACTAAGCCACCCAGGCACCCCAAGAATAAACAACTTAATTCCTAAATCATGTTGAAATTGAAAATTTTGGTTGCCATTCTACATTAAAAGCATATTTAATTACTTCTTCATTTCTGGTATATTTATTCAATTTAAATTGGAGGGGCACAGAAAAGGAAACACTCTGATGCAACATACAGGCACTCTCTCATCTTTCCACCAGTGCACAGACCTGCATCATCATCTGTTTTCCCCATCCTCTGGTTATGAGACAGTAGCTCTCTTTTCCAACGTAAGGCCAGCACACCTGTGCTCTAAACCCTGGCCCCTCCTTCTCAGGAAGCTTACTTATACTTCATCCCTTTTCACCTGTGTCTCCCATCTCTGCCACCGGAATTTAAACATACACAAGTCTATTGTCTAAAAGCAAACAATATACTTCGACTCCACTTCTCCCTCTAGCAACCACCCTCTCTCCCTCTTAACAGTGAACCCTGTAAGCATTATCTACATTTCCTATCTTCCACTCATTCCTCACTCCATTTCAAACTGCCTCTACCACCTGACAAAACTCTCTCACTCATCCACACATCCAACTGCCTACAATGTCTCCAATTAATATCCAAAGCCAAACTCCATGTCAACAACCAAACTCATCATCTTTCCTTACGAATCTGTTCCTCCTCCATTGTTTTTTTTTTTAAAGTTTGGTGAGATATAATTCATATATGAACTGCACATACTTGAAATGTTCAGTGTGGGAAGTTTTGACGAATGTATTCACCGCTACTGAGGCAAAACACTTCTGAGTCCTGTGAATCACGAGATTTTTGCAGGCTGGCTGGTGGGACCAGGCACTAGTACTGGCCTAAGGTGTCAGCCGCTGTTTCCCCCAATCCCTCCAGGTGGTACTCTCTTCGGCCTCAAGTAGTTTCCTCACATGAATGCGCTGATAGGTACTCAGCTGGAGCCTCTAAGAGGACCCTCTGCAGATCTCCAGGATTCTCTCTCTGTATAGCCTTCTCCTTTCTGGAACTCTGTCCTGTGAACGCCAGCTGCCTTGGTCTCTCCAGACTCTTAGCTCTGTTTCTTCAACTCAGGGAGTTTGCCATTCTCTGCCTGGGATCCCCCTCCCTGTACCACAGCTTGAAAACTGTCAAAGCAATAAGCTGGGATAATCACAGGGCTCATCTCATTTACTACCTCTCTCTCAGAGACCACTGTCTTTTGTTGCCTGCTGTCAGTGTCCTAAAACCATTGTTTCATGTATTTTGTCATTTAAAAAAATTGTTCCAGGTGGGAAAGCGAATCTAGTCCCTGCTATTCCATCTCAGCCAAAAGCAGAAGGCTTTCCAATGTTCTTTACATGCCACTGATTTACGTGATCAGGGGAGAAATCTGGGACTCATTGTTGACAACTCTTGTCTCCTTTTCTCATGTCTCACAGTAAATCAATCAAGACTTTGTCCTAAATCACTCTCAAATTCAGTGATTTCCCTCCCTGGCCACTAGGCATCACTTCTAGGCATCACAGTCTTGGCTATTCCAATGACCAACCACCAATCTGCTGTCTCTATGGGTTTATCCACCCAGGATGTCTCATATAAATGGAATCATAACATATGTGACATTTTTGTATCTGGCTTCCTTGTTAGTATAATGTTTTTGAGATTCATCCATGTTGTACTATGTATCGGTACTTCATTCATTTTTATGGCTGAATTATATCCCATTGTATGTATATACCATATTTTGCTTATCCATTCATCTGTTAATGGACATTTGGGTTGTTTCCACCTTTTGGCTAACATGAATAGTACTGATATGAACATACATGTGCAAGTATTTGAGTTCTTGTCTTCAATTCTTCTGGGTATATATCTAGTAGTGGAATTGCTGGGTCATGTGGTAATTCTATGTTTAACCTTTAGGGAACCACCAAACTTTCCCACAGTGGCAACATCATTTTACATTTCCAACAGCAACATATGAGAGTTCTAATTTCACCACATCCTTGCCAACACTTGTTATTTTCTGTTTTTAAAAAACTATTATTATTATAGCCATATTAGTGGGTATGAAATGATATCGATACCATTGTGTCTATGATTTGCAATTCCCTAATGATTAATGATGTTCAGCATCTTTTTATGTACTTATTGGCCATTTATATATCTTCTGTGGAGAAATGTCCATTCAAGTCCTTTGCCCATTTTTTAACTGGGTTGTTTGTCTTTTTGTTGTTGAGTTGTAAGCGTTCTTTATATATTGTAGATACTAGCCTCTTTTTTTTTTAAGATTTTATTTATTTATTTATTCGAGAGAGAGAGAGAGAAACAGCATGAGAGGGGAGAGGGTCAGAGGGAGAAGCAGGCTCTCCGCTGAGCTGGGAGCCTGATGTGGGATTCGATCCCAGGACTCCGGGATCATGACCTGAGCCGAAGGCAGTCGCTTAACCAACTGAGCCACCCAGGCGCCCTAGATACTAGCCTCTTATCAGATAAACGATTTGCAAAAGTTTTCTCCCATTCTGTGGGTTGTCATTTCACTTTCTCGATAATGTCCTTTGAAGCACAAATGTTTTTAACTTTAATGAAGTCCAATTTATCTATTTTTTATTTTGTTGCTTGTATTTTTTTGGTGTCATATGTAAGAATCTGTGGCCAGATCCAAGGTCATGAAGATTCATACTAGGCATTTTATAATCATCATCCAATTTAATCCTCTCAACAACCCAGTAAGATAGGTATTATTATTACCTCCATTTTATAGACAAGGAAAATGAGTCAAAGAGTTGTCAAGTTTAGTAAGTATTAGAATAAGTCTGTTCCCAATGACCAGGCTCTTAAAATTCGCAAGCCAGTTTTTCTCTCCACACTCACAACATGGCAGCTTGTTTTTCTGAAAGGGTAATGAGGGAGAACAAGACAGAAGTCATGGTCTTTTTGTAATTTAATCACAGAAGTAGCATTCCATCACTTCTGCTGTCACTAGATCCAGCCCACACTCAAGGGAATAATAAGATCATGCAAGGGCATAAATACCAGTAGCAGGGATCAGAGAGACCATCTCAGAATCTGCCTACCACACCAGAGTTGTTTTAACATCACACATCCTTCCTGGGTGATCTCTTTCTCACTGATTAGAACCTATAAGCTGATGATGTTCAAAACTCTATTTCCTGCCACTAGATCCATACATTTAACTATCTCCTGGGTAGATCCTCATAAATTGTCTACACATAAGACTTACAACTGAATTGTCCTTTTTTTTTTTTTTTTTAAGATTTTATTTATTTATTTGAGAGAGCACGCACGAGCACGAGCAGGGGGAGAGGCAGAGAGAGAGAGAAAGGGAGAAGCAGACTCTCCACTGAGCAGGGACCCCAACGCAGGGCTCAATCCCAAGCCCCTGAGATCATGTTCTGAGCCAAAACCAAGAGTCAGACACTTAGCCAACTGAGCCACCAGGCGCCCCAAATAGAGGTACTTCTTAAGCTATATTTTGAAAAAGCAATACCTACAAGCTGTTCACTACAATAAGATAGTATACCCTTCCAAAGCTTTCTTTAAACCAGACAAACTTAGGCTTTTCAACCAATCAAATACAGATATTAATTTCTTGGATCTGACCTCATAAGAATTCTTTTTAAAAACAAACCTCACAGGGCACCTGGGTGGCTCAGTAGGTTAAGCATCTGCCTTCAGCTCAGGTCATGATCCCAGAGTTCTGGGATCAAGCCCTGTGTTGGGCTCCCTGCTCAGCGGGGAGTCTGCTTCTCCCCCCACCCCACAACTGATGCACGCTCTCGCTCTCAAATAAATAAAATCTTTAAAAAAAAAACACAACCCCCCCACAAAAACCTCACAAAATGTCCACAGTGATACCAATGATCAGACTACTCTCCCAGGGGACATGTTTGGAACCATGAAATAGGGACTTAAAAGTCATTGCTCACGTTTTACATTAGCTACAGTGTATTCATTTCTACAAAAGGTCAATGAACTGAAAAAGAAAAACTATGCTGGACAGTAAGCCACTAAAGATTGTGTACAGTGCTTCAGTGATTTCCTAAACCTTCGCAACAAAGATGCCCAAACAAGCTCTTTTTCCTCAGGCTTCTTCACAGCAATGCATTTCCTTTTTCACGCTGGTTTTTCTTTCTAGTTGACTAGGGAATTTGACACGGATTCATTTTCACAACATGTAGTTCCAATCCCCATGGAGTTACTTTTCTTTTTTTAATGTTTAAAACTATTTCTCAAAAGAAACCTATCTAGTAGGCTCAACTGTTTCTAAAAATAATCCACTGCACAGGGTAGATTTCTCACTCAGGGTCAAACTGTAAGGTCTATAAGCACAGCATTTAGATAAGACATTAATAATCCAACTGAAATCAATGGCTCAAGGATAATTCCCTATGGTTTCCACAACCCACCCAAACAACTTTTCTCTATTCTTATAATTCTCCATTGCTTAGATCTGTTGTTTCCATTTTATATTACAGATTTACTCTATATTTCTTATACTACTAGCCATAATGGTTTCCATACACATTCGAAAAGATGTCTTCTGCTTTTATAATTAAGTGATGCAAGTTTTAATTACTAATATGAGACTAAAATCTTCCTTATTCTTTCCTTTCCAATCCTAAATAATTATATGCATCAACTCGGCTATTAGTTCATTATGCAAGTTTTTTTGTCATATGGCACCCAAGTTAGTCAACAAACAGTTAAAGATGCTTTGGTTTTCAAGGAAAGTGGTTTTCCAAGGATTTTCACATGACAAATGATAATACATTTAAAAATTCATCACTCAGTAAGGTTGTCAGAAAACTTACACATCAAATCAGGAAACCAGTGAGTTGCAGAAAACACACTCTCACTTTGACCGTTTGAATTTTTTCTATTATGTAACCAATAATAATATTCTGATATCCCCACGAGGGAGAAGAAGTGGGGGAAGAAAAGAATTCAGCCAGCCCAAGTCACGTATCTAGTAATTTAATATTTATTTCTAAGATACTACAGCTTTGACATCATAACCCAAACTAAAATGACAGGGGTGGCATTAACAAAAAGGGAAAATACTGCTAAAATGAACTACACTAAAATTCAAAACTTCTGTTTAAATTGGAGAAATCTGAATATGGATTGTATGTCAGACAACTGTATTGTATCATGTTAAATTTCTTGAGTGTGTTAAAATTATACTGTAGATATGTAGGAGAATGTCTTCATTCTTTAAAAATAATGCTAAAGTATTTATGAAGTGTCATGGTTTCTGTAGCTAGCTCTCAAATAGTTCAAGAATAAAACAATAAACTTAAAATTATATGTGGAATGATAAAGCAAATGTGACAAATGTTAACAATTTGTGAACAGGTGAAGGCTATATAAGTATTGTACTATTCTTGAAACTTTTTTTTAACATTTTATTTATTTGTGAGAGGGAGAAAGAGCACACATGAGAGAGCACAAGTAGGCAGAGCAGCAGGCAGAGGGAGAGGGAGAAGCAGGCTCCCTGCTGAGCAGGGAGCCCGACACAGGGCTCAATCCCAGGACCCTGGGATCATGCCCTGAGCCGAAGGCAGATGCTTCACCAACTGAGCCACCCAGGAGCCCCTATTCTTGAAACATTTTAAAGAGATTTGAAACTTAACAAAACACAAAGTTGGGGAAAAAAAACCAAACTTTGGTTCATTAACATATACCATTAAGAAAATCAAAAGGCAAGCCATAGGGGGGGATAAGATACTTGCAATTTATATAACTGACAAAGAATGCATATCCGGGGGGCACCTAGGTGGCTCGGTCATTAAGCGTCTGCCTTCAGCTCAGGTCATGATCCCAGGGTCCTGGGACTGAGCCCCACATCAGGTTCCCTGCTCGGCAGGAAGCCTGCTTCTCTCTCTCCCACTCCCCCTGCTTGTGCTCCTGCTCTCGCTCTCTCTCTGTCAAATAAACAAATAAAATCTTAAAAAAAAAAAAAAAATGCATATCTGGATTATGTTAACAACATTTGCAAATCAATTTTTAAAAAATTGACAATCCAATTTTTTTTTAAAGATTTTATTTATTTATTTGACACACAGAGAGATAGAGAACACAAGCAGGGGGGAGTGGCAGGCAGAGGGAGAGGGAGAAGCAGGCTCCCCGCCGAGCAGGGAGCCCAATGTGGGACTCCATCCCAGGACCCTGGAATCATGACCCGAGCCGAAGGCAGACGCCCAACCAACTGAGCCACCCATGCATCCCGACAATCCAATTTTTAAAGATGGGCAAGAGATATGATAAACACTTCACAAAAGATGTTATCCAAATGGCCAATGAACATATGAAAAGGTGCTCAACCTCATCAGTCATTAGGAAAATGGAAATTAAAACTACACTGGGATACCATTCTAACTATTACAATGGTTAGAATGAATGAATGAATGAATTTATTTATTTATTTTACAATGGCTAGAATTTAAAAGACTGGGGCGCCTGGGTGGCTCAGATGATTAAGCATCTGCCTTCGGCTCAGGTCATGATCCCAGGGTCCTGGGATCCAGCCCCACATCGGGCGCCTGGCTCAGCAGGGAGCCTGCTTCTCCCTCTCCCTCTCTCCCTGCTCATGCTCTCTCTCTATCTCTGTGTCTCAAATGAATAAATAAAATCTTAAAAAAAAAAAAAAAAGAATTTAAAAGACTGAGAATATGTCTGTTAGTAAGGACTTGGAGCAACTGGGTGCCTGGGTGGCTCAGTCAGTTAAGCTTCTGCCTTCAGCTCAGGTCATGATTCCAGGGTCCTGGGTCGCTGCTCAGTGGGAAGCCTGCTTATCCCTCTCCCTCTGCCTGTTGCTCCCCCTGCTTGTGCTCGCTCTCTCTGTCAAATAAATAAATAAATAAAATCTTTAAAAAAAAAAAAAAGGACTTGAAGCAACTGAAATTGCCAAAGGGCTTGTAAATTGGTATAACCACTTTGGAAAACTATTTGGAAGTAGTATCTATTAAAATTAAACATATATATACACCCATAACCCAGCAATTCTACTCCTAGTTATATATAAAACAAAAATACATATACCAAAAAAATACATATACCATGAATGCTCAGAGTATTTATTTATAATTACCAAAAGCTGGAAACAATTCAAATGTTCATGATTGGCAGAATGAAAAAATTGTGTTGTGTTCCTGCAATGGTATACTACATAGTGATGAAAATAAACAAATGACTGCTAAACACAATGGATGGATATCATAATCAAAATGTTGAACAAGGGCGCCTGAGTGGCTCAGTTGTTAAGCGTCTGCCTTCGGCTCGGGTCGTGATCCCAGGGTCCTGGGATCTAGCCCTGCATCGGGCTCCCTGCTCGGCGGGGAGCCTGCTTCTCCCTCTCCCACTTCCCCTGCTTGCGTTCCCTCTCTCGCTGTCTCTCTCTGTCAAATAAATAAATAAAATCTTTAAAAAAAACAAAAAACCAAAATGTTGAACAAAAGAGCCAGACACAAAAGAGTATGTAACTTGTGATTCCATTTACATAAAGTTCAAAAACAAAATTTTTTCATGATACCATGTCACAATAAGTGCTTGCCTTTGGGGAATGGGCAGGTAGTCACTGGGAGAAGCATGAAGGTGGATTTATATATTGGAAAGGTTCTGTATTTTCATCTGGTCTGGGTCGTGGTCACAGGGAAGCGCTAATTTTCTGAAAATTCATTAAGCTGTAATTTGTGTACTTTATGTATATTATACTTCCATTTTAAAAAGTTTATTAAAGAACAAAAAATGATGTCACAGAGGAATATTTTCATATCCTGAATCTGAGGTCTCATTTTACTTCTCAACCAAAGAGCTGTAATTCCATTTAAGATTGACATTCATTCAAACAGTTCTTTACTCCTACTGAACATTTAATATTAAGAGTATTGTTCTCCAACTACAGGAGAGAAAAGCTGAAAGCATAAAGCTGGACAAAATCTTGGCCAATGTTTACTTATGAAAAGACATCTCTTTCACCAACTAAGCCATCTCTTGCCCCTGACCCAACAGGTTACCACTTTTATTCCCAAATTTCTACTTCTGGAAGAACAGACTAAGGATGGGAAATGAAGTATCACAACTTTCCCCTTGCTATTCATCACTTGCTTAAAGTGATCAATTGTTGTTAATGGATCTAGTCATTTTTATTTAGAAACAGTCCATAAAAGAGTTTAAAATTTTAACTGCATGAGAAATTAGGAGATAGACCTTTCAAGTAACTATAATTTTGTTTCTAGAATGGTATACAATTTTTCTCTATTTCTTTACTTTTTCTACTCAACAGAATAGAATGTGCTCATTGTGGGCAATAAGGAAAATACAGAAAAATTTAAATAACAAAAAAAATCACTTGAGATAGGCATTAAAACATTTCTGGTCCTTATAGGGCAGAATAAATGTCTCTTCCTTTAGGGCAGAAAAACAAACAAAAAAACATACTGGTGTATTTCCTTCCCATCATTTGTCTATGCCCATGTTCTCAAAACAAAACAAAACCAAAAAGAAAAAGAAAAAAAACAACCTGATTTTGTGTTCTGCATTATGATTTTTTCACTTGCAATTATCCTTACATACAACGAGCAGTTTTCTGTAATTAAATTCTTTTCAATGCTTTAACATTTTTAATGGCCACATTGTCTACTGTAATTCACTTGGTTATTCCCCTAATGTCGAACTTTAAATTATTTCCCTACCATACATGTTGTACAATTAAACAGAATGCTACTTTGAAACCAACCCCATCCAAATTAATGTATGCCCTGCTTGCTTTCCTCTATCCTTGCCTGCCCCAACCCCCACCCCAAATCAGAAGAGAATAGAATACCACAAGCATTTTATGGTAAAATCCTCTTTGTGTTTAAAGCCATTTCAGAGGCAATGTTGGGTTTATGAAACAACTTGACTAATGGATAAAATATATGAATGCTTATAAGCCTTAAAGGTAATTTGAGGCTTTGTGTATCCTAATTTGTTAACCAAGGGGAAAATGAGAAATAATGGCATGTTTTATTTCCCATTACCATGATACGTTTTTAAAAACAAAATACTTAAGGCTAAACTGACAATTTCTAATTATGAAGAATAACCTTGATCCCTTCAAAGTGGGATTTCTAGATTTTATACTGTATTACTACCTAAATAGGATGCCATGCTAATGACTATGGTAAAATGGTCTGGCAGTGTCTGAAACAAAGAAAACAAAAGATAAATTTCATTTGGCATTTGAGAAATGCAGATTATATATAACACTATCTTTAAGGTGCCTTTGCATCAAGTTCCCTGGCTTTATTTTTCAGGTTAAAATAATTTAAATTTATACCTTCTTGAATTTCCCTGTCAACAGATACAGTCAAGAAACATTAAAAAAAGTTCATCTTCACAAGGAACAAACACTAAAGATATTAATATTTTGCCTACCAAGTTAGCAATGACTTTAAAAATTATAATACTTGGTGTTCACAAGGATGCAGGGGTAGGAAGTGCCTTTCTAGAAGACAATTTGGCAGTGGATCTCCTCTCTGTCAGATATCTCACAAATCTCCAGCTACATGTAAAATGCTATCTTCACTTCTAGGAGGAACTGACCCTGTTGCTGATATAATCCAAATATAGCTGTTGATTAATAGATATATCAATATCAAATATTTGGGGCCAATTACTGTTATTTTAAATATATTTGGGGCACCTGGGTGGCTCAGTTGGTTAAGTGTCTGCCTTTGGCTCAGGTCATGATCCCGGAGTCCCAGGATTGAGCCCCATGTCGGGCTCCCTGCTCAGTAGGGAGTCTGCTTCTCCCGCTGCCCCTCACCCCACTCATGCTCTCTCAAATAAATAAATAAATAAAATCTTTAAAAATAAAAAAAAACATTTATTTTTGAAGTATAGTTGACATACAATGTTACATTAGAGATGGACAACACAGTGATTTGACAATACTATACATTATACGATGCTTACTACGTAAATGTAGTTACCACGTCATCTCAAATTTATACTTCTGAAATTTTTTTCCAGTTAACAGATTTGGACATCAACTATATATAAAGGCCATACCAATTTCCTGAATAGCTACAGGTAAGCTAAGTGAATAAAATATCACTACAATGGAAGAAAACTATACAAAAGTAATCTATTCAACTGAGAGGCCTGATGATCTGCCAAAGAGTACTGTAAAGGGACTACGCAAATCCATTTCTGAAGTATGGATATCTTGTTTCACATGTTTATTTCCCTGAGAGAAAAATATCTATCCAAAACATTACCTGTTGCCCAAACTAGACAAGAGTATTGCTGTCACTCTATTAGTAACATCCATCTATACAAATGGCTTTTACTTATTTCTAAAAAAAATTAAGGTGCCTGCCTCCTAAGAAACATTTAGAAGAGTTTGGTGATGTATTTAACTGGATCTCTCTCCTTCTTCTGAAGTCCCTGTAATTAGTCAGGCTCAAAACATCATGGTAGACTCTAATTTCAGCTTACCCCCTAAGATCCATCCAGACAGTTACCTAGTTCTGGAAATGGTACAGCTGAAACATCTACTGCACTTCTTCCCATTCTCACTGCCAGCATTCATTCAAGCCCTCACCTCTTCTTGCTGGACTCCCATAATAGCTTCCAGCCCCCTGGCTCTACTGTTCCATTCCATCCTATGCACCAATGCCTCCTAATGGTATGACTTCCCTACTCAGAAATCTTCAATGGTAGAATTTTTAGTGACACAGAAAAACACTTAAGATAGAATAAATGAAAAAAATGCACAGGCTAAAACTATATACTATAGTCTTCGGTTATGTTAAAAAGCATGTTTGTGTGTATGTATGGACACAAGCAGAAATGTAAACACAACATCCATACACAAAGGGAAAAGAGTGGGGCAAAAAACACATTCAGTGTTATTTCTTAGTGGTAAGGTTATATAGTTTTTACTTTCTTCTTTATCTTTACAATTACAGATTTATGGTAAAGTCTCTTTCAATAAGTGTCTCTATAAACCATCTATAATGAACACAGAGTTAATGTTATAGCCATTAAAATCTTTTATTTTTTTAAAAGACTATTTATTTGAGAGAGAGACAGAGACAGAGAGACATGAGCGGGGGGAGGCGGAAAGGGAGAAGCAGACTCCTCGCTGAGCAGGGAGCCCCGAAATGGGACTCCATCCCAGGACCCTGGGATCATGACCAGAGCCAAAGGCAGACACTTAACCGACTGAGCCACCCAGGTGCCCTTAAAATACCTTTTAAAAAACATTTCACATGCTTCCATTACCTTTAAGTCTAACTCCTCACTCCCTAGAATTCAAGGCTCTCCTCAATCCAGTCCCTGTCTCCTTCGTTGTCTTATTTCTTATGAACCTTGATGTAACCTGGGCTTCTTACGAACCAGATTAGATCACTCCCACCATTCCTTGAGGACAGCTATTCCTTCAAACTCTGTTTTGCTCTGAATATTCACTCCACCTGGAATATGGTCCCTTCCCACTCCCACCTAATAAGCTCCTATGTGTTCTTTAAGGTCTATTTTCAATGATCCAGAAATAGCAAATACTACCACACCCCTTCCTCTTGTCCATAGCAGGCAACAATGACTTCTCTGAATCCAGGCTCCTTCCCAAAATCCTCAATTCAATGGCCCTAAACAATCCTTACTAATCAATCCATGTTTATATACAAAATGAAACATACCTGCCATTCCTATAGCAATCTAATGTAATTACCCTCTTCTCCCCCACCCCACAGGTCTTTGTACTCTTATGGAGCTTATCTCCTCTACCTTCTATTAAGAATCATTTACTTAATTGTCTTATCTCCCTTTCCTACTAGATTTTAATCTGCACAAGGGCAGTAATTATGTTTTATTCATCTTCATATTCCCTGCAGAGCCTTGCAGGAGGTCAGCACTCAAACAGTTGCTGAATTGAATACTTCATTCTTTTCCTATTATCTCATCACTCAAAATGGCCAAATATTCGCAAGTTTTATTTTAAAACAATCAGATTCTTCTTGAAGAACGACTAATGAGTCAAGTTGATTTCATCAGTTTTAGCCAACGTTCCTGCCTTAACTTAATAAAGCAGTGTCTGATCTCACACAGTAACCTGCAGAGTCAAAGGATAGAAAAAGAGAAGCTGAGATAAGAGAACTGAGCCCATTCTGAGGGGGCTTATATCCAGGTACGGAAGTATTGAATTAAACTACCACATTTTTAGAATTTTTTCTACCAATCTCTAAAGGACTCTGAGCATCAGAAATATGTATCTTGCTTTGAAAAGGGATTTAAAAACTGGGGAGATGAAAAGGAAAAACAAAAATCTAAAAAACCAAGCAAGACATCAACAAAGTTAGGCAAATAGTCTGGTAAAGTCACAAGAATGTCTTACCTAAATCAGAAACCCAGTTCAAGAGATATGGTCGAGGAAAAGCTGGTAGTACAGTAAGACTCATGCTGCCATCTAGAGGTTAAAGACTAGACGATTCCCCTCCTCAATCAACCAACTGCAGTTAATTTAACTTCTATTATAGAGGGAGACTCAACAGGCCTTAAAAAGTAAGCCAGACAAATATCTCTGCTGTCAGGCCACAAAGAAGAATATCCAGGCTGTAAGAGTTCCAGTTTTTCTCCCCTTTTCTTCCTTCATAGACTAAAATAAAAAACCTAAAGACCAGAGTTAACTGTGCTTTAGAATTTTATCTAGATGGGAAACAATTTCTAGATATAAATGGTCAATTTTTCCCCCCCAAAATTATATGCCTAGAGGATAGAGAAATCTACTATACCACAGGCTACCTTGGAAGTTCTCCTTTGGCACCATCTCCTAAGAATGCTGTACCAAATAGTTCCTGGTATAGACAACTTCATCAAGGTAGGCTGATGGGATAAAGTACCACGAATGGGGACGTCTCAGTCTTTTTACAATAAAATGTTGCTTTTAAAAACTATGGTAAGTGATTAAATTTAGCCAAATAACAGTCCCACTGAAACTTCTAAATGAACACACAGGATTAGACTATAAATTAGTAAAAAAAAAAAAAAAACCCAAAAAAACAAAAAAACAACTTATATCAAAATGAGCTAAATTTCGTAAAGCTTTTCTTAAATTTCAACCCAGACCAAGTAAATGAGTACAAATTAAATTGAGATTTTAATTTACTTTGTAGTATAAGGTAAAGCGTAATTTGCAAGAACAAATGCATCAAATTCAACATCTCTTCATGATAAAAACACTCAACAAAAAAGAAAAGGTAATTTCCTCAACCTGACAAAGGACACCTACAAAAAACCCACAACTAACATCATACTTAATGCTTTTTCCCTAAAGTAGGAAGAAGACAAGGATGTCCACTTTTGCCACTTCTATTCAACCCTGTACTGGAATTTCTACCCAGGGCAATTAAGCAAGACAATGAAATAAAAGGCATCCAGATTGGAAATGAAGAAGTAAAACTACCTCTACTTGCAGATGACATGATTCTGTATATAGAAAATCTTTTTTTTTCTTTTAAGTAAGCTCCATGCCCAGCATGGAGCCCAACGTGGGGCTTGAACCCACAACCCTGAGATCAAGACCTGAGCTGGTATCAAGAGTTAGATGCTTAACTGACTGAGCCATCCAGGCGCCCCTGTATATAGAAAATCTTAAGTAATCTATTAAAACTCTACTAGAACTAATAAATGGTTTCAGTGAGGTTGCAGGATAGAAGATCAACCCTTGAACAACACGGTTTTTTTTTTTTTAAATATTTTATTTATTTTTTGACAGAGAGAGAGACAGCGAGAGAGGAAACACAAGCAGAGGGAGCGGGAGAGGGAGAAGCAGGCTTCCCGCCGAGCAGGGAGCCCGATGTGGGGCTCGATCCCAGGACCCTGGGACCATGACCCAAGCCAAAGGCAGACGCTTAACGACTGAGCCACCCAGGCGCCCCGAACAACACGGTTTAAACTGTGCAGGTCCACTTACATGCAGATTTGTTTTTGATAAATACAGTACTATAAATATATTTTCCCTTCCTTATGATTTTCTTTAACATTTTCTTTTCTCTAGGTTATTTTATTACAGAATACAACATATACTACATATAGCATAAAAATATGAGTTAATCAACTGTTTATAAGTAAGGCTTCATGTCAACAGTAAGCTATTAAGTAAGCCAGTTAAAACTTTGGGGGAGTCAAAAGTTATACAGAGATTTTCAATCGTGCAGAGTTTTGGCACCTCAAACCCCATTATTCAAAGGTCAACTGCATTTCTCTAAAGTATCAATGAGCTTAAGAAACAAATGAACATGGATGGGGGGGACAAAGAGAGGCAAATCAAGAAACAGACTCTTAACTATAGAGAACCAACAGATGGTTACTGCAGGGGAGGTGGGCAGGGGTGAATGGGTTAAATAGGCAATAGGGATTAAGGAGGGCAGTTGTGATGAGCCCCAGGTATTGTATGTAAGTGATGAACCACTAAATTCTACACCTGAAACTAATATTACACTGTATGTTAACTAACTGGAATTTAAATAAAAACTTGGAAAAAAAATAAAGCACCAATGAACAAACTGAAAATTAAATTAAAAAGACATTAACGCTTATAACATCAAAAAATAAAATACTTAAGAACTAACTTAACAAAATATAAAACTTATACTTTGAAAACTACAAAATATTACTGAAAGAAATTAAAGACCTAAGTAAATAGAAGACATACTATATTCATGAATCATTTTAATATTATTAAGATGGTTCAATGCGGGGCGCCTGGGTGGCTCAGTTGGTTAAGCGACTGCCTTCGGCTCAGGTCATGATCCTGGAGTCCCTGGATCGAGTCCCGCATCGGGCTCCCTGCTCGGCGGAGAGTCTGCTTCTCCCTCTGACTCTTCCCCCTCTCATGTGCTCTCTCTCATTCTCTCTCTCTCAAAAAAATAAAAAAAATAAAAAAAAAAAAAAAAAAAAAGAAAGTAAAATTTAAAAAAAAAAAAAAGATGGTCAATGCAATCTCTATCAAAATCCCAGCTGACTTCTTTGCAACAACTGACAAGTTAAAATTCCTACAGAAACTCAAGAGACCCAGAGCAGCCAAAACATCTTGAAAAAGAACAAAGTTGGAAAACCCACACATCCCAATTTCAAAACTTACTACAGAACTACAGTAATCAAAACAGTGGGGTAGTGGCATAAGGATAGACATATAGATCAATGAAGCAGATTTGAGAGTCCAGAAATAAACCCTCACATTTATGGTCAATTGATTTTTAACAAAAATGCCAAGACAATCAATAGGAAAAGAATAGTCTTTTCAATAAACAATGTTTGAAACAACTGGCTAGCCACATGCAAAACAATGAATTTGGATCCTTACCTTACACCATATACAAAAATTAACTTAAAATGGATCAAAGACCTAAATGTAAGAGTTAAGTAAAACTATAAAACTCTTAGAAGAAAACACAGGCATAAATCTTTGGGACATTGGATTAGGCAATGGTTTCTTAGGTATGAAACCAAAATACAAGCAACAACAACAAAAATAGATAAACTTGGTGTAAACAAAACTTAAAAATTTTGTGCTTCAAAGGACATCATCAAGAAAGTAAAAAGACAACCCATAAAATGGGAGAAAACTTCTGCAAAGCATATATATGATAAGTGACCTGTTTCTAGACTATATAAAGAACTTTTTTTTTTAAGATTTTATTTATTTATTTGACAGAGAGAGACAGACAGAGAGAGAGCACAAGCTGGGGGAGCAGGAGAGGGAGAGGGAAAAGTAGGCTCTCCGCTGAGCAGGGAGCCCGATGTGGGGCTTGATCCCAGGATCCTGGGATCATGACCCGAGACGAAGGCAGCCGTTTAACCGCTGAGCCATACAGCTGCCCCTAGACTATATAAAGAACTCTTACAACTTAATAATAAATACACAAATAATCCAATTTAAAAATGGGTAAAGGATCTAAACTGTTTACTTATATCTCCAAAGAAGATATACAACTGGCCAATAAGTACATGAAAACACGCTCAATATCATTAGCTGTTAGTCAAATGTAAATCTGAACAATGAGATACCACTTCACATCCACTAGATGAATGATAACTTTTGAAAACAAAAACAAATACTGGCAAGAATATGGAGAAACTGGAATCCTCATACACTGTTGGTGGGAATGTAAAATGGTACAGCCAGTATGGAAGACAGTCTGACAGTTCCTCAAAAAAGTCAGATGTAGAGTTATCATATGACCCAGGAATTCCACTTCTAGTTATAAGCCCAAGAGAACAGAAAGGTAAATCCACAGAAAAACTTGTAAATAAATGTTTATAGCAGCATTATTTATATTAGCCAAATAGAAAAAAATCCAAATGTCCATTAACTGGGGGATAAGTATAATGTGGATAACTGGTGGATAAATATATCTATACAATGGAATATTATTTGGCCATAAAAAGAAATTAAGTACTGATACATGCTACAACATAAACATCGAAAACATTATGTTAAATGAAAGAAACCAGTCACAAAGACCACATACTGTATGATTCCATTAATATGAAATGTCAAGAATAGGTAAATTCATAGAGACAGAAAGATTAGCGGTGCCCTAGAGCTGTGGGCCTAGGGGACAAATAAGGAATGAATGCTAATGGGTACAGTGTTTCTTTTGGGGGAGATAAAAATGTTCTACAATTGTGGTGATAGCTGTACAACTCTAAATGTATTAAAAGGGGCGCCTGGGTGGCTCAGTTGGTTAAGCGACTGCCTTCAGCTCAGGTCATGATCCTGGAGTCCCTGGATCGAGTCCCGCATCGGGCTCCCTGCTCAGCAGGGAGTCTGCTTCTCCCTCTGACTCTCCCCCCCTCGTGTGCTCTCTCTCTCTCAAATAAATAAATAAATAAAATCTTAAAAAAATAAATAAATAAATAAATAAATAAATGTATTAAAAGCCACTGAATTGCACGCTATAAGTAGGTGAATTGTAGGGTGTATGAATTATATCTCAACAAAGCTGCTATTAAAAAAAGAAAAAGAAAAAAGAACAAGTGCATCAGAGTCCCAAGTTTTAGCCTTAGTTTCAAATGGCATGATCCTGTGCTTTCCCAATTTTCACACTGAATATAGCCATTAATTAGCTCCATGAGGGAAAAAAAATTTTTAAAGGGTAAAAAGTGTTGAGAATCAGTGTTCAATAGGGTCACAATGATAGTTCCATTGGTCTTTTTTTTTAAGATTTTATTTTTAAGTAATCTATACACCCAATATGGGGCTCAAATTTACAACCCCGAAATCAAGAGTCACATGCTCTATCAACTGAGCCAGCCAGGCACCCCTAGTTTCACTGGTCTTAGGAATAAAGCAACCAATGGACTGTTGAAAAGACTAAATCAGGATCATGTCCAGGTCATAAGTGATGGAATAAGATTCAAGTAGAAGATAAAAATCAAACCATCATCAACAAGCTTCACCCTATTTTTACTATGTGTGGTTGATCATCCAGCCACTAGAGGAAAAATTCCAGACACTACAAAACCTTCAAATGTTACTTCTCATCACTAAAACACCAACTATCCAAAAAAGAACAATTTCCAGAAACTTTCACCTTTTCAGTTTTAAGTCAATGGATTTCATTAGAAAAATTCTATCATTTCACCCGAAGTCATCAGCAATTGATCATTCCTTCAATCAGCAAATACATACTTGTGCGTTTACTACATTCCAGGTACTCTATGGATTAGAAAGACAGCCCAAAGTATAATTCTTACCTGAAAGAGTTACAATCAATCAAGGGATAAGACATGTACCAAAATCTCCCAGAATGGTAAAAGTGCCACACAAATGAAACAAATGAACTGCTCTAGGAGCAATTTGAGAGGCCAAGAGAGTTCACTTTCCAGATAAGGAATGAAAAGGAAAGGCTGATGAAATCTGGGACTAAACAGTGAAGGATGAATAGAAGTTCTAATACTAGAAATAGGTCAGGGAGAGCTTTCTGAGAAAAAGGAATAGCATGGATAGACTTAAGAAGATGGGCAAGTGTTATAGGAAGAATGAGTATTTCAAATGGGAATGGTACATGGTGTTTTGGTAGGGGAGAAGTAAGGAAGAAAACTAGTCAATAAGCTAGGGCCAGAGTGAAGAGGATTTTGAATGCCATGCTAGAATATGAATCTGATCACATGGTCAGTAAAGTACTAATAATGACTTATGAGCAAAGGACAAAAGAAGCAAATGATACTTTAGAAAAATTAACCTGAGAAGGGTAAACAAGATGGCCTGGAATGGGGTGGTTGAGAGGCAGGGAGACTAGTAAGCGACTGCAATAGTTCCAGAAACAGGAAGGACACTGGACTCAGAAAGAATGAAATGAAATTCTTTATATGATAAGGCAGTTTACAATTTTTCATATTTCTATGTATTTCATGAGAATTTCATATTCATTAACTGCTCAAATCAAGCCAAGGGTCCCCAATCATGACAAGCTTTAAATGCCTATACAAAAAATTACTGCACTTCAAAATCCCAAAAGGGTTATCTGACACATAATCACGTACCAAATCAAAGGGCATGATTCATCTTCCAAAAGACACAATCTAGTTACTATCAGCCCTAGAAGGTACACATTATTTCTATACTAACATATAACAATGCTCTAGGGAAGTGACAAACAATCATGTTTTGAGGACAAATATTTTTTGCATTTCTTTTCTTTCCATCATCTTTATCAGTGCAGATATTTGCATGAAAACAGGATCACTGGTCCTTGGGGATTCATCAGTTCCTATTGCTTATTTTTCATCCATGTCATCCTCTCAATTAATGCAGGAAAGAGGATTGAGACATCGAAACACCAGATTAGGGTGTCAAGTAAATGTCAACCCCTAGAGTAGATGAATAATCTGTAAGGATAAAAAAAAGATCTTGTTTTTATGCAAATACACTATATACAATAAAACAAAGAGAGACTGTACCCAAGAAGTCCAATACATATCAATATAAATCTTTCCAATTCTATTAGCTAAAACTATTTTCTATATGTCAGTTAATTTGTTGTAATCAGGGAAAAATGACAATAAGTTGCAAAGCATCGCCACAGAAATTGAAATAAGGCTGAATTTTGAATCAGAAAATAATTTTGAAAGATCTTAGCTGTGCTCATGGCACTCATATGGCAGAAATGAGCATTTCTGTTGCAGAATTTTGGTTCAGTGCTTAAGGTGGCTGAGTTAGGTGACTGCAAATCCCCACCTACAATGTCTTAAGTTTTAGAAATACAAACGCTTAATAGTAATGTTTTTAACTGTGTGAATTAAAAACTAAAACAAACCATACCAAGTTTCTGATTCTGTGGAAAGCCATTAAAATAAACTTTACTGATGTTTAGGGGAACTCTTTATTCTAAAAACTGATAAAGAGAAAGATTCATTTATCCTGTAGAAACAGCTTTCAAGGCAATAATAAATAGTTGATAAGAAAAGTCCTTTATAGAAAAATTCTATGTAATAATAAAAAATGACAGAATTAGAGTATTACCATCTGGCAACCTGTAATAAAACAGGGGATCTAGGCAGTTACCAAAGGCTGCTAAAACTCTCGTGTAAGGCTGATGGAGAATTTTACAATGAATAATCAGGCTAACAATGCCTTCGTCAACTAATTAATTTTAACATCACAAAGAGAGATAGGCAAACATGATGTACCTTCTGATGGATGTATACAATACCATTTAGGAAATGGCCAAAAACAAAATAAAAAAGTCAAGCTGTATCTGTGCAAGCTCCTAGATCTAACTACCAGGAAATAAAAAGGGATAAGTGAACATATTAAGCACTACCACAGAAATGTAAACAGCAAAATCCAGAATGTGGAAAATTCTACAGAACAAATAACTAGGTTTAATAAACAGCAAGTGAAAATAAAAGGGAGGTGGAACTATGACAGATGAAGAGAGTTAAGAAACATCAATCAAATACAGTGTATGAACCTTACTTAGGACCTGATTCTAATAAACCAACTGTATAAAGACAATTATAAGTCAACCAGGGAAATCCAAATCCTCATTAGCTACTGGACGATATTACGCAAGTTTGTTAAAAAATTTTAGGCATAATAATGGAATTGTGGTTATTTTTTAAAAGGTGAGGGAAGGAGACAGATCTTGTCTTTTGGAAATACATATGGAATTATTGGGCGATGAGGTAATATAATATCTAAGATTTGCTTTAAAATAATTATGGGAGGGGGCGCCTGGGTGGCTCAGTCATCAAGCGTCTGCCTTCGGCTCCGATCATGGTCCTGGGGTCCTGGGATCGAGCCCCGCGTCAGGCTCCCTGCTCAGCTGGAAGCCTGCTTCTCCCTCTCCCACTCTCTCTGCTTGTGTTCCTGCTCTCCTCTCTCTCTGTCAAATAAATAAATAAAATCTTTTAAAAAAAAAAATAAATAAATAAAATAATTATGGGAGGTTGTATAAGTGAAAGAGATTGGCCATATGTTGACTACTGAAGCTGGGTCATGGCTTCATGAGGTCAGTGTTCTATTCTCCCACTTTGGTATGTGTTTAAAATTCTCCATAATAAAAAATGGGGGAAGATTTTTATCCTTCTCAGTAGGAAAGCAGAAAAAGAAAGACTAATCAGAGGAAATACAGCAATTTCAACTACAACTAACTAGAGATAATACTGTTGATAAATACATTTGGCAATTCAGCGTCTTCTTGATATAATGAGCATAAAATTTATTTCATTAAAAAAAACTGACAGAGAGATAAAGGATTATTGATTATTACAGCATTTACTATCCAGAGCTAGTAACAGAATCAACTTCTATATTATACCAACCTAGCATTCATGAATTTAATAATCAGATTTGCCTTTCCATTATAAAACCTGGGGGTCCATGACATACATGGTAAATATTAATTTTGCCAACACATAAATTTTAATCATGAGAAATAAATGACCAGTAACACAGAGGAGAGTTAGGAAACAATGAGTGAACCTAGTAGTCCAACTAGCAACCATAGTCTGTTGTTTCCTGCTCCTTGATTCATGAAGTGATTAAAAAATATTTTCTTGGTAAAAGAAAGCCAACTGTTAATGACAGTGATGAAAATATAGAAAAAGATAAGGAAGCCTAAGGAAGTGATGACTATTAGTCAAAAATTAAAAGTTTTAAATGAAATTTTAAAGTGAAATACTGAATTTGGCAGTAATTTAAATCAACAATGTAAACAAATCCTCTATATGCTCTATAAATAAACAATTAATGAAACTGTTTTTGGAATTGTTCTAATCAGTGCAAAACTTGCATGTTTGAAGAAAATTATAAGCTATTATAGCCTCTCACAATTGTGGATTCATGAAGGTGTCAGGAAGTACCCATTGAGAACAAAGTTCTAACAACTGTATTTATGTTGAGTTTCTCTTTCAATTACAAAGTGAGAATTTCTACAATTCCTTTCCCAGTTTTATAATGAATACGGTATGGAAAGAAATACAATCTATAAAGAAACAAATGTATATTAAAAGAACGGAGAGCAGACAGGAACAAATGAGAAGTTTTAAAACATTAGTCATGACAGTAGACTATATTCTTGGCCTGCTATATGGTCCTTCCTTTGGGGAACCAATCCTCCCTCCCATTCCATGGGATTTGAATCAGACTAACCCCTCTAACCTGTGTCTGCATCCTGGACCCAGCTTGGCCCAGCAGGGTACTCCATGCTAACTGGCTAAAGGACTGGTTCTAAGATAGGTATTTGAGTCAAGATGGTACAGTCTGAGTCCTCCCTAGGATCATTCTTTTGGAATGTTCAGAAAAGACATTCTTTATTTTGGGATTATGAGATTTAAAGACACATTAACTGAAGCTCCTTTTGGCCACCTTTCCCAGTGCTAGTTCAAAGAATAAGACTAATGCAAGAGCCTTGAGATGCAAAACAAAAGCAAAAACAAGAGCACATCCCAATGACATCATTAAAAGTCAAACATCTAGATACCCTCAAACTATTTCTACTCCTGAAATTTTGATTTATGTAAACTAATAAGGTCCCTCTTTTCCTTAAGCTACTTTGATTTGACATTCTATTGCTTTAAACTGAAAGGGTTTCCAATATACTTTCACTATACAGAGAAAAATAACTTGTTACTGAGTAAACTCAGTTAATTATTCCAGTATACTACATCATAAAAGGAACTCTAGATTACAGTGACTTCTTACCTTCACAACACTTAATAAAGATACTTTGAATTACAGCTAGCACTCATCATGAAATACACAACATACAACCCTGAATAAATGTGATCTGGGTACTCACACTCATCCAGCCCCAGCTGATAGGCCAAGTTCTGTAGACCTCGTACCTTCTCCATCAAATTAGCTGTGGTCAGGCTCCCCAGTTCTGAAACAGAATCATTTATTTCAATACCGTATCTTTCTACTGTTCTCTAGTTAACAATCCATTCAGGTTGGAAATCCTTGTTATAGAAGTTTTCAAGCTTAATTCTTATCTAATAAGTAGAAAATGGATTCATATCTCTTCTCACCCAATCATTCCTCTTACACTTACACACACACACACCAGTGAATTTTTCCTACTGTTACAAAATGCTTCAGATGAACTTATGTTTAAGGCACAGGTCAATTTGTATGGAACATAATGCTATGATCCCTTATTAAAAATCTAAAGTTTCCTTAGAAAATACATACTGATGAGACGTTATATAAATGTCCATTTGGAACATTATAACAATGAACCTGAGATGCCCTTGAGACTTAATTTTTCCATGGTTGGAGGAGGGGATCTGCATTTAAGCATTTCATGCAGAACAATGAATTACTTCTGAAATCAAATAAAGGTGTTGTTTTCTCCCACTTATCATGCCACACTCATTATCCATATCTGGCATAAGTAGACTTTTGTGATCTGTTCAGCTGCTTAAACAGCTCAAGAATGCCAGATTTTTACCTTAATTTCAGTCTATTACTACAACCATCATGAATCTTATCACCAGAAAGATGATAAAAATTAAATAAAGTAGAACAAAATCAAGGAAAATTAATGTTTTTTAATTTAAATTTCTACTTTGTGGTTGAGTTCCAAGTCATTTATCAAACAACAATATTCACTACTTATAGTATTCTTTATGGGAGAAATTGATGGGATAGAAAGAACTAAAAGACAGGTCTTAACCCACTAAGGGGTTATCAATTAATAGTACTGACAATATATAGCAGTAAATTCTAAATAAGGCACTTGTGTAAGACTGGTAAGAGACTAGACTTAGAAGATCAGTTTAAATTTTAACTCTTTCTAATAAATCTTGGTTAAGTTAACCTCTGAACCTTGGATATCATCATACCTAACTCACATGACCTTTACGAGAATTAAATGGGAAAAATTTATGTGAGAGCTTTTGTCGACTATGGCATTACACAAAATAAAGTTAATATTAAAGGAATTTAGCAGCAGAAGAAATCATTCTGAGTGGGTCCTTAATTGAAGGGATTTATACATATGGAAAAGTGAAGATAAGCATTCAGACATGAAGAACCATGAAATCAGCTTGGTTAAGCAGACGGTCTGACTGCGGCAAACACAAGGGCACAGTGAGAGAAAACGGGAAAGGTGGTTTGTAGAGGGACATAAATGTCAGGTTAAAAGTCAGAGGTTACCAGCACTGCTTACCTTTCAACATGTCAATGTCATCACGTTCTATTTCAGCCATCCATTTGGGTGGAGAACTAGTAATAGGCTGTCAGAATATAAGAATATATCCACTCAGATACATACAAAATGTAAAGAAACTGTAATCTTCCTTCTTATAGAAAAGTAGCTTGTCACACAGACTTCAGGTTGGTTGAAAATACTGGCAAATTATAGTTTCAAAAACCCAGATTTCTCTAGGTTCAGATATGACCTATGGTCACCTCGCAAAATAATTCCACTCATTTTTACAGCTGGTCTCAAAGAAATGATCTTAGAAGAAAGGTCTGACTATTATTACTATTTCATGGATAAGAGGTTAGTAAAGCAATGAAGGAAATTACTTGAAATTCAGTTCTGATAAAAGCCTCCAACTGAACTGTTTGAGACAATCAGGAAGTAACATTCTCTGGCAGAGGGGAAGATTCATAGAACGATGTCTCTCTCTCTCTCTCTCTCTACACACACACACACACACACACACACACACGAATATTACCCACCCATTAAAAAGAATGAAATCTTGGGGCACCTGGGTGGCTCAGTCGGTTGAGCAGCCAGCTCTTAGCTTTGGCTCAGGTCATGATCTTGGGATTGAGCCCAGTGTCAGGCTCCGTGCTCAGCAGGGAGTCAGCTTGAAGAGTCTCTCCCTCTGCCCCCCCCCCACTCGCATTCACTATCTCTAAGATAAATAAAATCTTAAAAAAAAAAATGAAATCCTGCCATTCGTGACAACATGAATGGACCCAGAGGGTATTATGTTAAGTGAAAATAAGTCAGACAAAGAAAAATAGCATATGATTTCACTTATATGTGAATCTGAAAACAAAACAAATGAACAAATAAAAAACAGAAAGAGACTCATGAATACACAGAACAAACTGGTGGTTGTGTTGGGGGGATGGGCAAAATAGTGAGAGGGATTAAGAGGTACAAACTTTCAGTTATAAAGTAAATAAGTCACAGAAATTAAAAGTACAGCATGGGGAATATAGCCAATAACGTAATATATATAATTGTTGATTCACTACGTTATACACCTGAAACTATTATAGGTCAACTATACTTTAATTAAAATTTTTAAAAAGAGGAAATCCTCAATTTGTGAGAAGACTGTGATGATCATCACTTCAGATTTCATTTTATTGTAGACACTTTAGAAAACTTTAGAATTTTAAGTTACCCTCTCATTTCTCAAAAGTAAACTTATAAAATACGAAAGAGAGCCCATTTTTGGAATAACTTTGGTCAACAGTTTTCAATCCTAGTTGCACATGAGAATCATCTATGGAACAAATGAATACAGATGACCTGGCCACACTCCAGATGCACTGATTAAGAATATTGGAGGTGGAATGAGGGTTCAGTGGAGAGAACAGAGCAACGGGTATTACATATGTATTTTTTTTAATGTAATACCGTCCATTTAACTTCAAAAACATTTTAGTATCCTAAACATACAAAAAAGGTAACAGAACATTGCAAATTGTGTTTAGTACAGGTTCTTGAAATTTCATTGTTGCAGTGGCTCTTTGCTTTACAGACGAGGAGTTCTACAGTTCGTTTAAAAACAAAGTTGAAAACTACAACACTTAATTAAAAAAGATCCAAACACTTCTCATACCAGTGGACCCCCCTCCTTTTCCTCAGGTAAGAATGGCAGCAGAATGCTATGTCACTATACACACGAACAAGACAACGTGAAGCTCAGTGAACACCCACTGCAGTGTTCACAGGTCTAGCCTCACAGCACACATCCCAAGCTACAACCATTACATGTGTTTAGTTTTTAAAAGCTCCACAACGGCACACTGATGATTCTGTTGTATGGTTGAGAAACATTACTTCAGCTTTGAGCCTTTTTTCTTTTTTTAATTAACATTTGCTTGGTACTATGTGACCAATGCATCGTGTAATTTCCAAATCAACCTATGAAGCAGGTATTACTATCCTCATTTTACAAATGAAAAAAAACTGATGTACAGGACTTGCCTCTGGACACACAGCTATTGGAGCCAAGATTCAAACCCAGGAAGTCTGAGTTCAGAAACCACTACTCTATACTACCTTTCCTAGAAGGCCATTGGTCAAATTTGCCATTTTTACCCACCAGTAGGGAAACACACTATACCAGGGGATTTTAACCTGGGGTCCTGGGATGACCTAGAGACAAAACTTATTATGAATGTGCATACTTCTAGGGAAAAGGGGTAGATACATAATCAGATTTTCAAAAAACAACATATTTTAATAAAAGTGTTTTTTTAAACCACTTATTTGTATTTACAACTCAAAATATTTAGTTGTTACCAAATATAATTAACTAAACTGAAAAGTAAGTATGAATGAGAATGTAAGAAGATTAAGTTAGGTACTTTATACTCAATCTACTAGACAAAAGCTGATCTAATACTAATAGCTACCAAGTACTGTTTATTATGTCCTATGCACTATGCAAAGTATTTTACATGCATGATGGCATTTTACACTAAGAATCCTATGAGGTAGTTTCAGATGAGAACACTAAGGCTCAAAAATGTTAGGAAACTTGTTCAGGTCACAGACAGTGAAGTAGCAGATTCAGGACTCAAATCCAAGTGTGTCTGACTCCAAAACCCTATACCATCCTGAACTCTCAGGCTTAGGCCTTACTGAATGTTAAATGAGCACAGGCCAGCTTTCTTGAATAAATGGGAGGCTACAAAATCTAAACTACCTCTGAATAGATACTCTCAAGGAACCAGAAAGCCACAAGGCCTTAATATATTTTAATTTTATTTGTTTATTTTTTAAACATTTTATTTATTTATTTGAGAGAGAGAGAGAACGAGCAGGGGGAGAAGCAGAGCGAGAGGGACAAGTACAATGAGTAGCCCGATGCAGGGCTTGAACCCACGACCCCAAGATCATGACCTGAGACAAAATCAAGAGTCAGACGCTCAACTGACTGAGCCGCCCAGATGCCCCTGGGGGGGGGCCTTAATATTTAACTCAGCACCTATAACTCTAATAATAAGTAGAGAATACTAAGCACATAGCAAGGTACAGGAGATTCTTGAACTTTCATTGTTGCAGTGGCTCTTCCCTATATAGACAATGAAGAGTACTACAGTTTATTTTATTTTTTAAAGATTTTATTTATTTATTTGACACAGAGAGAGCACACACGAGCAGGGGGAGCAGGAGAGGGAGAAGCAGGCTCCCTGCTGAGCAAGGAGCCCGATGCAGGGCTCAATCCCAGGACTCCAGAATCATGACCTGAGTCGAAGGCAGACGCTTAACCGACTGAGCCACCCAGGTGCCCCTCTACAGTTTGTTTAAAAACAAAGTTTAAAAATTTTAAAACTACCTTTAAAAACAAAGTTTAAACTACCTTTAAAAACCTTTAAAACTACAACACTTCACTTAAAAAGTGAGAGTTATATTACAAATCCCCAATGGCATGGTTTACTAGATAGAGCATGAGCTCTGTAATAGATATAACCTGCATTCAAATCCTGCTCCGTCACTCCCTAGAACTTGGGCAAGTAATTTCCAAGGTTCTCTTTCAGTTAGTGCTTTTAACACTGGACTCAAATGCTTCTGCATATGGTGTTAAAAGTATGGATGCTAGTGATCAGTGGATTCAAAGCCTAGTTCTGCCACTTATAGCCTATAACCTTGGGTAACCTACTTAACCTCTCTCTCTGTGCCCATTTCCTTATCTATAAAATTGGGATAATTAATAGTACCTATACCCCACATGGCTTTGTGAAGATTAAATGATATACATAAAGTACAGAGAACAGTGCCAGGCATGTGGTAAGCACTATGTAAGTGCTAGCTGATACTATGATCCCATTCTCCCTGTTGTGGGAATATAAGAGAATATATGGAGAGCATCAAGCACAGTGCCTGCTGCCCTGAAAGTACAAAGGTTGTGGCTCTAATGGATGTCTTCCTTTGCTTTTTGTTAAGCCACTGAGAAATTTCAAAATCCTGTAAGGAGGTATAAGATAAGGTCAATAATGCATCCCATAAACAAAAGAGAAAAGCTTCAAAATCATGGCAAAAAAGAATACTGGTGTTACATCAAAGATTTCAACTGCTTTACCTTAAAAGCTTTCAAGCTGAGAAAAGAGGCTAATACACAAAGGTCAAAATGCCAAAACAGAACATCTGAACAGAGGAAGACATTATCATTAACATGATGATAATGTACACAGATTTCCAGGGCTGTAGTTACAAACTGATTGGAAGCCTATGACATTTTTCTTGAAAATAAAGAAACAGGAGATATTTGAGCTTTTATTAAGGAGCAAAACACTGGATAAACTTCATTGGGTAAGTGAAATATTACTTACACTTTTAAAGGAAGCTGCGAATTCAGCGACACCTGGTACTGAAAAGAAAAAACACATTTATTAAACAAACATTTTAGTGCCCCAGACAGAGAGGATCCAAATAAAAAGAAGAAAACAGCCTTGTCTTCAAGGAGCTTATAGTCTGGAAGAGGAGAAAGAATAATTCAGTAATTATAATACTGGTTAAGTGCTCCAAGAAAGATACCAGGCGTTATGGGGAAGAAAAAAAAGAAAAAGAAATCTGTATCAGACTGAGGGGGCAGGAAAAGCTTCTTAGAGAAAATGCCTCAACTGAACTTGCAACGACAGGAGTTAGGTGGATGAGAGAATGGGAGATACACTATCTCTTACCAGGAAGTTTAAATTTCTTTTTTAGGTATGCTGTCCTGTCATGGATTGACAATTGGATAATTGTTTATTTAAATGCCTCACAGGAAGAATCACTTTAGAAAACAGAAAGATAAAAAGCAGATATTTAAAAATAAAATACTGTTCAACCTCACTTATAAAGAAATATGAACTAAAAATAATAAAAATCAGTAACATCCAGGGGCGCCTGGTGGCTCAGTCAGTTGAGCATCTGACTCTTGGTTTTGGCTCAGATCATGATCTCAGAGTCATGAGACTGAGCAGCCCCCCTCACGACCACTCCCCCGTCAGACTCTGTGCTCAGCGTGCAGTCTTCCTGAAATTCTCTCTCTCCCTCTCCCTCTGCCCCTCCCCGCCCTCTAAAATAAATAAATAAATCTTTAAAAAAAATTTGATAACATCCAATATTGGTTAGTATGTGGGTAAATGGGCACTCTCACACACAGCTATCATCTTCCTTGTGCACAAAGATACGTGTTAAGTTGTTTGTAATATCAAACAGTGGATCTTGGGTTTCCAAATAGGGTAGGAATACATAAACTATAGTTTATCTATTATAATCAAATACTTTAGGAGAATGAAGTAGATCTACACCTACTAACATAGAAAGATCCATTAATAAATTACTAGGTAGAATAAGTTAAGCTACATTAGCTTAACCATGTACATATGACCCCATCATTATACCCAAAAAAAAACAAAAATAAAACAAAAACCCAAACAAACCCAAAAAACCCTGCTATATACTTTAAAAATACGTATTTAGGGGTGCGTGGGTGGCTCAGTTGTTAGGCATCTGCCTTCAGCTCAGTCATGATCCCTGGGTCCCGGGATCGAGCCCCTCATGGGGCTCCCCGCTCAGCGGGAAGCCTGCTTCTCCCTCTCCCACTCCCCCTGCTTATGTTCCCTCTCTTGCTGTGTCTCTCTCTGTCAAATAAATAAGTAAAATCTTTAAAAAAAATAAAAATAAAAATACGTATTTATTTGTTTACCTATATAATCATAAAAAAGGCCGAAAGGATTTGTACCAAACTATTAATTGTGAGTTTGTAACAGTGAGTGAAGGAGGTGAGGAACTGCTACTTTCTGTATCTCTGTTCTTTTAAAGGCTCTCTATCATTTCCTGAGTCACACTGTGTCCTGAAAGAGTTAAACTACCAAACAGCTATTCTTAACATTAGACCACAGAATTCAGTCTCTTCCCTGTGAAGTAAAATCAAAATTTTAACCATTACAGTTAAATGATAACTTCAAAAATCTCTCTCAAAGTAGCACTGGGTTCTGCTGTATTGATTCTGATATCAAGAAACCAAAAACTTACATTGTTCTGGCCAAAGGTCTGGTGAGGCACGGTCAAGTTTTTCAAAACTTAGCAAAGATGCTTCCAGATCTGTCCCTAGAACAAAACACCCAGATGAGCCAAGAAGACACAAAACACGTAAATTTACATTTTACAACATTTCAATCTCAAAGAACACAACAAACTGGAATCTTCACTTGGAAGTCTAGAAATCTGAGGTTTGTTTTTTTTTTAAGATTTTATTTATTTATTTGAAAGAGAGACAGAGAGTGCGAACAGGGTGAGGGGCAGAGGAAGAAGCAGACTCCAGGATCATGATCAGAGCTGAAGGCAGACGCTTAACTGACTAAGCCACCTACATGCTCCAGAAATCTGAGTTCTATAACCACTGATACTGCTGGGGCATGGTGTTTATACAAATAAATCATTCTCCGTCATCAAACTTCACTTCTCTGATCTCTAAAATGGGAGCAATATTTTAGTGGGGTGTTAGGAAAAATAAGTATCAACAAACCCACCTGCATCTTCACTCATACTCTTAGACTTTTTCCCAATTAAGACAAACTCCCCTGCAGAGCTCTGGATGTCATTTTCTCTTGCTTTGTCAAAGACATCATCTTGAATAATCTCTCTTGCACAATCAATTTCTACCTTCTCTACTGGCTCCTACTCCTACTCAACAGCAAGCAAGCCTGCTCTAGAATTCCCCTTCTTTGAAAAAAAACTCTTCTGGGACCCCATTACCTCCTTACTCCTCCTTCATTACGAAAGTTCTTGAGTTGTCTATCCTGATGTCTCCACTTCCTCACCTCACATTCTCTCCTTAACCCAAGACAATCAGGCTTCTGCTCCCACATACATGGAGTGCTGTGGTCAATGTCACCTATGACCTATGTTGCTAAATCCAGTGGTCACTTCTCTGTTGTCTGTGACTTCTTTGCAGCATTTACACACTGACCACTCTCCTTGAAAAACTCCACTTCCAGGGCCTCTGGGTGGCTGAGCCAGTTAAGCATCTGACTCTTGGTTTCAGCTCAGGTCATGATCTTAGGGTTGTGGGATCAAGCCCTGCATCAGGCTCCATGCTCAACAGGGAGTCTGCTTAAGATTTTCTCACTTTCCCTCTCCCTCTGTGCCCCCACTCACACATGCTCTCTCTCTCTCAAATAAATAAATCTTTAAAAAGAGAGAGAGAGAGAGAGAGAAAAGAAAAACTCCACTACCAGCTTCTGTTAAACCACCATGCTGGTTTTTCCTCCTACCTCACCGACTCCTTCCTTACTTTCCTCCACTCAGGTCCCACCGCAGGCTGGCTTCATTCTTTACCTAAAGCCTCCTAAGGAGATCTCATCTAGCCCCATAGCCATTACTGTCATTTATATGTCAGTAACTCCACATTTATATTTCCAGTCCCAAGCTTTCCCAGAACTTCAGAGGTATAGCTAAGAGGTTACTTAACAAACTTCTCTGCTAGAGCTCTGATAACTCTTGACATCTCTCACCACTTACATGTGTGAAAACCTTTCTGAGTCTAATAATTACGTTAAAACCACCTCCATCTCAAGAAATAGCACCACCATGAACCCCAGTTTTCAAATCAAAACCCAGAGGTCATCCATCCTTCATGCCTCCCTTTCCTTCTATCTTCCATTACCATCCATTAGTAAATCTAGTAGTTTCCATCTCCAAAATACACCATGAAACCAAATTAATTAACCAAGGAACCATCACTTCTCTCCCAGACTACTTCAGAAGCTTCTCAACAGTTCTCCCTGCTTCTATTCTTACCTCTTCCCCTCTCTACCCAAATCTGTTCTTCACAAAGTAGCCAGAACTGATTTTTTTTTTTTTTTAATGTCAATCAGTTTGTGTCACTCTTCAGGGTAAGGGACTTCTTCCCAGCTAATTTCATGAATGTATATCGGCCATGCCCTAAAAATAATCATGCATGATCCAGCCCTTGCCTAATTCTTTGACACCATTTCTTTGCCATTCATGCCTCAGCACACAGTAGGTGCTCAAAATTAATAACAATTAACATTTGTTAATTACATATTGTGTGCTCAGTATCCTAACTAGTCGCATAAATTAATGCTCTGAACAGCGATTCTTAACACTTTCTGGGTGAGTCACATCTCCAGAAATCGGGGTGGGGGGAAGCTATGGTCTCATTCCCTGGAGAATGTACGTATATATAAAATTTTTCAACATGTGTTTTTCTCTAACCTGAATTTTTTCCCCCAAATATTCTAAGGGAATTTCTAGCAGCATTCTAATGGGTAAAGAACTCAACCCTAATAAATGGCCTTAACTAAAGCATCCAAAAATGATAACAAAGAAAAGCTGTATGTAATACACGAAATGCCAACTTTCAAACTCCTTAGGAATGTTACTGATGGGAAGTTCAACCATAACAAAAGTGAGCTTATCAAGAATAGGATCTGATAACAAACAAGGGTGGCCTTATGATATCATAGTCTGGGGCATAACTCAGACTCTGCTATGAGTGTTACTCTCATACATTAAGTATTTCAATGTTTTCCTTTTTTTTTTTTTTTAAAGATTTTATGTATTTTTCAACAGAGAAGAGAGAGACAGCAAGAGAGGGAACACAAGCAGGGGGAGTGGGAGAGGGAGAAGCAGGCTCCTCGCTGAGCAGAGAGCCTGATGTGGGGCTCGATCCCAGGACCCCGGGATCATGACCTGAGCCAAAGGCAGACACTCAACTGACTGAGCCACCCAGGCGCCCCTCAATTTCTCCTTTTTAAAGATATCCCAAGCAGGGGTGCCTGGGTGGCTTAGCCGGTTAAGCATCTGCCTTTGGCTCAGGTCATGATCCCAGGGTCCTGGGTACAGGGCTCCCTGCTCAGCGGAGAATCTGATTCTCCTTCTCCCTCTGCCCTGCCCTTCTGCTCATGCACTCTCTCTCTCTCTCTCTCAAATAAATGAATAAAACCTTTTATAAAAAATCAAGTGTGCAAATAGAGTGAGTACGGAGATGGCTAGACGACCAATGGAAAACAAAATGTTTCCAATATTTTTCATAGCCAAAAAAGGAAAATAGAGAAGACAGGAAAAAATCAAATACAAGGAACATAGCTCTAAAATCTGCAAAACTTATAAATTATAAAAACAATTTAGTAATAAACTGAAAATTTTAATAGCAGTTACTTCTACTTCTATCACTTGGCTGATTTTTTAAAAATTCTGGTAAGATATACATAACAAAATTTACCACTTCAGCCACTTTTTTTTTTTTTAAAAGATTTTATTTATTTATTTGAGAGAGAGAATGAGAGAGAGCACATGAGAGGGGGGAGGGTCAGAGGGAGAAGCAGACTCCCTGCAGAGCAGGGAGCCCGATGCAGGACTCGATCCAGGGACTCCAGGATCATGACCTGAGCCGAAGGCAGTCGCTTAACCAACTGAGCCACCCAGGCGCCCCACTTCAGCCACTTTTAAGAGTACAGTTCAGTGGCATTAAAAACATTCACACTGCTGTGTACCCATCATTACCATCCCTCTCCTGTATATTTTCACCATCCCAAACTGAAATTCTCTACTCATTAAACAATAACTCCCCATTCCCTTAGCCAACTTTTTAAACGTCCTTTTTTTCTGGCAAGAAAAAACACATTTTAAGAGAGCATCCAGGAAGGAGAAGGAATCGCTCTCTCTCTCTCTCTTTTTTTAAGATTTATTTATTTATTTGAGAGAGAGAGCGAGCAGGGGCACAGAGAGAATCCTCAAGCAGACTCCCTGCTGAGCATGAAGCCCCATGTCTGGCTCAATCCCAGGACCCTGAGATCATGACCTGAGTGGAAATCAAGAGTTGGCTGCCTAACTGACTGAGCTGCCCAGGCACCCCAGGGAATCTCTTTCGAATCTGAACACCCATAATTTCTTATACAGTATGCACCTGTGCTCAAAAAACTTAAGACTAAGTTAAGCTTGAAACCTGAGACTAATAAATTATTTATGTAGATATTCTAAAAGGCTTGCTGCTTGCCAGACACTGTGCTAAACTCTGGGATCCAACTATGAACAAGACACTTGGAATTTATAAACCAGCATGAAAGGGGCAAAGTTAACAGAATAACTATGCTGACAATGAAGGTAACGAGATAGTGAATAATAGTGAGGAGAGGCAACTTCAGATACTGTGTTCTGGGAAACCTTCTCTGAGAGGTGACATCTAAAATGAGACCTGACAGGATCTCAGGGTCGTGAGATTGATCCCTGCGTAAGTCAAAAGTTCAGAGCGGAGTCCGCTTGAGATTCTTTCCCCCTCCCACTCCCTCACCCTCTGCTCCACCCGGTCCTCCCACACATGCTCTCTCTCACTCTCTCTCTAAAAAAAAAAAAAAAAAAAAAGTAAAAAATAATAAAAAAGCGTTTACATGATTGATTAACCTTTTCCTCTCCCAAAGCACCTAGCATTATGCCTTTCATATAGCAGGAACTCAGTAATAGCTCTCCTGGCCTCAATTTCCTTATTCCTGAAATAAACTTCCAAGATTTCTTCCAAACACAAAATGCGTTTGAGGAGAAAAAACTACCTATCAATGAAATGGACATGGGGATGGTGGCGGTAGAACTAAAAATTGAGTGAATCCAGAAATGACTGCAAGACCGTAACTAAGGCAGAACCGCGCGCAAAAACATGTGGTTATAACAAAACCGCTTAATTGCTAATTGTAGTGCCTTGCATCTTAGACAACATATAAACAAATCATTCACTCACTCAGCCTCAGGAAACAACACATACAGTAGAAGCAAGAGAGTATGAGATAAGTGCATGACTACACTGAAATGCTCACTTCTCATCTTCCTCCGGACTCTCATTGGGAAGGGCCAAGATAGGGCAATGGTCCCAATCTACCCAGAAAGGAGAGTATCAGGTTTTGCTTGCGGCTTAATCCCGGGATGAGGTCAGCCACCAACCCTGGCTAGGGTTTGAGAGAATCGTTCCAGATGCCCGAAAAGAAGAAAATCGACCCTTCAATGGGGCGCCCTGAGAAGGAGAAAGCTACACTGAGGCACCGCATTTACCCCAGCAGTATCTCCTCCTCGGCCCTGCCTCACCCAAATGGGGCTGAAGCAGGGCCAGGGCGACCCCCGTCCTTTCGCCTGGAATGCGCCCCACGAGGGTGCCCTCCTCCACCCTCTTGGTACAGAGGGGAAACCGGGCACCTCCAGAGCTGCTGTGAAGAAAAGGAGAGCCTGAGAACGCACTCGCATCCTAAGGAAAAGTGGAAAGGAAAGGGTTGGAGCCCAAGAAAAAAAAGCGTAAGTCTAAGGGGCAGAAGAGAGTGGAAGTCCCCAGCAGAGCAAAGAAGGAGGTTGCAGCCGAAAAATCCCTAAGCCGGCTCTTACCGTCCGTGGGAGACGCCATTTTCCAACCCATGTCACGTGACACGGCCAACCGTCGGCGGGAAAGCAAGGATCCATAAGCCACGCCCCCCAAAGAAACCCTATCCCCAACTCGCAGCCCCGTCTTATTTCCCCGCCCTATAGGGCAATCTTTGCTAGCCCCGCCCCCAGTGCTGGCCACACTCCCTCGCGCGGTGGAAGAGGTGGAGCGACTGCAAAGTTCTTGAAGGGTCTTATTTACTTTCCTCGGTGAGGGGGTGGGGCCGCGGTCGTCCCTGTGACCAATCCGGGTTCCCGTTTAGGGGGCGTCTCCTCCGAGTGCTCAATACAGAGTACCCTAGTCAAGGGCGACTGCCCTCCTCCGCCAACAGAATTTGCGGAGGTGGGAGGGGGCTAGGGCCCTTCCACTTCTGACCAATCGCATATCTCCAAGACTGGGCTGAGGGGTGGAGTCAGGTGTTAGGGCGAGTGAGTGGGTAGAGGAAATAGTCTTCTCCACCAATGAGGCGGTGCGGCAGGATTGCGAGGGCTAGGCCTGGCGGCGGTAGAGCTTCTGGGGAGTCACCCGCAGTAGGGGTACGTAGAGGAGGACAAGAGGCGGCTGAGGACCATGGCGGCGGCGGTGGTGGCAGCGGCGGCAGTGCGAGCCCGGATCCTGCAGGCGAGTGAGGGTGGTACCGAGGGATCGCGAAGCTAGGAGTTGGTCCTTTCCATCCACTCTCTGAGCCAAAAAACCCTTCTTAGCCAACCTTCCTGTTCCCACCGGACCCGTGCGACCCGGTCCCACCCCTCACTTATTATCCGCCCTCGTTGGATGCTGGACTGTCACCCCTGGCCTGCTGCCCTTTTACTCTGGGAGGTTCTCCTTATCTGGCTCTGGCCCCCTGTCTCCTCCCCAGCCCTGCCAGTCACTGAGTCCGTCACCCTTGCCCACACTTCTCGTGGTGCCCTAACCGTGATTCCCTCTCTCTCACCAGAAATTCCCTTTTCTGGTCACCTTTGTTAGACTTCTTTCTCCTGCCCAGAGCTACCAGATTGTTCCCCTCCCCCCACCCTACTTCACTGTCCATGATCCATGGTAAAGGAAGGAAGCACACGAGGGGGAGGGTCAGTGAATGAACTTTGAATCTCCTTCTAGAAAGCTTACACCAGGTTTTCCCCAAAAGCAGCTATTTTCTGAGCTGTTTTCTCTAGCTGTGGCTCTTTGTATTTTCCACAGGCTGTAGACTGTTCCTTTTCTTGCCAAGACCTTAGTTAGACTTTTAGCAAAGTTACAGTATTCATGTTGGTGGTAAATAAGGACACATAGTTGTGCTACCAGTATGTTCCAAGCACATGCCAAGGACTAAACATCTCTTTAAAAAAAAAATGGTAGAAAATGAGGTGAGGGACACCTGGGTGGCTCATTCAGTTAAGCGTCTGCTTTCAGCTCAAGTCATGATCCCAGGGTCCTGGGATCGAGTGGTGCATCTGGCTCCTTGCTCAGCGGGGAGCCTGCTTCTCCCTCATAAATGCTGCTCCCCCTGCTTGTGCTCAGTCTCTCTCTCTGACAAATAAATAAAATCTTAAGAAAAAAAAAAAAACTACCTCATACAGAGAAATAATAATTCTCTTTTTTAAAAAAAAGAAAAGGTGATTGACATCTCTAAAACAGGTGATAGAAAATAAACAGGAATTGTTAATTCCAAGTTCCTAACCCAAAGTTAGCTCCTAGTGTATCAACACACCCTCAACACTGGCCCATGGTAGGGACTGGGTCCTTTCTGAAGCTACCCTAAGGAGAAGTGGTAGAGCTAGAGGACCTGCATGCCTGAGGCCTGTGGTTTCTAACTCTGTTCACAGCCTTTCCCTAGTTTTAACAGCCTAGCAGGGACTTAGAAGGGGAGATTTACTGCCAGAAACATTCTCCAACATAAGAAACAACATTGCCCTTCTTACTTGTTACATCCATCCTGGGAACTTCTTCCTCTATATTGCTGGACTTTGTTTATTTATATATTTTTTAAAGATTTTATTTATTTGACAGAGAGAGACACAGTGAGAGAGGGAACACAAGCAGGGGTGGGTGGGAGAGGGAGAAGCAGGCTTCCTGCGGAGCAGGGAGCCCGATGCGGGGCTCGATCCCAGCACCCTGGGATCATGACCTGAGCCAAAGGCAGATGCCCAACGACTGAGCCACCCAGGCACCCCATGGACTTTTAGATAATATTAGTACTTACCAGGTTGCAGTGAATTCTACTGCAGAAACTTGCACATTTGTAAGATTCTTAGTAAAGTCAGCAAAGGTTCATGTTTAAATGCTATTTAATGGGACAGCATGGAGAATGGGCTGGAAGAATTTGTCAGATAATCTGGCTTCATTCAACTATTTCTTGCTGTGCTCCTAGTTCTATTTTTCTAGTATCCTTTTTTTTTTTTTTTAGTAATAGGGATATAAAATTTCTACCCTATAATTTCCCTTACCAACTTATCCTTGAAATCTTTTACTAAAATTGACTTTTTTCCTTTGCCTCCCCACCATCACAGTGAGTCACTGATAGCCTTAAGAAGGTATTTTGCCCTGGGATGCCTGAGTGGCTCAGTCAGTTAAGCGTCCAAATCATTTTGGCTCAGGGTTGTGGGGTGGAGGCTCTGTGCTGGGGGTAGAGCCTGCTTAAAGATTCTCTTCCACTCCCCACCCCTCCCCAACCTTCTCCCTATCTTTAAAAAAAAAAAGAAGAAGAAAGTATTTTGTCCTTTAAATCAAGGAGAGGAATCTTCCTTCCTATGTATTTTATTGTGGAAACACACACTATTTCCTGATTCATTTGAAGAAACTTCTGAGTTGATCTGGAAAAGAACAGAAATAGTAATCCTTAGCCAAAGAGGAGTAACTGTAACATGAAACTTTGATAAAAAGTAGTCTAGGGGCACTTGGGTGGCTCAGTCGTTAAGCGTCTGCCTTCGGCTCAGATCATGATCCCAGGGTCCTGGGATCGAGCCCCACATCTCGCATCGGGCTCCCTGCTTGGCGGGAAGCCTGCTTCTCCCTCTCCCACTCCCCCTGCTTGTGTTCCCTCTCTTGCTGTCTCTCTCTCTCCATCAAATAAATAAATAAAATCTTTAAAAAAAAAAAAAGTAGTCTAGATTCTGACAGTCATGAATTTCAGAGGATCATCAAAGGATCTGTAAAGGAAAGAGTTCGTTTTCAGTAATTTTAAGTACACATGGTCCTTGATGTTCAATGGCTCAACTTAAAACTTTTTGACTTCATTAAAAAAAAAAAAAAAAACTTTTTAACTTCATGGTGGTGTGAAAGCAATATGCATTTGTATTTGGAATTTTGAGTTTTTATGCCCCCCATCCCCCAGTGAAATGCAGTATGATCCTTTTGAGGGATGCTGGGCTGGTGCAGGGAGTCACACATCTCTTGTCAGCCACATGATCACGAGGTTAAACAACTGATACACTTCTAACCATTCTGTACCCATACAAACATTCTGTTTTTCACTTTCAGAACAGTATTCAGTTAATTACATTAGCTATTCAACACTTCATTATAAAGTAGTCTTTGTGTTAGATGATTTTGCCCAACTGTAGGCTAATGTAAGTGTTCTGAACAGTTTAAAGTACGCTAGGCTAAGCGGTAATGTTTGGTAGGTTAGGTATATTAAATGCATTTTCAACTTACAATGGGTTTATCGCTCACATTCAGAGATAAGAAAACCAGCCTTAAAGAGATTTGATTTGCCTCCGTGATGTGGTTTAAAGAGTACAGGGTTGGGCGCCTGGGTGGCTCAGTTGGTTAGGCGACTGCCTTTGGCTCAGGTCATGATCCTGGAGTCCTGGGATCAAGTCCCACGCAGGGAGTCTGCTTCTCCCTCTGACCCTCCCCCCTCTCATGTTCTCTCTCTCTATCTCATTCTCTCAAATAAATAAATAAAAAATCTTAAAAAAAAAAAAAAAGTACAGGGTTTACAATCATACTTGCATTCTTTCTCAGCTCCACCACTTTTTTTTTAAGATTTATTTATTTCAGAGAGAGAGAGAGCACGATCAGGGGGAGGGGCAGAGGGAGAGAGAGAATCTCAAGCGGACTCCACACTGAGCTTGGAGCTTGATGCTGGGCTCAATCTCACGACTGTGAGATCATGACCTGAGCCAAAACCAAGAGTAGATTGCTCAACCAACTGTGCCACCCAGGCACGCCCCCACCCCCCCATCTCCACCACTTTCTAGTTTTAAGAATATTTATGAAGATTGGAATTCATGAATATAATAAAGTAAATGACCTGACAGTTAAGGTGATCCAAGGTCTCCCAACTGGTGACTGATGGGCTGAGAATTCGGGACTTAAGTCTTGGTATCTCGTTTTGTGTCAAGCGCTGCACTGTCCCCAGGCTTTGGGATAGGAGAAGGAAGTACAACACTCACTGAAAGCTCCTCTATTATAATGAAATGGTAAGTGCTAACAGTAGGAGTGCACACGGAGTACTGCAGGGCTGTAGGGAAACTATCCCAAATTTAACTTGTTCGGTTCAGGAAAAGATTCCAAAAGGAGTTCGCTCCAGGCTTGAGTTTTGCAAGACTAGCAGACCTTCAGCCAGAGGGAAAAGGGAGTGCCTGATAAAGGAACTAGCAAGTATGAAATAAACATCTAGAGAGGAAGAATTTTGGTGTGACTGGATGGAGGATAGTTTCTTCAGCAACAGTGAGTGTTTCTTAGGAAATGAAGATAGGAGATCCAACCTGTCAAAAACAATATGCTAATATTTTATTATGCCAGATGCAGTGCCTTTTATGCCCTCTTAACGGCAGGGAGACTGTGTGCAAGTGAAAAAATAAAACTAAGGACTAAGTGGCCTAGAATGCTCATGTTGGCTGAGCTGTACGTTTTCTGCCCTGTAAGAGAGTATACATGAAACATAATTAATACCAAATGATTGCTTGGTGAGTACTCATTCTTTCATTCTGCAAAAATACTACTGAATGCTTACTCTATTCCAGGAATGGTGCCAGGGGCTGAGGACACAGCCATCTAGTGCTCTAAGGGGAGAGAGATTTAATAATTAAACAAACTATTATTCCACAGTGTGGTATAAGAAATAGAAGAGTTTAGGTGTTATATAAGCGCTATAATCTGGTACTGGGCCTAGACTTGAATTGTGACTTAAAAGCTTCTGGCTCTGCTACTTCCCTTATCACTCTCAGAAGTTAACCTTGTTTTTCCTACTTCAGAGGCAACAGAAACCATCAGTTGAGAACTTCCTCAACTTCCTACTAGCGAACATACAAAACTGACCTGCACTAATACCCAAAATGATGGCTACATAGGGAGCTAAGGAGTAGGAGTGAGCCAAGCAAATGGGATGAAACAATTCCAGGCAGGAAGGGGCAGCATGTACACAGGCAGAGAGAGCACAAAACATGTTCCAAATGCCTACAGCATAGACAGCAAAGAGGAAGTGGCCAGCTGTGAAACTAGAGAAGTAAAGATGCTATGTGAAGTCTTCTAAGCAACATCAAGATTAGTCTTTATCTAAGAACAGAGGAAAGCCAGTGGAGCTTTTTAAACAAGGGAGTAATCTGCCCAGATTGGTGTTTTAGAAAACCCCTCTGGCTATGGGGTAGGAAACCAGATTCAGAAAGCTTAAGATTGGAGGCTGAGAGATCTGTTAGGAAACACTTATTGAAGTCCAGGTGAGAGACAACGATGATAGAGGCTGTGGTGATGGCAGGAGGGGCAGAGAAAAAGGGCTGTGTTCCAAGGACTTCTAGGAGGACAGATTGCCAGGATTTGTTTGATTCACTGTGGAGAGAGAGAGAGGGAGGAGTTGGGATGGCATTCAGGTTTCTTCTTGGGTAACTAGGTGAATAGTGGCCCCCTTCCGAGAAAGGTGAGGAGTTCAGCTTTTTCAGTGTGCACCTAAATAACATCCATGTAGAGGCGTGGTGAAGATAGTTAGGTGGGTATTATCTGAAAAGGAAGAGCTGGCTAAGAACTACAGATTTGGGCATCATCAGAATCTAGACCATTAAGCCACAGGAGTTGATGAAATCATCCAAGGAGAATGTGCAGAATGAGAAGAAAAGAAGGCCTAGGACCAAGCCTTGAGGAATTTAGTTAGTGGCCAGGTAGCAGAGGATGAGTCAGCAAAGAAGGCAGAGAAGTGGCAGAAGAGATATCAGGACATCCCTGAAGACAAGTGAAAAGGGTGTGAAAAAGTCCAGTACAGGAGGACTGGGAAGAACCCATGGGATGTAGGAAGTCACTGGTGTTTAGTCATGAAGTTTGGAGTGGATTGAAGAGTTAGTGGGAAATGAGGAAATAAGGTAATTAGCAAAGAGAATCCTTGCTATTGGATGGAGAGAGGTTTAAGTTTCAGGAAAGAAAGGGTAATTGGAAGTGTCTGGGGTAGCAGGCAAGGTGGGCTTTAGAGCACAGGTGCAGAGATAGCCTGCAGTTGGAGGACAGGAACCTCGTCAGTCCACAGACACTAGTTGTGCACTTCTGTCTCCCAGTCACTTAGTCCCCACGGAGCTTGCTAGCTAACTGCTCCCTTACAAGAGGAAGGGAGGAAAAAAGGATAGGTATAGGTCAGTTTTGTAGATTTGCTAGTAAGAAGTTGAAGTTCTCATCTGATGGTTTCTGTTCCCTATTAAGTAGTAATAACAAAGGTCAGCTCTTGAGAGTGAGAGGGGAAGCAGCAGGTCTGGAAGTTTTAATTAAGAGTACATTTTGAAATAGCAAGGAGTGAGATGAAGCTTTGAAATAGCAAGGAGTAAGAGCAAATAAGTAGCAGGGAGATAGAGATAAGTAACGAGACATGAGAGAACAGCAAGGAGATAAGAGAAGTTTTCAACTAGCAAGGAGTGAGAGCAAAAAGTATAAAATATAAGAGTAACGCTGAATGAGCTCCCACAACTTACTATTTTCCATATCTGGACAGTGTTGATCACAATAACTGTAGAGTAGGGGAACAAGACAGATGGAGCACCTACCTTCGTGGAACTTCAGTCTTTTGGGCAACAGACAAGTGCCCAGGCAGTTACAACACAGACAGATAACCTGACAGGGCCAGTACTAGCTGCTAACGTAGTCTGGGGTGGGGGCAGTCAGCCACCCAGCGGACCCTTCATTTGTTCTATAGATGTTTGTTAGACACCTGCTATGTACCAGCTACCACGGCGGTGGTGGGAATCCGGCCATAAATAAGACACGGTGGACTCCCCAGGAGTGTTTAGTTTGAAATAGTTTTTGTGGGGAATGGGAGAGGAAGTAGATGAGGCATTTGGAAGAATTGTCTGCCGGCCCAAAGGACCTGCATCCTTTCCCCTGGACAGCGCTGCAGGAACACAAATTCTTGCACTTCAGGTAGCCCTAAACCCTTTGGTTAACATGCCTGTCTTCAGACAAGATAAAAGATTATTAGATTACAGTTTTCCTTTATATCCCATTCCAAGTGCTTTAGTTTTCTCACTTTGACTTGAATATTTCTTAAATCAACTTCCATAGCATATATACAAATGAGGAGTTTTTTATTGTAACTGACCCCTCCCCCCCTCCAACTTGCTGATTATATCCTCTTAAATGTTACCTATACAACACATTCTTTTCCTACATGTGGCATTTTTTTTAAACAGCTTTCTTGAAATAAAATTGACATAAACTGTACATATTTAAAGTATACCATTTGATAAGTTTTATATTTGTATACACCTGTGAAAACATCATCACAATCAAGATAGGGGACATATCCATCACCCCAAAATGTTCCCTCTTACCCCATCTTCTGCACTTCCACCACCATCCCCAGGCAACCACTGATCTGCTTTCTAACCCTATGGATTTGTTGGCATTTTCTAGTTTTATATAAATGGAATCATACGGTGTGTACGGTTTATGTATTTATTTATTTATTTGTGTGTGTGTGTGTACTGTTTTCATGTCTTCTTTCACCCAGTATAATTGTTGTAGTTATCCCTGTTATTGCATGTATAATAGTTCCCTTTCATTGCTGAGTACTGTTACAGTGTATGGATTATACCTCATTAGTTTCCCTATGCAGCCCATCCAATGGTGGACATTTGGGTTGTGGCGAAGTTTGGGGCTATTACAAAGCTGCTATGAGCATTTGTGTTCAAGTATTTACATGGGCATATTATACTTACATTTGACACTTGGTTATATACTATCTGACATTTGACACCTATTGTGTTAGATGCCATCTAAGAGTTTTCATATTGTTAAGATTTGTGGTGACTACCATTTTCCAGGCCAAAAATTAGAAAAATATGGTCTAATAAAAAAAATATTTTAAAATTAGGACTGTCCTGGAAATTGAGGACATGATCATTATGGTTTCTTATTTTCTCATAGTTTGCTGTACCTCATAGTCTGATATCTTTTCTCTTTAAAGACTATATGACCCTTAAGAGCAAACACCGAGTCCTTTTCCATATACCCACAGTAACTAGTGTAATGTTAAGTATATGGTAGCCATTTGCTAAGTTTTTAATAATGTTCTGCTCTCATTTACCAAAATAATCGTTCTTTTACTTCATAGGTCTCTTCCAAGGTGAATTCCACTTGGTATCCAGCATCCTCCTTCTCTTCTTCAGTGGTAAGTTTATTTGGCACTAAAGTTGGACTTCTGAGAAGGAATACAGTATAATTTTGGGGTATTCCCACTTACCGTCTTAACATAATTGTGATCAGAATATACGTGAAATTTTCTATCTTGGTTTTCTTATCTAATATTATGTTTATTATATGTCATAAACATTTTCAGTATTGCAAAATGTTCTTTATAGTTATGATTTTTTTTTAAAGATTTTATTTATTTATTTGACAGAGAAATAGAGAGCACAAGTAGGCAGAGCGGCAGGCAGAGAGAGAGGGAGAAGCAGGCTCTCCACTGAGCAGGGAGCCTGACTCAGGGCTCAATCCCAGGACCCTGGGATCATGACCTGAGCCAAAGACAGACGCTTAACTGACTGAGCCACCCAGGCGCCCCTATAGTTATCATTTTAATGGCTGCATAATATTCTATCAAGTATATATAGCCAGAATTAACTAAAAGTGTTCCCATATAACACCTAGATAGATTCAGTTTTTCAATATTATAAAGCAAACATTTACTTATATAGTTTTTTCCTTCTTTTAGATTATTTCCCTTCTGAGGTAAGATCACTCTGTCAAAAAATACAGACATTTTCATGGCTTCTAGAGGTTTTATTGATCCTGCCAGATAGTTGTCCTCTTCTTCACAATCTTTAAAAATTGTTGTTATAGAACTGTCAGCCATTTGCAGTACCTAAAATCTAATAAATAAGGATAGGTGCTCAAAATCCTTTTTATTTAGAAGCACACACTGTAACACAGTAGTCCTTCACCTTTTTTGGTCCACAGCCCCCTCTGGAAATTTAATGTAAGCAAGCTACTTCTCAGAAGAACAACACACAGACAAAACTGTTTTTAAAAAAAATCTTTTGATCATAAAGGTAGTACATGCTCATGGTGACGTGACAGAAAGTCAGCTGGGCGACAAGTCATACTAGCTAATCTTTGTTAACATAGAAGCTGCTACTTTTTTAGTATAAACTTCAAAGTGAGATAAAGTTCCACACTGTGATAGCAGGGAATTTTCCTTTCTCAGAGAGATGACAGTATTGAGAGGCTCAGCCACATCTTAATATACACTATAGACAAGTACATTGTGTATCTCTTTCCAGTGGTAACATTTCTAGAGAACAGAAGATTCACTAATCAACCCTGAATTCCTTCCTCTTTGTGAAAGGGAGAGAAGCAATTAACTGATACAAAGTTTTGTGGGGTTTTTCTTTTCCAGCCAACTGTAAAGCTCTTCATTGATGGGAAATTTGTTGAATCCAAAAGTGACAAATGGATTGACATCCACAACCCAGTAAGCAAAGCTGCTTTGGGACTTAAGCTGGCTAGCCTAGAATTCTGGGATTGTGGTGGGAAATGAGGGACCTGGCTGTCTGTCATGTGAAGTACATAGTGCTGCTTCTGTGACTAGATGAAAAATGGAGAAGGTAGAGCAGGGGCAAAGGTATGATGTGCTGCTTTTTCCTATCAGGCCACCAATGAGGTCATTGGTCGGGTTCCTCAGGCCACCAAGGCTGAAATGGATGCAGCTGTTGCTTCCTGCAAACGTGCTTTTCCTGCATGGGCAGATACCTCAGTGTTAAGCCGCCAGCAGGTCCTGCTCCGCTATCAACAACTCATTAAAGAAAACTTGGTAAGAAATCAGAATGGTATCATTTTCCAGACTGTTGCCTAGGATACTTGTCACACCCACAGAAGCCCTTTCAGCTGCCCTCCATAACTCTACAATCCAGAAAGACACAGATCATGGCTTTCTCCCTTGTACTACCTCTCCCCCAGTTTTGTTCTTCCTTGGCTACCTAAGAACTACAAGGAGGCACATCCTTGCATTGGTTTCTATTTGTGTGTTTTTTTCTCTAGAAAGAAATTGCCAAGTTAATCACGCTGGAACAAGGGAAGACCCTCGCTGATGCTGAAGGAGACGTATTCCGAGGCCTTCGTAAGCTGGGGGTCCCTCTTGGGGAAGTTCAGGAACCCTTTGGGAAGGAGCAAAGAAAGATGGGAGGCAAAGATCTCAGAATGGGAGGTTACTTCTTCCTCTATGTAGATTTTGCTACCCCATGATATCTTTTTTAATACTTGTGGAAAATGGCAATACTTCTCAGGTATGTAGGAGATTAATTTACTTCATTTATTTTACTTGATCTTCCAGTAGGTATATGCATATCACTGTCTTTTTTTTTTCCCCATTTGGAGAATCTCATTTTGCCAATCTCCTTCATGTGGAAGGGCAAGTCAGTGTTTCTTCCCTCTGTCATTGGCCTGAGCCATTCTCTAGCCTCAGGAATGACTAGAGCATGACACAGCTGAGTAGTTCACAGTGGAGAGCTGGTGGTCTGACTACTTCTCTGTTCCAGAGGTGGTTGAGCATGCCTGCAGTGTGACGTCCCTCATGCTGGGAGAGACCATGCCATCCATCACCAAAGATATGGACCTTTATTCCTACCGTCTGCCTCTGGGGGTATGTGCAGGCATTGCTCCATTCAACTTTCCTGCCATGATCCCCCTTTGGATGTTTCCCATGGCCATGGTGTGTGGAAATACCTTCCTACTGAAACCATCAGAGCGAGTTCCTGGAGCAAGCATGCTTCTTGCTAAGTTGCTCCAGGACTCTGGTGCCCCAGATGGAACACTGAATATCCTCCATGGACAACATGAAGGTAACTGCCCTTCTGTACAGGGCACTTAATCTGGCCACCAGAAAAATAAAGGTGTTGAGTGGTGAAGCTTGAGTGGTTTTAGGATGAGGAATCTAGGGAGGAAGGGATTGACTAATAGTAATGTCCATTTTGAAGGTAATGTTTGTTGATACATCTCTGTGTGCTAAGGTAATTAACTGCAGAGTAGCAATGCTTCTTGCCCTACAGAATACATTGAGACAAAGAGTATAGATTAGGGTAAGGCACAGATAAAAGAGAAAGTTTTCTCTTCAGTACTGAGAGAATTTATAGATCTCAGAGAGACTGAAGACATTCTAATTCACATATAATAGCTAACACTTAAAAAGCACTTCTGTGTTTCAGGCACTGTTTCTAGTGCCTTTCAAATATTATCTCATTTAATCTTTATAACATTCCCTCAAGGTGAGTACTGTTGTTTTTCCATTTTACAGATAAGAAAACTGAAGCATAATGAAATTAAGTAATATGCCCAGTCACACAGCTAGAAACTGTCACAGCCAGAATGTCAGTACCCAGGAAGGCTGACTCTGGTTTTTACTTTTAAATACTATGCTATATTGCTGTTCACACGAGGGCACAATAGTATTTGAGAGTCCCAGTATATAGTGACAGTTAAGGAAATACCACATTCTTAAAGGATAAAAGGAAGAGTTGAGTATTAAAAGGCTGCTATTTTGGAGGAAAACAGGAGTTGTAGCCTTTGGAATTAGAAGTAGAAATAGCAAATGAGAAAAATAATGAAATGGAAGAGGCCAAATAATAATTAGTAGTTTAAAGAATTTAAGAGACGGAGGTGCCTGGGTGGCTCAGTGAGTTAAGAGCCCGACTTGGGGTTTTTTTGTTTTTAAAGATGTGTTATTAAGAGAGAGAAGGAGAGAAAGAGCAAGCGCGAGCAGGAGGGGCAGAGGGAGAGGGAGAGAGAATTTCAAGCAGACTCCATGCTGGCGCAGAGCCTGATGCCAGGCTTGATCTCACAACCCTGAGATCACAACCTGAGCCAAAACCAAGAGTTGGAGGCTTAACTGCGCCACCAGGGCGGCCCCCCATCCCCCACCCCTTGGTTTTGGTTCAGGTCATGATCTCAGAGTCATGAGATAGAGTCCTCTATTGGGCTCCATGCTCAGCAGGAAGTCTCCTTGGGGTTCTTCCCCTCCCTCTCTCTCTTCTTCTACCCTCCCCCACCCACTCATGCACATGCACCCACATGTGCACAGACTCTCTCTCAAATAAAATAAATAAATGAAAAATCTTAAAAAAAAAAAAAAAAAGAATTTAAGAGATGGAAAGAACTTCAAAATGGGAATCCAGGATAGAAAAATAAAAGTATGGAAACTTCTCATTCACAAGAGCGGGAAAGGGGAAATTTGCCACGTTGAGAAGTCCATAGCCACTTGTTCCTTTGTGGTAATATCTCTTTTCTTCTTAAAGCTGTAAACTTCATTTGTGATCATCCGGATATCAAAGCAATCAGCTTTGTGGGATCCAACCAGGCAGGAGAGTACATCTTCGAGAGAGGGTCAAGACATGGCAAGAGAGTTCAAGCCAATATGGTGACTTCCTATTCCTTTTCCCCCTAAATCTGTTTTATGTATGAAAACTACCTACAAACAGCCCTTCAACAGAGGGGCTACTATCCCACTCTAATGCCAGTGTGTCTTTATTTCCATTTCATCCTGAATGTCTTCCCTTTAGCCATGAACCTTGTGATGAGTTTTATCCTAAGTCACTTTAATTACCTTTTTATCTTATACACCTAATCTTGATGACAGAGGGCACCTTTCTCCCTAAGAATGTTATTCAGATTCTTTGGGCTTTAGCAGTAACAGCTGGATTCTGGTTCTGGCCCTGTATCTTTCTTCATACCATGCTTTGTAGCCCTTTATCCTTCCTTCCTTTCAAGGCATATCCTAACTACTATAATGTAAGATATGCTTTTCCTAAGAGTCCAAGCTATTTAAGGTACTGGAAAGAGCCAAATATCCCTGTATGTGAGTACAGTTTACTTGGTTGCATAGTTTTGCTGTTCTCTTACTAGCTCCTTGCCTAATACACAGTAATTTTTTGATACTAAATATAAAGTCCAGTTGCCACTTTCACCCTTTGGTTACCGTTGCAGAAAGGAGAGCCACCTATGCACAGGCTTGGAAACTATTCCTGATATGCCTACTTACTTCTTTTTGTGCCTGAATGTCTTTTGGCCAATTTGACTTAAGTCCCTCCCAGTTCACTACATATTTATTGAGTGTATTCTATGTCTAACAATATACTATGTGTAATGGGATAAAATTAAGTAGCAGACATGGTATCTATCCATGCACTCCATTATAGTTGTACAGTAGTCCCTCTTCATCTGTGGGGGATGCGTTTCAAGACCCCCAGTGGATCCCTGAAACTGGATAGTAATAAACTCCATGTATACTATATTTTTCCTATACATACATACCTAGATAAATTTTAATTTATAAATTAGGCACAGTAAGAGAATAATAACTAACAATAAAATAGAACAATTTTAATAATACACTGTAATAATACGGCCTCTCTTTCAAAGTATCTTATTATACTTTACTCACCCTTCTGATGATGGTGATGATGTGAGATGATAAAATGCCTACATTATGAGATGAAGTGAGGTGAATGGCGTGGGTGTTGTGACATAGCTTTAGGAGGATCATCTGCTTCTGGACCTCAGTTGACCTCAGGTGACTGAAACTGTGGAAAGTGAAACCATGGATAAGGGGGGACTGCTGTATCTGGAAACATATGTATGGAAATGACCATGTTATCCTACATAGCTGTGTATCATGAGGCTTTGTATCTAGAAGCAAGCCAATTTGGGGGACCTCTTTCCAGAAATGGTGTATCAAGAGGTCCACCTAGTTTGCCACTGGCATTATTACTGGCAGCTCTTTGTTTACGTTGCTATTCATATAATTGGAAATCCCAGCAGACAAAAGACTGTTTCCTGTCTAACTTAGGAAAGAGAGAGGAGTTCTTGGTTCCCCAATGCAGTATTTAGCCTGTCAGTTTAACTGAATGTGATATGGCTGAAGGTTTTGTTTTGTTTTGTTTTTTGGTAATGGTTTTGATCTAAATAAACACATATCAGCTTATCAGCTAAGAAAGTAGGAAAAAAAGTAACCTGGAGACTCTGTGCTACCATGACTTCAGCAGTATCAAAATGATAATAAATCTAACCTCAAAGCAACAAAGGGTAAATTCTCCCTATTCTTAAATTCTCATTTGAAATCTCAGATCCTTCACTTAATTTCTTAGCCTAATTATATTTTGCCAAGGAAGATTCATGTACTTTCTGTATTTCCTTAGGGAGCCAAGAACCATGGGGTAGTCATGCCAGATGCCAATAAGGAAAACACCCTGAACCAGCTGGTTGGGGCAGCATTTGGAGCTGCTGGTCAGCGCTGCATGGCTCTTTCCACAGCAATCCTTGTGGGAGAAGCTAAGAAGTGGCTGCCAGAGCTGGTGGAGCGTGCCAAAAACCTGAGAGTCAATGCGGGTAATCAGTTATCTGCCTTGCTCCTTTAGACTTTGCATCTGTGGCACTGAGTCCTTGGTTTTAACATTGGCCTTGACTAATGGGAGTAATCACGTCTACTCTTTAACCATTGCCTCTCTTTATACTGTACTTGCCATTTGGATTCATCTTTGGTTAACAGTCATAATTTATGATAATGAAGACCTTAAATACTTTTGTGTTGTTTTACAGGAGACCAACCTGGAGCTGATCTTGGCCCTCTGATCACCCCCCAGGCCAAAGAGCGAGTCTGTAATCTGATTGATAGTGGAACAAAGGAGGGAGCTTCTATCCTTCTTGATGGTCGAAAAATTAAAGTCAAAGGCTATGAAAATGGCAACTTTGTTGGACCAACCATCATCTCAAATGTCAAGGTGAACAACTCTGGATTATTTATTTCACAAATATGAGCACTAAAGGCACCTTAGAGGCTGTGGAATCTCATCCTTCCAATTTATAAATGAAGACATTTAATTAACTGAGACCTCGGCTCTTGCCAGGATTCCTCAGTTATTTTATCTACAGTCTGAATGAGTCTCCTATCCTGACTCCCAACCTCCTTCCACTATACCAGCGGCTGGCAAACTTTCCATAAAAGGCTAGATAGTAAATATTTTTGGCTTTGTAAGGATATACAGTCTCTGTCACAACTACTCACTCTCGACGTTTTAGTGCGAAAGCTCGTTAACATTGTGTGGCTGTGTTCCAATAAACCTTTATTTATGGACAATGGAATTTTAATTTCAAATCATTTTTCACGTCATGATTGATTTCTTTTGTAGCCATTTAAAAAACACAGAAACCATTCTTAGCTTGTGAGCTGTGCAAAAACAAACAGCAAGCCACATTCAGCCCATAGGCCATATTTTGCTAACCCTATCTTACATTTGTTCCTTACGTATTTAATGTTAGTTTTTGTCTTCCCACTCCTTGTTGTCCAGCTTGTAGCTATTGCAGTGTCTCCATCAATCTCTCAACCACTCAGTATTTATTGAGTAGCTACTCTGTGCTGCATCTTCACCAGAAAGATACGAAAGAAAAAGAACTGCTGTCTCAATTTTTATTTATCGAAACTCTGCAAGTCTCTCAGCTAAAATTAATGACTAAATTGAGGTTAGGAGGCTTTTTTTGAAATTCATATGTCCCCACTAATCCTACTATAATCCTGAATAATTAAGAGTTGAATGTAAGTGTAGTAGAAATTATGAAATCTCTAGTCACAGAACCATAGGGGGAAAATCCACTTATTAGCAACAAACACAGCTGACTAGCTGCAGTGGAGAAGGATGTTTTGAATGTTTAATGTGACCTGATATCAAAATGTAATTGTACAGACTCGTTTCAGGAGGCAAAGGAGTGAATGAGAATGAATTGTTTATGTTACGGAAAACTTAGCACAGGTTTTCTTTAAACAGAAACACACTCCTGCGGTGTTTTCAACATATATTTGATTTATAAACAATGAATTTTCATGTAACTTTTCAGTAACATAACAATTGTATAAACAGGTTATGCAGGTATAAAAGAGGAAACTAGTGATGGGTCATGGGATCTAAAACTACAGGGCTTAAAAGACAGGAGTGTAATTGTTGTTAATAGGAGTTTCAAGTTGTTTATATGATTGGCAGCTTGGAAGATGGAACACAGCAGGAAAGGACTTTTTTTTTTTAAAGGTGGTTTAAAATGAAGAGAGGTTCCTAACAAGAAAGCTGTCCATGTAAACAGTGGGTAATAAAGTACCAGATAAGCATCAAGTACTGACTTCTTTTCTGGATGCATCGCTCCTGGCAGCCAACTATGACCTGTTACAAAGAGGAGATTTTTGGTCCAGTTCTTGTGGTTCTGGAGACAGACACTTTGGATGAAGCCATCAAGATCGTAAATGACAATCCATATGGAAACGGAACTGCTATCTTCACCACGAATGGAGCCACTGCTCGGAAATATTCCCACCTGGTGGACGTTGGACAGGTTTGTGAACAGGATTTTTAGGAGATTCTTGTAGCCATGTACTGTTTCCTATCTAAGGGAGATGGTAAAGTGATCAGTCGCTGCCCCTCTCATTTCCCATGATGCCCCATTTCTTCCTCAGGAATCAAAGTTCATGCATGGGATGCAGGATGGGGTAGAAGTTGGGGTATTTAAAACTGGTCTCTGTGATGTCAGGCATTTGTGCTTCTAGATGGCGAGTTCCTTTGTTTGAGTCCTTTTCTTTTACTGGATGTGGCTTTTTCTGCTTTAGGTGGGGGTCAATGTCCCTATTCCAGTGCCTTTGCCAATGTTCTCATTCACCGGCTCGCGATCTTCCTTCAGGGGAGACACCAATTTCTATGGCAAACAGGTAACTGTAAGAAAACATTTTTTCCTCTAAGAAAGTTTCTTGAACATACTCAGGAACAAGGATTCTGCAAGGAAGGGCCTGCCAGTAGCTTTTGTGGGGCGTGTTCAGCAGCACTTGTCAGGAGGTCCCCTAGAAAAGATTTAAAAGGTAACAAAATTTTGCCAAAGCTGCTCCTTCCTGAATAACTCAAGGCAGCAAAGTTTTGGGGAAAGAGCATGAGGAAATCTAAGTCTTCATGTATATCCTTTCCTCTGCCTGAGATCCTCTCCTCCTGCCTCCCTTCTTTCATCTAACTCTTAATCATCTAAGTTAAAGCATGGACCCCTCCAGAAAATCACCTCTGACTCCTCTCCCTGCTTCCTCAGTGCTGGGTTGGGTATGCTCTCGTGTGTTCCCATTGCACATTCTTCTCCTATAAGTTATTCATTTACAAAATTTTTACTGAGCACCTTCTTTGTACCAAACCCTATTCTGGGCACTAAAAATACATCACTGAACGAGGAAAATAAAGCAGATCTGGAACTGAATGGCCTGGTTTCAAATTCCAGCTCATCCAGTTATTAACTGTGACGTTGGGCAATACCCCGTGTCTCAAGTTTCTTATCTATAAAATGAGAATAACAATAGTACCTATAATTCGTAAGGTTAGTAAGATTAAATCATCACTATTACCACATCCTTCAGCAGATACATATTTCCTAAGGCAGGAAGAGGCATAGCAGGTTCAAATAGTAGCAGAAATGGGCTGGGGCACAGAGAATGAATGAGAAGGAGAGTGGTAAGAGATGAGGTTAGAGAGGTAAGCAGGGAAAGTCCTGTCAGGCTGTGTAAGCCATGATAAGAAGTCTTCATCACACCATAATTATTATTTACTTCTTAATCGCAGTACCTGGCGCAGAGCAAGTGTCCAAATATGTATTAAACAAATGGCTAAAGGAACTTCTTTGTAGCCCCAAAGTGATACAACCATTTTGGAACCTTCAGTAATTAAATTACATGTTTCCGATACAGGTCTCTTTTATAGTTCAATAAAAAAATTAACAGTGTGCATCACATAGCAGAATGTAACAGTATGACCAACTGGTTAAGAAGACATTTTGGTTATTTAGAGGCAGCTTATTCAGTTTGTGCATTAGTCACAGGTCTTGTAGAATTGACTAGTTTGATACTATTAACAAAAATTTCTTTCGAGGGAAGCAGAGTAAAACTCTTTTTTTCTCCCCTGTCTTGGTTTAATTACTGTAAGTCATCCTGGTAAGTGAGGTTTCTTGAAGGAAAAGACTGACTCCATATACAGTTTGAAGTCTTAAATTCTTAGGTAATCAAATTGCTATTTTGCATCCTGGAAAGAAGAAAGTAGATAAAAACCTCTCAAGTTTTTTCAATATTTTAACATGACCCAGATGTTGTCAAATAATTCTGAAAGAGTATCTTAATCAAGCTAGTTGTTTTTTTTCCTAACAGTATCTTCTTAGCTTGCTAGTATTTTTTTTAAGATTTTATTTATTTATTTATTTATTTATTTATTTATTTATTTGAGAGGAGTTGGGGAGGAGCAGAGGGTAGGGAGAGGGACAAGCAGACTCTTCGCCGAGCACAGAGCCCCACACAGGGCTCGATCTCGCAACCCTGATATCATGACCTGAGCCAAAACAAAGAGTCAGACGCTTAACTGACTGAGCTACCCAGGCGCCCCTAGCTTGTGTTTTTTGTGTTAGATCTTAACAGTCTGTTCTTTTTTGCTCAAGCCTATTCTTACAAAATAAATGGTATATATAAAGTCTTAAATATGCTGAATTTTTTTGGTTCACATTATAGGTGATTTAGAAGTGATTGTGTATAATATCAGACATTTTACTTTAGATTTGTATGATATTATGGATTTTGCTACATCAGTATAGAGCTATTTATCACTGACAGTTGTCAGAAACGGCCTAAGATGTATCTCATCCCTTTGTGCCTTTTTCTTCTTCTCAGGAAGGAGAGAAAAACTAACAATTACTGAATAACATTTACTTTGCTAGGATATTTGTAGGTCATTTCATTTTCCCCTCACAGCAATGCTGTGCTGGGCAGTAGGTCGCAGATAAGACCCAAAGTTACATGGCAGTCAATAAGGAGGAGAGGCAGGATTTGAGCCATGTCCCAAGACCTCAGAGCACGTGATATTCAGCCCTAGGAAAAGAATAAACTGCAAGTTTAACAGATTACATTGTTCAGTTTTTCCATTTAGATCCTCTTGACTAGTTTCAACATAATGATAGCTAAGGTTTGACTATTTACCATGTGGGAGGTATTATGCTAAATGTTTTAAATGGATCATATACCTTATGAAAAATAGGTTGAACTTTGGTTGCACCAATTCCTCAAGTGGGAACATGAGTAGCACTTCATACCACCTCCTTCAAAAGTTAATTGAAAGAGAAATCATGAAACCCTCAGGAATATATGCTAACTCTATTTTTTTTTTCCCCTTTGTTCTCTTTAGGGCATCCACTTCTACACACAGCTAAAGACCATCACTTCTCAGTGGAAAGAAGAAGATGCTACTCTTTCCTCACCTGCTGTAGTCATGCCTACCATGGGCCGTTAGAAACAAGTTTGTTCTAGACTCAGTCCACCCTGAGTAATCTCTCTGTATTCTTGACCAACTTCATTTGCCAACTTTGCTCAAATCAGAACCCTCGGACTGGAATACCTGGTAACTAAAATCTTTCTCAAGACCATTAGCCCCTGCAAAGTTGCTCTAGGGAGATTCCTAGTGTAACTCTGAAACCAGATTTTCACTTGCTCTTCTTACTTCAGTTTTTGAGGTAACTGTTTTTCCTGTGAAATGCTTACATGGAATGAGAACAGAGACCTATTTTCTAGAAGTTCTCCCCTTTTCTGATGACTTAAAGGGAAGATTAGTGTATGTAAAGAAGATCTTCCAATAACTAGAAGAGGACCTCTTGGATGGGGAAATAGGACAGAAATAATTCACCCTTTGGTTGATCCTCAAACACAGTCCTATATAAATGGCAGTGGGGGAGACCCCTCTGCCAAGCTTTCTTGAGCCTCTCATTTATCCCACACTACACAGGACATAATCCATTTCTATTTCCCACAGTTGTGACAACTGCTTTCTTTTCTGCTGAATGGCACTTTGTCCTAGTGATTCATGACCACTAATTCTATCATTGTCACTGTTCCTGCTTAAAATCACTTCTCAATGATACCTCAGTACGCACTGGATAAATCAACTTTTTGTTGTGTGTACCAAGTGTTAAATTTCAGATTTGGCTTCAACAGTCCTTAATGTTTCAGTCATTAATTCAGATGCAAATGGAGTTTGTTTAAGAAAACTATTTCAAAAGTTTTTTAGGCCCAGAGATCAAGGGGTATTCTAGCCATGAAAGTGTGCAGGACTCTTGCCTTAAGTAAGTATAGCTAGATATTACTTGTCGAATTTTTTATGTTGTTCTTTCTTCTTGCTTGCATTTCTCATTAGTGATCATTTTTAATGAAAGAACTCTTAATGTAGAGTAATTGCCTGGGGCCTAAGAAATTTCAAGGCTCTTTATGACATGAAATAGTGAAAAAGAAATGCTTTGACAGATTCTTTTGCTACCATTAATTCAAGTGTCTTTATGCTTTTTGTTTCTTTTGATATAGCTAAACTTTAAGTCAGAACAGAAATTGATGAGCTAAAAAAAAAATAGATTCCCAGTTGAATCAATTTTTTCTGATACAGTTTTTACCCAGTGAACTAGGAGAAGGCTGCCGGCTCTGAGAGAATCATCTCTGGTCCTCAGCCAGATGACATAGGTCATTTATTTTTCTGCTTCCTCATTAGTCACTTGGATAATGTTAATCTGCCCCGTGGCAGTGATTTGGTGAATTAAGGATTGTAAAAACTTTGAAAACATTTGTGCACTCTGTGGATTTTAAGCTTATTACTACCACTACCAGATAGAATGTCAGAATCTTCATTTAAGGTGACTGGAACTTATACATTTATGACCCTAATGGGTTTTGTGGGTTTTGTGGGGGTTTTTTTTGTTTTTTGTTTTTTTCTTCCTAAACATGAGGCAGTAAAAATGTTTAATTTGGTAATAGAATACCCCTTGTTTTATCTCTACTTATCACAGCTGGCAACTGGTAGTGATATTTAATCCAATCCAACAACTACAGGCTGGGTTGAATGAAAGGTCATATTGTCTAAATTCCAAGTGGAATTAAATATAATCCCAGAGATTCCTAAGTTTTCCTTATATTTAAGGGAAATCACTTTTTTAAAAATACTGACTCATCAGAATTATGTTGCTCTAATTGGAATCAACTCATTTGGCTAGCTACTTGCTACGTAGAAGAGTTTCTTGTTTCTTAGATGGAAAAAAATCTGCAGTTATAGTCACACTAGTAGCAGCTTAAAAATTTAGTATTTTATTTTCTTTTTGCTCTGATGTGGCCTCATTTGAAATTTCTGAGATCCTATGTTGTACTAATTGATTATAAATAACAAATTACAAATAAAAAGCTCCCAAAAAGAAAACCTGGCTTTTTTATTTTTTAATAATACCTTTCCTAATAACACCTTTGTCCCTAGCTTGTAGGGACTCAGACTTCCCAACTCTGTTCAAAGCCAAGAGTTATGTGGTCATTATGTTTATTCTCACATAAAAGATGGTACATACTTCGGCTAGCCTGTATATTTCACAAGGCAATTGTGAAAGGTTTTCCACATTTACTAAAAGAGGCACAAATGTGCATTTGCATTAAGTATAATATGCCTGCCATAGTGTAGATATGTTATAAAAATGTCCACGATCTCATACTAGTGTTATTACTCATTTCACTGATCCCTGAGAGCTCTTGGCTAGTAGAGAAAAGCACTATGACTTAAGAAGTTGCATGGGGAAAAGTATCAGTTACTATGTGTATTGTTTGGTTAGATTACAGACTCCTTACTATGTCAGACTCTCGTGATCCTTTCTGAATATTGGGTATCATCACTTCACCAGAAGAGTCTGAGATTGGTACTTGCTGAGTGATGAAGGTTTGATCTTGAAGCTTACTGTCATCCCTGTAGTAATAACAAAATGACAGACCTGTCAGCAACCACATACACATGGAACTTGGTTCAGAATAATAGACTTGTCATGTAACTCCCACTCAGTTCTAGCACATATAAAATGTCCCCACAACCGTTGTGATCAGGCTCACAGTCATTGCTTTGTCAAGAGAGCTCTTACCCAAATTCCTTTGTCTCTCCATCATCAGGAATAACATGGTCTGGAATTGGGGGCCTAGAACGCTGGCTGTATTTCCTGTGGTAGGTAAAAGTTAACAATGAGTTAGTGTCTCCTCATGCCCCATATTTCAACTACACTTTTAAAGTGCTAAATGAAATGCTTCAGTTGGATGAGCTGCTTATTTTCAAAACTGAGCTTTACACACACATAGAGGCAGCATAATGTTAGGCAAGTTAATATAAACTTATTTTCTCTTAAAGTTGAGAAATGTTGAACTTCAATGGAAATACGGAGATGATCATGATGATGATACACATAATAACAGCTATTAATGGTGATGGTTAAGACTGAACCAGAGTACTGATCAGAAACATGGCCAGAAAAATTCCCTTCCCACAAAAAGAACCTCAGAACATAGAAAAATTACCCAATGGAGATAGACCCCGTATGAAATTTCTCCTTTTACACTGGAAAGTCTGGTTTAAGAACAGGAAATAATCATATCACTAATTCAGTATTCTAATGGAAAGTGAGCTTAACAGGATTATACAAAGTATAATAGGTTGATTTGCCAGCAGATAAAGACACATATTCTACTCCTAAAACTGGTCCTCAATTAGGTACATATGAAAGCAAGATAAACCCATTCAAAATATGGCCATATTAAATAGTCTAATAATGATGCATAAAAAAATGCACTTTGGATACTATTAGCACCTGAGTTACAGCCACAGTGATTGCTGATGCACTAGAGTACAGTTTATTGGTTATACTCCTTGACTTTGTTTTAAGCACGAAGAAAAATATCATACTATTAGAGTCACAATCATATAATCAACTGAACTCATAAACTTTCTAGTTATTGTCCTTGCCTTGACATTCATCATCTAATTCCTCTCCCCTCTGGCTTGAGCTTTCTCATTAAACTCATCTTCACCTCACATTTCACTATTCTATTCCCATCTTTTCCCTTCATCCAACTCTGGCATGAGATTCCAACAGGCTTAGACTTGTTCCATTGTGGCCAGATTTAAGTTCATTGCTTTGGTGTGAAATATTTCTACTCAAATTCCTTTGTTTTTCCAGTGTTGAAAACAACACAGTATGGAACTAGAACTGGTTGTTTCTTGGGGTACAGAAAAGTTTACTTACAATGAGACAGACATTCTGTACCTGTGGTCTGGATTCTGCCTCCACCTCTTAATAAAAAACAAAAAAACAAAACTTTGGAAAGGCCATTCAAAGTCCTCCATTTTCCATTACCCTGTAATTCTTTAAACTCTGCTCTTTTCGTTGTCCTCTTACTTGTTCTCCTGTTTATTTTAGTGGTTATTCCTAGCCTCAGCCCTTTACTCTTCTAACCTTCAGACACTCTCCTACACTCAACTACCAGTTTTCACTAAAAATGCTCAAATCTCCCTCCCTAAGCTCACCTGTACGCCAATCCCTATTTACAAATGCCTTGAGTATTTTTCACTTCAATATATTGCCATCATCTCCAATTCAAACTGAAAACTTGCTATTTCTTCTGCCCAGAATGTTTTTTCCTCCACCCTCTGCTCCTATTTACCTTTTAGAGGTCAGCTCAAGCTTTTACTTCCTTAGAAACTTTCCTGAACTCCTCAGTTAGGTCAGATTCCCCTAATCTAGGCTCTCTTACCGCTATAAACCACTCCTTTGAGCCAATGTCATAGTTCTACTTTTATATTTGTGTGATGATTTGAATAATGTTTTTCTTCCACGTAGACTATGAACTCTCTGAGATTAGGAATGATGTCTTTATTTGCTCAACACTATATCCTCAATAAGTAGTAGGTACCCAATATGTATATGCTACATGAATTCATGGACAGATTAAATAAAATTTAAACATTTCCCTCACGCTGGCTTTCCAGATTTTTCATTTGCCTTTCATACCACCATTCTTGCATTTCTAAGCCAAACACCTTAAACTTTTACACTTTGCTTTCTTTATTCCTTTTGTCTTTTATCACCAAGTCCTGTTTCTCCTTCCTCAGTGTCTCGGTTTGTCCCTTTTCTCTGATGGCTTCCATTCCCGCCTATACCCACAGCGCCACACGTCCAGAGGAGCATGACAGCTTCTGCAGGTTCCCAACTCTACTTCTGTCCAGCGGTCCACCCTACGTGTCACCGCATCAGGTTCAGATCAGCTCTGAGAACAGTGGCCTGTGAACCCTTCCAGTGAGACAGTATGAGAGTAGGGCTTATTGCTCTTGTATTCTTTCAAGGCAGAAAAGGAAAGTGTGTTACACTACTCTAGAATGTACAGTGGCATAAGATTTGGGTTTTTCTGCATGGTTTTTAAGGTACCATCAAATTTCTTCAAGCTGGGAAGTGTTTCCTCAATGTCCCCCAAACACCCCACCTCCATTCCTACCTCTGGGCTTCTGCTTAGGCTGTGTATTAAGCCCCTTGACTGATGTACCCTTCCCACTCTGTCTACTACTCTCTCCTGCAAAGCACCCCGCAGAGTCATACTCTTTCAGTCTTCCTGACTACTGTAGGCCACTGACATACTGTCTGAACTCCGATGATACTTTATTGTGCCACCTAACGTTTTTCTTTGCTGTTTGGTTTTGTTTGGGCAACTAGATTATAAACTCTTTGAGATCAAGGGCAATGTCTCTTAATTCTTTTGAATGCCCATAGTAACTAACATAGTACCAAGCATGTAAGCAATTAATAAGTGGTTGATTTATTATAGCCATTTTATAGTTCACTACCAGTGTTACAGTCACTGATAAAACATAGAGGAGAAAGAGAGTGAAATGAATCATTAAAAATAATTACTTGGAATATCTGTGGATTTCTGTTTTCTTTTCTAGGTCTTTTTCTTGGTATTAGATATTCTCTTGATTAATAATCAGCTTTAAAATCATTTACTTATCTTTGCAAACCAATAAAATCCTAACAATTACTGTGCTTCTCTTCGGTGACCATTCATTCAGCTTAGCAACATTGTACCTTCTCAGCAAGCATTACCTACAACATCTAAGCTGTCTCTTTCCTCTCCCCTTTAATTCCAACTCATCTTTCATTTTTGTGCTTATTCATTCATCTCCCATTCTTCATCTCTGTGAGTGGCAGGTGCTAAGCAGTATGACCACTTGATATTTGGTCCTTTCCCATTCCTCTAATCCTAAGTGAGAATAAGTTCATTTTCCTATATGGTTTCTAGGTTTGATAACAATTTGGTATTTCGCTACAGAAATAAGGAGTTACCTAGGAACAAAACCATTCATTTTTGCAAAAAGCAATCTCAAGACTTTCTCCTTCTGCTCCCAGGTCAAATCTCCAATATCCACATTTCCTTGAATATCGGTCCTGAATAATTTCAAAGATAAAAAATGAAACAAAAATATAGCCAAAGTAAGCATCTCATCTTTTTAAAAAATATGAACTATGTAAACACGAGAAAATTTCCAAACCATAAATGAATATTAAGAGGCTTCCAAATGTAATGACTACAAAGCAAACTGTGTCCGCTACAAAATCATAAAGTTGAAAAGGATATCAATATGCTAGCCATTCTGAAATGTTATGTAGTCATTAAGATAAAAATAAGAAAAACTATAATAAGAAAAAGGTTTGTGCTCAAACAGTAAGCAAATTAGAAAGTTGTAATATAACATGCATCGCAATACAAAAGGAACAATACAACAACAAAGAACATTTACAAGGTGAGATTATTGCTAAACTCCTTTTAACATCTTTTTGTATCAGATATTTTGCTGTGAAAACAGAGTGATAAGAGGTACATTTAGAAAATAACACATAACTTATCTAGCCTATTTTCTTAACTCCAAATAAATCTGCAGCTAAGCTTTCCAGGCAGGTCTTTATCTACACTATCACTTTCCCAGAGGATTCATAGTCTATTTGCTATTTATGAAAGGTGGCTGACACTGTAGAGAATACTGATGTTGTACCATGGAAGAAACGTTTTTGCACATAGGTCAATTGGGGTAGTTTTCTTTAAAAGTTTAGGTTTTGGGCGCCTGGTGGCTCAGTTGGTTAAGCGACTGCCTTCAGCTCAGGTCATGATCCCGGAGTCCCAGGATCGAGTCCCGCGTCGGGCTCCCTGCTCAGCAGGGAGTCTGCTTCTCCCTCTGACCCTACCCCCTCTTGTGCTCTCTCTCACTCTCTCTCCCTCCCTCTCTCTCTCTCAAATAAAAAAAAAAATCTTAAAAAAAATAAAAGTTTAGCTTTTGCCTTATGATCACCGTATACTTCAACTTTCCTTCCCCAATCTGCCTCTTAAGCAGATGATGTAATATTTTAATCACCATTTCTGCCCTGCTGGTACAGGCAATAGAACACTGAGGTTAAGATGAGAAGTTGTTCAGTAGCAAAAATGTCACACAGAGGGCAGAAGAAGAAGAGCCCAGTTTCTGCAATAACAATGTGGAGAATCATTTTATATACCTCCCTCTGAAAACTTACTTACCACTTTGGAGACAAAAATATAAAAGAAACTGCCTTATGTATGGTAGGGACTCAACTTGCTTGACATATTAAATTTAAAAAAAGGAAATTACAGCGAACCTCTTGGTAACAGAAGTAACAGACTTCTGAATATGGCAAAAAGTTTTTAAAAGTCATAGTATGGATATTTTTGAAGAAGAGTCTTGTCTTTCAGAAGCCACAGACCATGTCCAACCTTCCCAACCGCTATATAATTTAAAAGAACCTACAAATTAGTCCATTATAAAACAAAGCAGAAAACTCATTTGGAAGCACTGTTAACAAGATGTTTAGTACATAGTAGAAGGGAGTCCTTTTAAGTTTCTTGAGTTAAGGCCTTTGAAGAACCTAATTGCCCTGGGATATAAAACTTTTTTTTCAGTGGGACGCCTGGGTGGCTCAGTCGGTTAAGCGGCTGCCTTCAGCCTGGGTCATGATCCCAGGGTCCTGGGATCTCCTTGCTCAGCAGGGAGCCTGCCTCTCTCTCTCTCCCTCTGCTTGTGCTCTCTCTGTCAAATAAATAAAATCTTAAAAAAAAAAAAAAGACTTTTTTTTCAGAATAATCTTTAAAATGCACTATAATTTATGGGTTAAGAGTGCACTGACAAACAAAAATGCTAACAGGAAGCAATCATTGTATACAGTCTGCAACTGTCTCAAGCATCCTGCTACCTTTATTACAGTGGCAGTAGATCTCTGGAGTATATTTTGGAAACTTGGGGGGACTTTCGGTTAATACAATGATGGGGACCCACTACTGGATGTCCTCCAATCCATGGGACAGTTCTGTACAATAAAGAATTATTATGAACTGTTATATTGGTTTTTTAAAGTATATGTTTAGTTAGATATTATTACCTATGAATTTCATCTCAGAATAGTAAAGGAAACATTACAAAATATTTGTGAAAGTATGCTTATCAAAAATGTTTAAACTGAATCTGATCAAACCTTTATAATGAGTTTACAGAAAGTAAAATAAAAGAACACATTAAAAGATATTACAATGACATTCTATGGAACAAATGATCAGTCTCTTTAAGAAGTCTCTGTGATGAAGAAAGGGAATCTACTAAGAATACCTACTAAGCCCCACACACTGTCCTAAACATAGGGGTTATAAAGATGAGTAAGATAGTTCCTGTCCTCAAATAACTTAGTGAGTAATCTATTCAATATTTAGATATTAGCAAACTGAACTTCTGAGGGTTCTTATTTCTCTAAAGGACACAAAAATAGCACAAAAGATAAAATATTAAAGGCATGATTAGTACCATTTCTCAGCCTCCATAAGATCTTGATTCACACTATTGGTGCTGTGCTCTTTGCCATCAAACGTTCGGATTTTGGGATATTCTGTTCTTCCTGCACATGCCTCTCTCATTTTAAAATTGAAAGCAGCTTGAGCTACCTGTTTATAATGCTTCCTGCTAAATAGGATCTGTTGCTTCACTTGGTGTAGAGCATCTAAAAAGAAACTTTCCACTTCTGTTCTCTCATCCAGTATGTTCTTGGCCAGCTTCTTTACTCGATTCAGTTCTCTGTCCTTCATCTGGAGAAGTTGCTGCAGCTTGTCAATTTCAACCCGCCCTGCTTTGTTCTCTATCATTGTCTGTTGCTGCATTTTACAAACTTCAATCTCAAACTCTCTGGTCATACAACTCAGGGCAGTCTCCAAGTTTACCACCTTCTTCTGAAGAGTTTGGATTTGCAATCTTTGCTGGGTAAGTTGCATAATCTTTTCCTTAACCAACAGATCATTGATCTCCTAAAAACAAAGATGAGAGAGGTGAGAGGTTTTTTTAGTCAATTTCAGAACTTAAAAGTTCCTTACTAAATTTCATTACTTCAGGAGATTTAAATTTGATGCCAGGTTGAGATGGTGATATTTGGTGTTCTGTGTATGGAGAGTAAAAAACATCTGAGGGTTCTTCTCTGGGCTTGTGAAGGCCACTACTTTTCCTAAGTAAGAAACTGTCCTTCCTTTAAAATTCTGAAAGTTTAAATATTTTGTACTATGGAAAGGGTAATTTCAAAATCAGTAAGACTATACAGTAACACATTAACAACTATATACTGGAAATCGGCCATAGGCTAGTTGCCTATTTCTTTTTCTTTTTCTTTTTTTTTTCATTTTCCCTTTCCTCCTTAGTGATAAAACTCTAATTTTATTCAGGAAAGCAGGAAGCCCAACTGAAAATTCTCAGTCCCCCTCACAGTTCAGCAAAGCCATGTGGCTAAGTTCTGGTCAATGAAATGTAAGTAGAAGTGTGTGCAGGACTTCCAGGAAGACCTCTAAAGGGAGGGGCATACTTTTTTTCCTCCTTGTCCTTTTTCCTTCCTGCTGTCTGAGTAATGGTTAGAGTTTTAGCAGCTGCTTTGGGCCATGAGGTGACTTTGGGGCTGTCAGCCACACACTGCTAGAATCAAGGAAACAGCCCTGTTGGCTTTGTGGCGCTACCATTCTAGCTCTGGATTGCTAACCTCCAGACTTCCCTTAGGGGCGCGAATAAACCCTTACATGGTAAAGCCATTGTCGTCAGGGCTGTTACAGCTGAACCTATTCCGAAGTGATTCAGAGACCGACTCTTAGCTAAGCAAAGTAAAATGAGTATTCTGAGGTAGTAGAGGATAGGAGTTATTTATGTGATACATTCTTTATAAAGCCAAGTCGAATGCTTCTTATGTCATTCTTGTAATTAATCCTTTCAGATAAGAAAGGTACATTACCCAGACAGAAGAAAAATGGTCCCATTGTCCTTATTATACTCAATTTTTCATATTTGCCAACCCAATCCTTAAACAAACAAATAGCAGAAAGATAGGAAATGAAGTCTAAATGGAGTGGGAACCTTTTGATGTAAAAGGAAAGTCTGAGTCTCTTGCAACTTCTGGGAGTTTTTTTGTAGAGCATCAGCTTCCTTCAGATGATATGCAAGAGCTTTCTGGAGATAAACATTCTCTTTAAAAACAGCTCTTCCAGCATTGTTCAATTGCCTGAAATAGATAGATATAAGATCCCAAAACACAGGCCTAAGTATTAGATATTATGAAACTAAAACAATGATTGCCTTATCCCCCAATATTAAAAATAATGCCCACCACTTATTTAGTTAATGGTGGGTACTCAACAGTTAGGTGGGAATCTTGTGACTAAGTTCTCATCAACAGGAAAGTGAAAAGTTATGTGTTACTTCCAGTCCCAGGCAGTTAAGAGCAGACAGGAGTTTCCCATGCTCTCTCCTGTCCATATGACTGGATGTGAAGAAGTCCAAGATGGAAGCAGCCCTGGTTTCTGAATCACCACTCAAGTAGAGCTATCAGACTCATATTGGATTGTTAAGTGAGCAAGAACTAAAGCACTGAGACTTGGGAGTTTATTTATTAACACAATACAATTGTTATTGTCACTAACATACCTCATGACAACTCTGTACAGTTGCTATGATTATCTGCATTTTTAGGTGAAGAAATTTAATTTCAAAAACTTTAGGAAATCTTCTGACAGTCAGTCAGTCAGTCAGTAAGTATACATATTGGGAACCAAAGTCTAAATTGAAAGCTGGGGTTCTTTCCTCTACACCACCCTGGTACAGAAAGGGTGGGTGGGAAAGGAGCCAGGACACAAAGAGAAAGAAACAGTGAGGGAAAGTAAACAAAAATATTTGAAGAAAGCAAACCGGGAGAGAAGGGGGAAGACAACATAATAACAAAACACCAGCAAAGAGGTCAGAGAGGCTATGAGAAAGGAAAAGGAGACAGCAGTCTCTTACACAACAGCTTCATGGTGAGCTCTCTCTGCCAGCATTATTATCTTCTTTTCAGCCTCTTGTTCTAATCGGTGCTAAAAAAGAAAAGAGGCTATTTTAATACAGAGTTATATTTCTAACAAATTTACACATCAAAAAGTGAAGTATTGATTTCATAATGTCAAATAAAATACTCCTGTCACATGACCTGATGTGAAGAGCTCCAAGTACTGGTGGAGGAGCTAGCAAAGAGGAGAGTGTGAACACGGGAACCTCAGGATACCTCCAGGTCTCCCCATTAAAGAAGGAACATGACATGAAAATACCAAAAAAAAAAAAAAAATCTACATCAGTATTGGAAAGTATTTCTCCCAGAGCTGGGAGAAATTTCTGCTAAATACAAAGTGGCAAGAGTCATTTATTTACTTATGCAACACACTCCTATTGAGCACTAATATTGGCCCAGATTTTTTAGATGCTGGAGATTCTGTGGTGAAAAAACAGATAAAGTCTCACCTTATATTCTAGGTGAGATCCAAGCAACAATAATAATTAAAATGCATTGAGCATTTACTATGTGCCAGGCCTGGTTCTAAGAGCTTTATATTTATTATTTACTTCTCACAACAACCCTAAGAATCAGACACTATTATTATCCCCCAAAACAAGGACTGAGGAAATGGAGGGAAGGAGAGGTTAGTGACTTGCGCAGAGTTAGATAGCTAGTAAATGGCAGAGCAGACATTCATAGCAGGCAGTGTGACAAGTAAGAGAATTAATGGACTGTGATAAATGCTGTCAATGTAGTAAGCGAAGTAATGACACAGTAATTGAGGGAGATTCTTTTAGATTGGGGTTTAGGGAATCTATCTCTGAGGAAATGACATTTGATCTCTGAAGAATGAGAAGAGCCAGGGGAGCCTGGGTGGCTCAGTTGTTAAGTGTCTGCCTTCAGCTCAGGTCATGATCTGGAGTCCTGGGATCCAGCCTCACATCAGGCTCTCTGCTCAGCGGGAAGCCTGCTTCTCCCTCACCCTCTCCCATTCCCTCCTGCTTGTGTTCCCTCCCCCTGCTTGTGTTCCCTCCCCCTGTGTTCCCTCTCTCACTGTCTCTCTCTGTCAAATAAATAAATAAATAAAAATCTTTAAAAAAAAAAAAAGAATGAGAAGAGCCAGAGCTGGAGGAAGAACATTCTAGAAAGGAACAGCAAAGTACAAAAATATGCCATTGGGAAAGGGCTTGGTGGTTCAAGGAACAGAAAGGATGACCAGGTGGAGCATGCTACGGTATGAGATGAATAAACAGGCTTACTGGAAAGCCCACTGCCATAAACCAGCAGCACTGGGGTTCACACCAGCGTAGGAGTTCGTACCTAACCAGGGAGTTTGTCCCTAACATGGTGAGATGGCTACTGCTGAGGCTGGCCATCCCAACACTCATTCCCATCCTCCCTTTTCCTTCCTAGCTTCCATTAGGGTCTAGAAAAACAACACACTTTCCCAGCATCCAATATAACATGGTTCTGGCCAATGAGATAGATGTAAGAAGAAATCTGCTAAGAGCTTCTGGGAAAGCTTTTATGGTTTGCAGATCAAAAAGGACAGACACAGCTGGAGCCTCCCTTCTTCTGGCCTTAAACACAGACAAATCTTAGAGCTGCATTAACCATCTTGCAACTATGAAGGAAAGGCCAGCAGCCACCTACTTCCAGACAGAAAAATCCTATTTATATAAGCACTGTCAGTCAGGTATTCTATAAACGGACCAAGCACTCCTAACCTTTGTTTGTAGAATAATACAGTTAGCAGGGAAGAGATCAAGCTTAGGGTGGGATAGAAGGAAAAGGCAATTGAGAGCAGCCCATTTCTGAGGACTTCCATTCCTAACAGTGCCAGGAAGTGCTCAGGGGGAAAGCACCAAGATGCGGGTCCTGCCCCACTCCTAGGTTATTCACTACATAAACTGGAAATCCAGAGCCACTTTTTGAAGCAAATCCTTTATCTAAACCTGATGTGAGTACTTATTTGCCCCACCCTCAACCTGCTACGTCCCTACCAATTTCTGAAAAAAATCTGTTCAGTTCTTCCTAAGAATGAAAAATTAGAAGAATTAAAGAAAAACCATGGGTCCTCTGAAAAGATTGTGCAGAAGAGAAGTGTTCCAATGCACTTCCCACAATTTGGAGAATTAACATTGGAGACATCCAATGTTAATTGGAGAAACATGGAAGTTTGTGATATGCTAAGGAACATTTTTGAGCCCCCTTTTATTAACATCCTTAGTTTAGCTTGGCTTGACTAGGGAAATACCTTCATGAGTACCAGAGTGACAGCTCCCATCCCATCCCCCCCCCCATATAATGTGGTACATGCCGCTCTTCTTCCACCAAGGGAACACCAAGCTGAGGCGGGTGTGTCTTGAAACCTTGGTAAGATGACAATCCCTCTTGAGGATTTCAAGAATCTCTAACTAGGGGCACCTGGGTGGCTCAGTCCATTAAGCATCTGCCTTTGGCTCAGGTCATGATCCCAGGGTCCTGGGATTGAGTCCCACATTGGGCTCCCTGCTCAGTGGGGAGTTTGCTTCTCTCTCTGCCTCTGCCCATTCCCCTTCCTCTCCCCCTCCCCCTGCTCATGTTTGTCCTCTCTCTCTCTCTCTCAAAAATAAATAAATAAAATCTTTAAAAAAAAAAAAGAGGTGCGCTTGAGTGGCTCAGTCGGTTAAGTGTCTGACTTCGGCTCAGGTCACGATCCCGGGGTCTTGGGATCAAGCCCCGTGTTGGGCTCCTTGCTCAGCGGGGAGCCTGCTTCTCCCTCTCCCTCTGCCTGCTACTCCCCCTGCTTGTGCTCTCTCTCTCTCTCTCTGTGTCAAATAAATAAATTTTTTTAAAAATCTTAAAAAAAAAAAAAAGAATCTCTAGGAGGGGGAAAAAGGACTAAACATTGAGATACCTTGAACAAGTTTTGTTTTCTCTGTTTTTTCTTTTTTCTGCTGTGATTTGATAAACCCTCCTCTAATAAGATCCAAAGGAAAGGTTGATATGCATATAGACACTTATATCGTTCTAGTAAATAAAATATTTCTTTTTTTAAAAACAAAATATTTCTTAATTAACTCTAAAATGTCCTACCTTTTCTTCAAAAAACTTGCCCTCCAATCTTCTAAGAGTCTCCTGATGTTTCCGCTCTGTGTTCCTTAAATTCTCCTTCAACTGTAATTAAAACAACAACAACAAAAGATCAATAGGAAATGGGGGTGATTGAGGCACATTCCTGGAAAATTCTCAATAAAGAAACATTTTCTGTTATACATTATTTCTTTTTTTTTTTAAGATTTTATTTATTTGCGAGAGAGAGAATGAGAGACAGAGAGCATGAGAGGGAGGAGGGTCAGAGGGAGAAGCAGACTCCCTGCTGAGCAGGGAGCCCGATGTGGGACTCGATCCCGGGACTCCAGGATCATGACCTGAGCCGAAGGCAGTCGCTTAACCAACTGAGCCACCCAGGCGCCCTGTTATACATTATTTCTTAATCCTGAATACAGAAAAATTCCATGTCCCTGCCCGTGAGCACCAGCTTTCCAACCAATCTTCTACAGACTTACAAGATCAGTATTGAATTTTTAAAAAAGCTGTTCATGAACAATAGTTCCCAGGACAAGTTGTTCTCATAATCATATTTTTCAAATATCATGTGGACTCATAGAATCATAATATTTTAGAATTGGGGCACCTGGCTAGCCCAGTTGGAGGAGCATGCAACTCTTGATCTTGGGGTCATGAGTTCAAGCCCATGTTGGGTGTAAAGATTACTTAAATAAATAAACTTTAAAAAAATAATATTTTAAAATAGAAAGGGATCTTAAGAGTCACAGTAAATACAATTTCCTACTTGATATAGGATTCCTTCTATGAGAAAAATAGCTACAGACAGAAGTATCACTAATTCAAACTTCATTAATTCATTAGACTAGCATTTCATAGTTCCCATTTTTAGAAAATTCTTCTTAGTATTAATCTAAAACACATCTCCCTATGATTCCCACAGATGGATCCTTCTGTCCTCAAAACATGTTTACATGGAATAAAAAGGACATAAAACTCTTCTAGGCAAAGAAAGGTAAACTAATTTAAAGCTACGATTCTATAGTCTACATTTCCTGGCAATCAGTCAGGCTGAAATAGCATACTCAATCTAATCTTCACGCCGTAAAAAAGGCAGCAGAGAAGGGTTTCCGCAAGAGACAGGCCTTTCTCACTTGCCAACGGTTTTACTCTGGGCTAATCTCTTAACTTCTCTAAGTCTCAGGTTCCCAGGAATAAAAAGAGAATAATAATAGTAACTAGCTCATAGGGTGTGGCAAGGATTAAATAACAAACAATACATGTAAAGTACCTAGAATAGTAACCGTTTAATATAAAACCTAGTTATTATTATATCTACTATTATCCTCCCTTATACTTAACAATTTTCCTGTCCTAATTGTATTAAATCTCCATTTCATAAGATCTCTTTCAGATGTTCTTTCTCCCTATATTTCTCATACAACTTTTTAAAAAATGGCCTCTTACATCGTTAAAGACTGAAAATTAATGTCAATATACAAGTTTATGGAAATGTCTATCTAATCTTCGCATGTGCAGGGATGGACCTTTCATATGCCATTGGACTCCCTCAAAAATCCATAAATTAACAAATCTTTCAAAAAATAATTAGGTAATGCCTATCAAAAGCCTTTAAAAGTTTATGTTCTTTAACCTATAAATTCCACCTCTAATTGGGATGCCTGGGTGGCTCAGTTGGTTAAGCGTCTGCTTTCGGCTCAGGTCACGATCCCAGGGTCCTGGGATCAAGTCCCGCATCAGGCTCCTTGCTCAGCAGGGAGCCTGTATCTACCTCTGCCTGCCTCTCTCTCTCTGACAAATAAATAAATAAAATCTTTAAAAAAAAAATTCCATCTCTAAGAAGTTACCCTAAATGCTAATTACAGATGTAGAAAAATATTGTTACTAGATGTTCATCATGGTGTATAATAGTGGAAAATTAGAAAGAAGTCCAGGGGCACCTGAGTGGCTCAGTTAGTTAAGCATCTGCCTTCAGCTCACGTCATGGTCTCAGGGTCCTGGGATCGAGTCCCACATTGAGTCCCACATCAGGCTCCCTGCTCAGCGGGGAGTCTGCTTCTCCCTCTCCCTCTGCCCCTCCCCACTGCTCATGTTCTCTCTCTCTCAAATAAATAAAATCTTTAAAAAAAAAAAAGATTGTTACATATTCTTTAAAAAAGAAAAAAGAAAACAGTTCAGATGTCCAACAAGAAGGGACCAATTAATAAATCATGATACATTGGGGTGCCTGTATGGCTCAGTTGGTTTAGCTTCGGACTCTTGATTTTGGCTCAGGTCATGATCTCAGGGTCATGGGGTCAAGCCCTGTGTCGGGCTCTGCGCTGAGCGTGGAGTTTGCTTGAGATTCTCTCCTCTCTCTCTCCCTCTGCTCCTCACCCTCCTCTCTCTCTCTCTCTCAATAAATAAATAAATAAAATATTTTTTAAAAAATCATGATACATCTACCCAGTGGAATTCTATGCATCTAGTCAAAAGATTTTATAGAAAAGTATGTAATGGTTTTGAAAAATGTTCACAATAAAAGTAAAAAAGTCAGGTTAACAGTTTGTACATAATGACCTCATTTAAAAAAAATACCACATATTTTTAAATGTTTCTACATAGAGGAAGAAAAATGGAAAGAAAATATACCAAAATATTTACCAGTTATCTCTAGGTAATATAATTGTCAGGGAGAGCTTTTAATTTTCTTTTTTGTCAGCTAGATTTGCTGAAATGGGTATTATCACTTTGTCAAAAGAAGAAAAACTAAAACAAATTATTAAAAATAATAACTGCAACCTACCAATGTACACTCCTTCTGTTAATCACATAGATATCATTTTTTCTTTAAAATTCATGCTTTGAATACCTTGTGATCATCTAAATTTAATTAGCCTCTTTTAATTTGTATAGTGAATTCTATACACACACTTTAATTAATTTTCTTCCTTTATGTATACACCCTCTTCCCATTTTAAGTTCATGGGTCCCTACACCTGCCTTAATTCTTCCATATTTGGGATTCCAGAGAACCACCTTATTTTTTCCCATAAGCCAGTATCTTTTGCCTTTGAATTTTAAGTCTTCCTGGCCCATGGCCCTTTTTGAAAAGTCTGAAATCTATTTCTCCATTAGGTGGCAAAATTGTTCTTAAGAAATCATACTGCGGCCCACAAGAATATGCACTAGTTGATTCACTTTGATTCAGAATGTATACCTATACTTCCGATAGCTATTTTGAGAGTTCCTAAAAAGTTACAGATCTTAACTTGATTCAGTCTTTAGCATTTTCGTCTAAAAATTTTTTTGATATTCCTTTTAGAAAAATTTTAAGCTTTTTTGAGGAATTATTAACAGTAAAGTATTTCACGTGTATATTATGATGATTTGATATACATATACATTATGAAAGGATTCCTCCCATCTAGTTAATAGAAACTTGATATTCCTGCAATTACATTTTTAATGAAAAGACCTACTCAGCATTTAACAAAGATTCATTGAGCATTACTGTGTATCTTGTATTTCAATGAATACAAAGGAACAACACTGTTCATGCCTCAAAGATTGTAATCTAGCAGGGGAGATAAGACAAATGATAAATATGTCAAGGTAGAATGGGCTAAAGTGTATAAAAGAGATACAAAATGCTGTGAAAACACACAAAGAAAATTATTACTTTTTTTGCTAATAATCTTTTTATTTTTTCTCTTTTTTCCAGCTTTATGAGGTAAATTGACATATAACATTGTATAAATCTAAGGTGTACAATGTGTTGATCTGACACACTTATATATTGCGAAATGATTACCACCATAGCATTAGCTAACCCCTCCATACTGTCACATAGTTGTCATTTCTTTTTTGTGGTAAAAACACTTAAGATCTACTTTCTTAGCAATTTTCAAGTATATAATACAAGATTATTAGCTCTAATCACCATGCTATACATTAGATTCCCCAGAACTTGTCAATCTTAGAACTGGAAGTTTGTATCCTTTGACCAGTATCTCCTCATATCCCCCTCCCTGCCAGCTGTGATAACCTCTAATCTACTGTTTCTCTGAGTTCAGCTCTTTTTAGATTCCACATATAAGTGATATCAACCATCATAGATGGTTGCCTTATATCACTCATTAAGCAAGTTTTATTATTATTATCTTTCTGATTTATTTCACTTAATATAACACCCTCAAGTTTCTTTTTTTTTTTTAAAGATTTATTTATTTATTTATTTGAAAGAGAGAGAATGAGAGAGAGAGAGAGCACATGAGAGGGGGGAGGGTCAGAGGGAGAAACAGACTCCCTGCTGAGCAGGGAGCCCAATGAGGGACTCGATCCCGGGACTCCAGGATCATGACCTGAGCCGAAGGCAGTCGCTTAACCAACTGAACCACCCAGGCGCCCCAACACCACCCAGGCACCCCAACACCCTCAAATTTCATCCAAGCTATCATGAATGGAAGGAAGAAAATTATTACCTTTTTTTTTTTTAGGAAAGTTAATACTTTTAAACATGACTTTCAGGGACCACCTTATGGAGAACATGCATTTGAGCTGAGCCTTTGAAGAATGGGTAAAATTTTAATGGATAAAGATCTATTGGAAGTATATTCCAGACAAAAGAAACAGTGTAACTATTTAAAAATAGCAGAAAAGACTTCAGGGATGAGTAAATATCCAGTCTGGGTGGATTAAATGGGGTGCACATGGGGAGGTGTAGTAAAAGGAGAAAATTAATGTTCCAAAGTAGGTGTAGGGTCTTGACTTTCACACCAAGACATCTGGACAATGCTGGTTTTACAACAGAGAAATCCTAAAGAAGATCTTCAGGGAGGTGATCAGAACATTCCTGCATCAATACAGACTTCGGACTGTGGTGGTTTTAAAATATATCCACAACTTCTATGATTTCTAAGGCTAGCTCAAGAAAGGGATAGCTTCTGTCTGGCTTTCTTTGGGATTACTCACTTTGGGTAAAGTCACTGACCACGTTGTGAGAACAATCAGGGCCCCTCTGTAAGGCCCCCACGGGAAGATGTTGAGGCCACCCAGTAATTATTGGCCCCAACCTGACAGCATGTGAGTTGGCACCTGGGAACAGATCTTCAGGCTCTCACCTAGCCTCCAGATGACTGAAACCCTGGCTGATACCTTGATTGCAACTTCATGAAGGGCCCTGAACCAGAACTGCCCAGTTAAACTGCTCCCAAATTTCTGACCCATGGAAATTGTGCTTTTAACAAATGTTTATTATGGTTTTGAGCTCTAGATTTGGGGGTAATTTTTTCTGCAGTAACAGGTTACTAATGCAGGTGAAAAAATAGAGGGAGCAGGGCTAGAGGTACTGGACTGGGATTCAGATCACCAGGCTTCTGCAGCCAGCTCTACAACTTACCATGAAAGTCACTTAATATCTTTGTGTCTGTTTTCTTGTCTGTAGAATGGCTTAAATAGGCCTAAAGTTTCTTCCAGTTCTATGATTCTATGAATTCCATGAAAGGATTTAGTTTTAGATGGTTGCCTTATATCACTCATTTAGCAAGTTTTATTATTATTATTATTTTTTTTTTTTTTTTAAGAGGCCCCATGCCCAGCCTGGAGCCCAATGCAGGGCTTGTACTCATGATCCTGAGATCAAGACGGGAGCTGAGATCAAGAATCAGACACTTAACTGACTGAGCCACCCAGGCACCCTGCAAGTTTTATTATTAAGTACTAACCTAGGAACTAGTGAGGAGTGACAAGGACATACACAAATAGATGATTTGATTCCTTTTATTCTCCTCAGTTTACAAAATTAAAGAACAACACAAATATAAAATAACTAGAGAAGACAGTTATACAACTGCTCTTTTAAGGACTTTAAAGGTCTGGAAACATAGGGGGCCTGGGTGGCTCAGTCAGTTAAATGTCTGTCTTCGGCTCAGGTCATGATCCCAGGATCCTGGTTTTGAGCCCCGCATCGGGCTTTCAGCTCAATGGAGAGCCTGCTTCTCCCTCTCCCTCTGCTGCTGCCCCTGCTGTGCTCTCTTTCTTTCTGTCAAATAAATAAATAAAATCTTAAAAAAAAGAAAAAGGTCTGGAAACTCATAGAAGGAGAGAGTTCCTCTGAAAATACTTCAAAGGAGCTTGTATAATGGTGAGCTACAGAAATTAAGAACAGTTTTAGGGGTGCCTGGGTGGCTCAGTCAGTTAAGTATCTGCCTTCAGCTCAGGTCATGATCTCCAGGTCCTGGAATCCAGGCCCACGTCAGGCTTCCTGTTCAGCAAGCAGGGAGCTGGCTTCTCTCTTTCTCTCTCCCTTTGCCCCCGCCCCGGCTCATTCTCTCTCTCTCTCAAATAAATAAATAAAATCTTTTTAAAAAAATTAAGAACAATTTTAATACTTTATTTTTCTTTTTTTTAAGGTTTTATTTATTTGACAGAGAGAGAGAGGGAGCACAGCAGAAGGAGAGGGAGAAGCAGGCTCCCTGCTGAGCAGGGAGTCCGATGCGGGACTTGATCCCAGGACCTGGAATCATGATCTGAGCCGAAGGCAGACACCCAACTGACTGCGCCACCCAGGCATCCCTAAAAAATTAAGAACAATTTTAAAGCAACAGTTATATGCAAATAATGAATCATGGAACACTACATCAAAAACTAATGATGGGGATGCCTGGGTGGCTCAGTCGGTTGAGCATCTGCCTTCGGCTCAGGTCATGATTCCAGGGTCCTGGGATCAAGTCCCGCATCAGACTCCCTGCTCAGCAGGGAGCCTGCTTCTCCCTCTCCCTCTGCCTGCTGCTCTACCTGCTTGTGTTCTCTATCTCTCTGTGTGTCAAATAAATAAATAAAAAATCTTTAAAAAAAAACAACTAATGATGTACTGTACAGTGACCAACATAACATAACATAATAAATAAATAAAAATAAAAATAAAAAATAAAATAAAACAGTTATAAGACCAGTTGTAAAGCAACAAGTTACCAGGTTCATAAACAAAGCCTACCGGGAAGGTTTTGGGATAACTTTGCAATTACGATAGAGTTAAAACACATTCCTCCACATTCCTCCAGTCTAAGAAAGTGTTTTCCCCTTTCCTACCTTGCCTGAAATGTGCCAAATCATCCCTTTAATTAGAGCTTTTAAGAGTACTCTACTAAGATTTTTATTTATTTAAGATTTTATTTATTTGTCAGAGAGAGAGAGAGCCCACAAGCAGGGGGAGCAGCATTTAGAGGGAGAAGCAGGCTCCCCTCTGAGCAGGGAGCCTGATGTGGGATTCAATCCCAGGACTCTGGAATCATGACCTGAGCTGAAGGCAGACGCTTAACTGACTCAGCCACCCAGGCATCCCTCTACTAAGATTTTTAAAGCTATATAATTAAAACAAGCAAACATCAATAACTACTATGCTACTACTTTTACCAGGGATTAATAGGAATGAGTGTGCTAAGTATTTTACACACATTACATTATTTAACCCACACAACATCTCTAAGAGGAGGCAGGTGATATTACAGCTACATTTTACAGGTGAAGAACCTGAGACTCAAGAGAAGTTAACAGACTATCCAAAGCCATACAGCTATCAGCTGCAGAACCAGGACATGAAGTCCATAATTTCAAACACTACATTGTCTTATCTGACTTATTCATTTCGCATATACTCTTTGGATTTCGTGATCAGCTAAAAGGTAAACAGAAATAGGATGCAGGAACTCTGGTTTCCCATCAAAGCTTGTTCTTGTTAAACAGGGCTCTGGGTAGCCCAAGGAGGGCTTGAGAGGCATTGCATGCTTGGAGAACACCATGCCCAAGAGTGAGAGGCACTAAAAGGGACGGTGGAAGGGCCTTAAATAATACTCATGGCTATAATCATAATTTTAGCAGTAGTAATAATGCAGCAGGATCAGCAACAACAGGTAATATTTACCACACAGTGCTATGCATTTAAAACAGATTATTTCATTTAGTCTTCACAATGACCCTTTAAAGTTGGTACCATTATTCTCACCTCCATGTTTTAGATGAGGAAATTTAACAAGATACCCAAGTAGTAAAAACAGTATACTCTAGCAGCCTGACTTCAGAGCATCAACTTTCAGCCCCTCCACTACATGAAATACGGTTGTCTTAGGTGATAATACTCTTATTACTGGTAATAGCGGCAATGTTCAGTTGCACGTTAGAGCGGGCTCATACCAGGAATTTTGCTAGCATGTTGTTAAAGTGTTTGTAGCTTGAAATTGGCCATAATACAAGTATTTATACCAAGGAAATCAGCAAATGCTACAAATCAGGACTTTTGTCCTCAGAGAGCTACATGCCACTATAAATATAATTTTCACTTATATGATATACACTACTTTAAGCACTTTAAATATATGAACTCATGTAGCCTTTACAGTAACCCTACGAGTCTATGAGTAACCCTTATTATCCTTATTTTACAGATCAGGCAACCAAGGTATAGAGAGGTTAAGTAACTTGCCCGAAGTCACAAAGCTGATTTCAGCTACTATCCCCTGCATAAATGTGCCATTTATTACATTATTACTAATGCAATAAAACTATATTCTGAGCTGAGGGGATGGAAAGTAAGAGAAAAAGCATAGCAAGGTCAGAGAAACTTTCTGAAAGTACTCAGTTTTCCTCACCCTGCCCACCCTTAACCAGAGAACCTTCTAAAATGTTCTAAAATCATCCTTCATCAGTCTAAACCTATTTTCCTTTAGGACTTTGCTACTTTGCCCCTAATGTTTCCCAAGAACTGTAATTTGTTTGTTTGTTTCTTTTTTTTTTTAAGATTTTGTTTATTTATTTGAGAGAGAGAAAGAGTGTAAGCAGCAGGGAGAGGGAGAAGCAGACTCCCCACTGAGGAGGGAGCCCAGCTTGGGGCTTGATCCCAGATCCTGGGATCATGACCTGAGCTGAAGGCAAAGGCTTAACCAACTGAGCCACTCAGGCGCCCCTGTAATTTGTTTCTTATTGAAGTCACTCCAAAGGTTTAGTTGCTGATAAATGTGGAAGGGTGTGTTGGCTAAGATTTGGTGAAGTCACAAAAAAATCAATGCTTAGAAAAGTCTTAGAAATAAGACTTGCACCCAGTGCCACACTCATTATATCTTCTGCTTTCTCTCAAATAACCTCTGAAATGTCAAAGGGAGTCCTTTACCATCTCACAGGAATAAATGTCTATGAAGGCTTTTGCACACATTAAGTATAGTACTGTGATATTCACTTGATTGTGGCACTCTGGAACCGAACCTGCAATATTTCCGAGGTATGCTTGTAGTTAATTCTAATCACCTTTATTTAAAGAAAGAAATAAACTTACATCATCTAATTCTTTCTCCACTTGGATTTTTCTCCTCTGGAATTGTTTTATTGTTTTCAGCTCTGTCTGAATCATGCCAATTTCTCTAGCTTTTTGATGGAACTGTCCCTCCAGTTCATTTATTTGCACAGTATACTTTTGTTCCTGTATGCAAAAAAACAGGTAAATGAGTTAGGAAAAAGAACAAAAGCCCCACAGAGTTGTGTTCCCTTTGAAGCCTTAAGCTATTTGTCTATCTTATTTGAAGAAATGTTCCCTTTTTATTTTTGCATCAAGTTTTACTTTTTGTTAGAAGATACCAAGTGCCTTGAATAAGAAAAAAATTCTCAAATGAGCTGATCTTATACAGAAAATGTAATTATTAAAAAGAGGTATGAGAAGACTAAACAACATTTTAATCTGTAAGAAAGACAAATAACATCCCTAACCCTAAATTAAAATTAGTGAACTAAGAGATAAAGGAAGGACCGATAGCTCTAATAAATCAAGAAAGAAGGAGAAGTTGGGAAAAAAGAGGAAGGAAGGGAAGAGGGAGGAAGAGAAGGCTGAGGATGAGGAGGAAGAGTAGAAAAGGAAGAAAAGGGGAGAAGAGAAAAAAAAGGAAGGAGGAAGTGGAGGAAGAAAGGGCCAATAACACAATTTTTAAAATGAATGAAATAACAAAAGGAAATGCAAATGACCCTCAAACATGAAAAAATGTTCAATATAGCTCATAATAAGAGAAATGCAAATTAAAATACACTGGAATACTCACCTATCATGTTGACAAAAATCAATTTTGACAATACAATATACTCTGGCATATTGTGAAGACATGGATAGGAGTTAGATTTCTCAGAATACAACATGTTTGATAGATTTGACTTTGGAGCCACATAAATATTTTACATAATTATATAATTACATAATTTATATGCACAATTTTTTTAAAAGCAACTTCTAAAAATCAAAAGCAAAATGTGTTCTTCAGTTGGTGGCATAACCTCACAGGAATTCTTTCAAATGGTAAAGTATTTGATCATAGATCCCTATTGGTATATATCCTAAGGGGGAAAAGTGCCCCCTAAAATCTTAAATCTGTTTCCACTAATCTACGTTAGTGGTAATATTGGTATTGTGACTGTTGGATGTATTGAGGTTTGAAGCAACTACTCAATTATACCGATATCATTAAGAACAGGATTTTTGGAGAAGTTCCCCCTTGGGCAGTGGGGCAGCTTGTAACCTCAGGGGTGGCAGCTCTAACTGCAACAGCAATTATTAGGGATGGCAGCAGCTGCAGTAGGACCTACAACAGCCCAGAAGTTTTCCTGGAGCTTATCAGGTCCTCTGATTGATGAGGACCCCCAGGCAGCATTAGAGAAGCTGACTAAGGCTTTGGAACAGAAACCAGATGATGCACAATATTATTGTCAAAGAGCTTATTGTCACGTTCTTCTTGGGAATTACTGTGATGCTGTTGCTGATGCAAAGAAATCTCTTGAACTTAATCTAAATAATTCCACTGCTATGCTGAGAAAAGGGATATGTGAATACCATGAAAAAAAAACTATGCTGCTGCTCTAGAAGCTTTTCTAGGAAGACAGGAATTAGAGAGTGCAGATCCTGATTTCACTCTCTGGATTAAAAGGTCAAGAATCTCAGAATGGATCACAATCTGAGGTGTCTGCATCCCAGAGGACTCATCAGTCAAAAATCAAGTATGACTGGTATCAAACACAATCTCAAGTAATCATTACACTTGTGATCAGGAATGTTCAAATCAAGAATGTTCAGAAGAATAATGTAAATGTGGAATTTTCAGAAAAAGAGTTGTCTGCTTTGGTGAAACTTCCTTCTGGAAAGGATTACAATTTGAAACTGAGACTTCTTCATCCTATAATACCAGAACAGAGCACATTTAAAGTACTTTCAACAAAAATTAAAATGAAAATGAAATCAAGACAGAGGCTGTGAGATGGGAAAAACTAAAGGGGCAAGGAGATGTGCCTAAACCAAAACAGTTCATAGCAGACATAGGAATTTATATCCATCATCATCTCATTATGTAAGAAATTGGGATAAATTGGTCAGTGAAATCAAAGAAGAAAAAATGAGAAGTTGGAGGGAGACGCAGCTTTAAACAAATTATTTCAGCAGATCTATTCAGATGGTTTTGATGATGTGAAACATGCCATGATCAAATCATTTAGAGTCTGGTGGTGCAGTTTTGAATATCAACTGGTCTGATGTAGGCAAAAGTTGAAATCAATCCTCTAAAAGTACTAAATAAATTAATTTGCTATCACTGTATTGCAAAACAACAACAACAACAAAAGCAGGACCTTTGGTGAGGGATAAAGGAGACTCAGATCAAGTAATAAACCCTGTACTCCTGCATCTGAATTGAAAATATTGGTATGGACTCATTATATAATCTTTTAAAAATATGTATTTCCTACCTCTGTCCACTGAAAAGTCATAGAAAGAATGACAAACTCAGTAGTACCACTACTACCAGATCATTTTCTACAATAACATAATTTTATGTTATTTTTGAGCTTCTGTACAATCAAGTGTGTGAGCTTTAAGGTCACTGAGCTACTCGGAGGACCTATTCACTTACTCTTATTGTGTCTTAAATATCTGAGCTTGCCAGAAACCTGACCACCCTGTACGTAAAAGTATTAGTGTACCTAGATACTCACCAATTTTTCCTTCTCCTCTTGGGCTTTTTCCTTTGTTTCATTCAATTGCTGTTTCAGTTTTTCAATCTGTAGAAGTTGGAAATACGGAGTCAGGAAGGTAAAGAAATTGCCCTGTAACTTACCTTTTTTAAGTAGCCTAGTTTTTGCATGATATTGAAACCTATAGTGTTGGAGAGGTAGAGTAAGGTGGGCATATTCCATGCCCTTAACCTGCTATTGCCAGTTCTAAAACCTGGCTATCATCAGAGTTGCCTGGGTAACTATTTTTTGTGTGTGGTAAAAAACACATTATATTTACCATCTGAACCATTTTTAAGTACACAGTTCAGCTGTGTTACATATATTCACATTGTTGTACAACAGATCTCTATAACTTTTTCATCTTGCAAAACTGAAACTCTATACTCATGAAACACTAATTTCTTCTACCTACTCCCCAGCCCTTGACAACCACCTTTCTGCTTTCCATTTCTATGATTTTGACTGTGTCAGATACTTCATATAAGTAGAAACATACAGTATTTGTCCTTTTGTGACTGGCTTATTTCACTTAGCATAATGCCCTTGAGGTTCATCCATGTGTAGCATGTAACAGGATTTCCTTCTCTTTAAAGTCTGCATTATATTCTCTTGTATGTATTTACCACATTTTTTTTTCTTTTAAGATTTTATTTTAGGGGCGCCTGGGTGGCTCAGTCGTTAAGCGTCTGCCTTCGGCTCAGGTCATGATCCCAGGGTCCTGGGATCGAGCCCCGCATCGGGCTCCCTGCTCGGCAGGAAGCCTGCTTCTCCCTCTCCCACTCCCCCTGCTTGTGTTCTCTCTCTCGCTGTGTCTCTCTCTGTCAAATAAATAAATAAAATCTTTAAAAAAAAAAAAAAGATTTTATTTTATTTATTTGAGAGAGAGAGGTAGAGAGAGATCACAAGAGGGGGTAGGGTCAGAGGGAGAAGCAGACTCCCTGCCGAGCAGGGAGCCCGGTGCGGGACTCAATTCCGGGTCCCGGGATCATGACCTGAGCCGAAGGCAGTCGCTTAACCAACTGAGCCACCCAGGCGCCCTACCACATTTTCTTTATCCATTCTTCTGTGGATGGACATTTGGGTTGCTTCCACCTCTTGACTGTGAATAATATTTCAATGAACATGGGTGCACAAATATCTCTTCAAGATCTTGCTTTAAATTCTTTTGGAAATTTCCCCACAAGTGGATTGCTGGATCATGTGGTAATTCTATTTTTAATTTTTTGAGGAATCTACATACTGTTTTCCATAATGGCTGCACCATTTTACACTCCCACCAACAGTGTGCAAGGGCTCAATTTCTCTGCATCCTCACCAGTGCTTGTTATTTTCTATTTTTCTGACAGTAGTAGCCATCTTAATAGGCATAAAGTAATATCTCACTGTAGTTTTGATTTGCAATTTCTCTTATCTGGGTAACATTTTTGAAAAAAAGTTTCAAGAAGAGTACAAAGAGGTCTCATATACTTTTCATCCAATTTTGCCCCATTTGCTTTCCCTATGTATGCATAGATAGATCTATCTAAAATATGAATATATAAATGATATACATTCTTTTCTGGACCATGTGAGAATAAGTTTAAGACATCATGCCTCTTTACCCCTAAATATTTCAGAAGGTATTTCCTAAGAAAAAGGACATTCTTTTAGAAGCACAGTAATCAAAATCAGAAAATTTAACATTGATATAAGACTATTATTTCATCTATAGTCCATATTCAAATTTTGCCACCAATTGTCCCAGTAGTGTTCTTTATTGCAACTTTTCTTTTTCTGGTCTAGGATATAATCCTTGATTATGCATTTAGTTGTCATGTATCCTAGTCTCCTTTAATCTCGAACAGTTTCTCAGTCTTTGTCTTTTAGGGTCTCAACAGTTTTAAAGAGTAGCAGCCAGGGTTGGAGTTGTCTGATGCCTCTGCATGAGCAGATTCAGATTATGCATTTTTGGCAGGCATATACTGTCTAAGTGATGATGTATACTTTTCAGTGCATTACATCATGAGTAATTGATGTTAATTTTCATCAGTTGGTTAAGACTATGTCTGCCAGGTTTCTCCAGTTAAAAATTGCAATTTTGGGGCGCCTGGGTGGCTCAGTCGTTAGGCGTCTGCCTTCGGCTCAGGTCATGATCCCAGGGTCCTGGGATCGAGTCCCACATCGGGCTCCCTGCCCAGCAGGAAGCCTGTTTCTCTCTCTCCCACTCCCCCTGCTTGTGTTCCTGCTCTCGCTATCTCTGTCTCTGTCAAATAAATAAATAAAATCTTTTAAAAAAAAATTGCAATTTTTCCTTTTGTAATTATTAAGTAATTTATGGAAAGATATTTTGAGACTATGCAAACACCTTCTGCTCATCAAACTTTTACCACTAGTTTTAGCATCCACTGAAGAGTCTTAATGAAATCAATTATTGCCGTGATGCTGAATGGTGACTTTTTTAACTCCCCCATTCTTTTTTTAAAAATTTAAGGGTGCCTGGGTGGCTCAGATGGTTAAGCGTCTGCCTTCAGCTCAGGTCATGATCCCAGGGTCCTGGGATCGAGTCCCACATCGGGCTCCCTGCTCAGCGGGGAGCCTGTTTCTCCCTCTGCCTCTCTCTCTCTGTCTCTTATGAATAAATAAAATCTTTAAAAAATTTTATTTAAATTCATTTAATTAACATATAATGTAGTATTTGTTTCAGGGGTACAGGTCTGTGATTCATCAGCCTTACATAACACCCAGTGCTCACCACAACACGTACCCTCCCCAATGTCCATCTCCTAGCCACTCCATCCCCCAATCCCCCTCCCCTCCAGCAACCTTCAGTTTGTTTCCTAAGATTAAGAGTCTCTTACAGTTTAGTCTCCCTCTCTGGTTTCATCTTGTTTCATTTTTTCCTCTCCCCCTATGATCCTCTGCCTTGTTTCTTAAATTCCACATATCAGTGAGATCATATGATAATTGTCTTTCTCTGATTGACTTATTTTGCTTAGCATAATACCTTCTAGTTTCATCCACATTGTTGCAAATGGCAAGATTTCTTTTTTTATGGCTCTGTAATATTCCATTGTATATATATGCCACATCTTCTTTATCCATTCATCTATCAATGGATATTTGGGCTCTTTCCATAGTTTGGCTATTGTGGACATTGCTGTTGTAAACATTGGGATGCAGGTGCCTCTTCAGATCACTACATTTGTATCTTTGGGGTAAATACCCAGTAGTGCAACTGCTAGGTCGTAGGGTAGCTCTATTTTCACCTTTTTAGGAATCTCCTGTTTTCCAGAGTGACTGCACCAGCTTGCATTCCCACCAACAATGTAGGAGGGTTCCCCCTTCTCTGCAACCTCGCCAACATTTGTCGTTTCCTGACTTGTTAATTTCAGCCATTCTGACTGGTGTGAGGTGGTATCTCATTGTGGTTTTGATTTGCATTCCCCTGATGCCAAGTGTTGTTGAGCATTTTTTCATGTGTCTGTTGGCCATTTGTATGTCTTCTTTGCAGAAATGTCTGTTCATGTCTTCTGCCCATTTCTCGATTGGATTATTTGTTCTTTGGGTGTTGAGTTCGGTAAGTTCTTTATAGATTTTGGATACTAGCCCCTTATCTGATATGACATTTGCAAATATCTTCTCACATTCTGTCGGTTGTCTTTTAGTTTTATTGACTGTTTCCTTTGCTGGGCAAAAGCTTTTTATCTTGATGAAGTCCCAATAGTTCATTTTGCCTTTGTTTCCCTTGCCTTTGGTGACGTGCCTAGCAAGAAGTTGCTGGCCAAGGTCGAAGAGGTTGCTGCCTGTGTTCTCCTCAAGGATTTTGATGGATTCCTGTCTCACATTTAGGGCTTTCATAAATTTTGAGTCTATTTTTCTGTGTATGGTATAAGAAAATGGTCCAGTTTCATTCTTCTGCATGTGGCTGTCCAATTTTCCCAACACCATTTGTTGAAGAGATTGTCTTTCTTCCATTGGATATTCTTTCCTGTTTTGTCGAAGATTGGTTGACCATAGAGTTGAGGGTCCATTGCTAGGCTCTCTATTCTGTTCCGTTGATCTATGTGCCTGTTTTTGTGCCAGTACCTAACTCTCCCATTCTCTGGAGATTTAATAATTTACTACATTCTACTGAAAGGAAAAGCTTTCCCTTCTCCCTTATTTATTAATGTATGTTTTATTAGCAATATGCACTCATGGACTTATTTTATTCAATGGATTATAATCCTTTACTGTCATCATTTATTTTGATTGTTTCAGATTTGACCAGTGGGAGCCCCTTCAAGCTAGTACCTGTGCCCTTTAATTTTTTTTTTCAAGATTTTATTTTTAAGTAATCTTTACACCCAACGTGGGGGCTCGAACTCACAACCCTGAGATTAAGAGTCACATGATCCACCAACTGAGCCAGCCAGTTACCCTGCCTTTTAATTTTCTTACTTACTTTCTTGCACAGACATTCCAGGCTCATCTTTTACTTTCCCTGCTCCGGTCTTAGAATTAATCATTTGTCCAAGGTTGCTAGTATGTTTTAGTAGGAAACCTGAGTAGCTTTTTTTTTCTTAAAGATTTTATTTATTTATTTGATAGAGAGAGAGAGAGATCACAAGTAGGCAGAGAGGCAGGCAGAGAGAGGGGGGAAGCTGGCTCCCTGCTGAGCAGAGAGCCCGATGTGGGACTCGATCCCAGGACCCTGAAATCATGACCAGAGCCGAAGGCAGACGCTTAACTGACTAAGCCACCCAGGCGCCCCCTGAGTAGCTTTTTAAACTAACAACTCCTTGACATGGTTATAGAATCAGAGGATACATAAGTGAAATACTGTCGTAATTAGACTAGTTTAAGGAAAACCTAAAAATTTTATGATATAAATTGTGACAGTTCTAAGTCATATAGGTCAGGTGTGAAATATGAGATTTATTTTGTGATTGAACAAAGCCTTAAATGCAAAAACACCAATTTTGTTCGATATATTTCTAAAACACATTTCATTTCTAATAATTCTATAATTAACATGATATAAGACTATAAACAGTTTAAATAAAGCTTTAATGACACATTTCTAGGATATAGCAGAATGAGTAACAAAACTATAGGAGAGCTCATTAAACAGGATATATTTAATCTATTTTACTTCTTCCTTCCAAGATAGTCTCTTTGGTTTCAATGGGCATCTGCGATTATGAGAAAATTGTGTTATTTGCCATAGCCAGATGCTGACCTCTGATACACGAAGGCAGATGAAAATCAGGAAATACAAGTGACACTGATAAACCAACAGCAATCAGCTAATGCAGGCCACAAAGCTTCTATGTGATGAATTTGGAAAATTACTTGACCTAAAAGCTTACCTTAGAATAATACTTTATAGAAGACAATTTTAATAATGCCTACTATTGAAAGAACAATTTTTTAAAAAGATTTTATTTATTTGACGGAGAGATAGAGCCAGAGAGCACAAGCGGAGGGAATGGCAGAGGGAGAGGGAGAAGCAGGCTCCCAGGTAAGCAGGGAGCCCGACACGGGGCTTGATCCCAGGACCCCGGGATGATGACCCGAGCCAAAGGCAGATGCTTAACCATCTAAGCAACCCAAACGCCCCTGAAAGAGTAATTTTTAAAATGGAAGTTGCCTAGGAAAGAAGGTAAAAAAAATAACAGTAATGTATAAAAATTTACTTTAATAAAATTCACAAAATCAAGACAAATGTTCAGTTGCCTGATTTCTGTAATATGCTTTCACTATTATCTTGAAGTTAGTTTTGATTAACTTTTTCAAAGTATCAGTACACTCACAAGCCATTCATTCATGAATGCAAAAATATTTTAATGAGCGCCTTCTGTGTTATGCCTGTACCAGGTGCTGGAGAGGTAGCACTGAACAACAATAAAAAAAAGCCCCAGGATGCCTGGGTGGCTCAGTTGGTTAAGTGGCTGCTTTCGGCTCAGGTCATGATACCCAGGTCCTGGGATCGAGTCCTACATAGGGCTCCCTGCTCAGTGGGGAGCCTGCTTCTCCCTCTCCCGCTCCTCCTGCTTGTGCTCTCTCTTCCTCTGTCAAATAAATAAATAAAATCTTTTTTAAAAAAGCCCTCAAATTCTTTACTTCTGTGAGGTTTCATTCTAATCAGGAAAAGAGACAATAAACAAATATATAAGTAATATTCATGCAGCTCATAGAGGCAGATGGGAAAGAGAAGAATTTGGAGTTGCACCTAAATTCCACTTTAACACCCACTAGCTGTGTGACTTTGGGTCACACAGGTATAGTGTAAGTTAGTATCTGTCCTTTTTGAGAGTCAATTATCTATAAAATGGGAATGACATATTGTAGCTACATGGGGTTATTAAAAGTCCTTAATGAGACAAGAGAGGTATAAAGTACCTAGCATAGTGCTTGGTACAAAATATGGTCTCCAAAATATTAGTTCCCTTCCCTTTTTCTTCCAGAACTAAAATAATAGTTTCACTCTCAACACTTAAATAGGGCACAGAAAGATAAATTCAAGACTCAACTAGCCAAAAAAAGGAGATTCAACTTGCTGGGTTCATAATCATGTGATCATGGATTATCAGTGAATTGCTTTATAAATCATTAAAAGTATTTATCAATATCAAAAAACATATAGGTCAGGGGCACCTGGGTGGCTCAGTCAGTTGAGCGTCAGAACACTTGATTTTGGCTCAGGTCATGATCTTGGGGTTGTGAGATGGAGCCCTGTGTCTAGGCTCTGCACTCACCGGGGAGTCTGCTTGAGATTTTCTCTCCTTATCCCTCTGCCCTTCCCCCACTGCTTGTGTGAACACTCCCTCTCTCCCTGCCTCAAATAAATAAATCTTGAAAAAAACAGACAGGTCATATACTATGCTCTTCTTAAAATAAAATGGACCATAATGTTCCCATATGACCATCAATCTCTGTTTCAGACAAGAAAACAATGGGACAAGGGCTGAAAATAAAAGAGCCAATTCTAACAGTAAAGCCATTCAGCAATAACGTCCTGCTTCAAGTATGACAGAGGTAGTTATTGAGACTCGGGAGGGTTTCTACCTACCTACCATATTATCTTTCTCCTGATCCTGCTTCTTCAGGTAACTTAATACAGACATTGTATCTTTCTCCATTTTATACTGCTGTTTCTTTAAGTCCTCATTACTTTTTGCCAGTCTCCGGGAAGTATCACGATACTCAATCCTAGAGAGTTCTGTGACTTCCAGCCTGGCCTCCCAAAGGGAGGCATTGGCCTTGGCTCTGTCCACTGTAGATTCATCAGCTTTTATTATCTTCCTGCATGGGAAGAGGACATTGACAACATATAACTATTTCTCTACTATATTAGAATTATACCTTTCTCTTTACTACTATTTGTTTTGGTTGGCATTGCCTGGCACATATGAGCAAATATTGTTGGATGAATGAGTTAATAAATACATATTTATGATAAGGGAGTTAAGTGGGTGACTCTTCTCAGAAGAGGGGAGCTTTGGAGCATAACTCTAAAGGACTGGAAAAACAAAGAGGAAAGGCACAAGTCAAATTCATTTCATAAATTTTTCACATCTTTTCATTTACCTCTTTTTCTCGTATTTGAAACTGTCATTTCTATTCCTACCCACTCAGTTTTAGACCTTGGTTCTCACTCCTGCATATCCATTACCTTAGTTCCCCTTCTGCATGATAATACATTCGTAGTATAACTGTAAGTCCATCATTCTGTAATCTTCCACATACTCCAACCCCAGTTTTGGTTTTGTTTTAGGTTGTTTTTTGGGGGGGGGGCTTTCTGGCTAGACCTTGGACAAAAGATCAAGTCACAAGGACAAGTATGTTAAATACTTTATTAGCTGGTGCCACAATGCACCAGGCTTCAAGGACAGCTGAGAAACGAACCATAATCATTTATACAGAAGTAAAAAGAAAAATTTAAAATAATAATAATAAAGCATGGCTTCAAAGATTAAAGTGATAAAAGTAGAGTTTTTCAAAATAAAGATTTAGGGGCGCCTGGGTGGCTCAGTCGGTTAAGCGCCTGCCTTCGGCTCAGGTCATAATCCCAGGATCCTGGGATCGAGCCCCGCATCGGGCTCCCTGCTCGGCGGAGAGCCTGCTTCTCCCTCTCCCTCTGTCTGCCACTCTGCCTACTTATGCTCTCTCTCTCTGTTAAATAATTAAAAATCTTTAAAAAACAAACAAACAACAAAATAAAGATTTATTGTATGAAGATTAACAAAACAATGCCCCTTATATGTGGTAGGCACTGGATGCATAAATATTTAGATAATAAGTAAGACTTTACCTACATTTGAACTCTAAATATTTTCACACATAGATATGTGTGGATCTTTCTGTACTATCACCCTCCATCCCCACCAACTCCTGGTTCTCCATCCCTTTCCCTTCTGTTCTCTTCAAATTAAGGCCAGCCCCACCTCCAACCCTCTAGCCTGTTATAGCTTTGACCTTCCTTTCCAGCATGATTTAGGCAGTAGTGACAGGCTGCCTTGCTATAATCATCCAATTACTCCCTGAAGGTATCAGGTCTAAGCTGCTCAGAACAGTTGATGGCAGCTAGGATTTCTCATAAAACAACCACTAATACTGACTGAAAAACAAAGCAGCATTTCTCAAACTATGAGTCATGGAAAATCCAAGGAATACAAGGTCTGTTACCCTCAGTGTTCCTCCTTGTTGATAAATGTACTGTAGGTGCACAGTCAAAAATAGAAAACTTATGCTAGTGAGTTCCAAGAATGTGACAAGCCCTTGGCACTTTTAAAAAGTGCAAGACTGGGGCACCTGGGCGGCTCAGTTGGTTAAGTGTCTAACCTCAGCTCAGCTCATGATCTCACTTTGGCTCAGGCCATCATCTCAGGGTCCTGGGATTCAGCCCTGCGTCAGGGCTCTGTGCTCAGTGGGGAGTCTGCTCAAGGATTCTCTCTCTCCCTCTCCCTCTGCCCCTCTCTCTCCTTCTCAAATAAATAAAATCTTTTCTAAAAAGTGTTTATGCAATTATGTAAAAAAGAAAGAAAAAAGTTACACTGCAGAAGAATACTTATATTAATACATGGGGGGGGGAGCTACAAATAAATATGTACCCTGGGCTATCATTTTATAAAGAAGAAAAAGAAAATCCCCAAATGATAGTAGTAGTTACATTTGGATGATGGGATTACAGGTGATTTTTGTTTTCTACTTTGACTTCCATGTTTCCTAAACCTTCTGTACTGAGCATGTATTACTCTCTTAAACAAGTTACTTTATAAACTTTACAAGTTTGGGGGATTCCCTTTTGGTCCCATATATAGTGATTGATGCTGGACACCATGTATGATTCCAACAAACCACTAGAGTCACCCAATAGATTTAGTGGCAATCTAGCAGCAACTCCATGCAAAGGGTTAGTGCTACAGCAATGCCTACTTTAGGGGTTCTGACCAGCTTGGGGAAACGTGAACAATTACCAATTCGTTCAAATCTTTTACGTTTTCCTTTGAACCAAAAGGAATCCTTCAAAAGGCCCAACGAACTACTTCTTCAATCACCCAGAGATTCTCTAGATGTTCAAGATATGCTCAACCACACCACAGAGATCTCTCAGGTGGGGGGCGGGGGCGGGAGGAGAAAGAAACCCAGAGCATAGTTCCCATTGAAAAAAGAGAAGATTCAAGTTGAAGCATACACGGACACCTTAATTTGTTTATTTAACAAATAATAAGCATCCACCATGTTCCAGGGTCTCTGCTAGTTGCTGGAGATATGGAGAATAATGCTTAGTGCCTACTCCAGAGAAGCTTGTAGTCTTGAGCAGGGATTTCCAACCCTGGCACTACTTATATCCTGACCCAAATAATTCTTTGTTTGGAGAGCAGGTGGGGGGTGTCCTGTGCATTGCAGGACGTTTAACAGTATCCTTGGTCTCCACCCACTAGATGCCAGTAGCACACATCCCCCGATGAGAACCAAAAATGTCTCTAGATAGTGCCAAATGTCCCCCGGGAGCCAAAATCGCCCCGAGTTGAGAACCACCGGTCTGGAGCAGTACTGTCCAACAGAACTTTCTGTGGTGATGTTAATGTACTATACCTAGGCTGTCCAATACAGTCACCAGTAGCCACATGTGCCTACTGAACATATGAAATGTGGCTAATACAACAGAAGATCTGATTTTTAAATTTTAAGAGCCACACATGGCTGGTCACTACCCTATTGGACAGCGCTGGTCTAGAGGACCTTCAGTATACCAAGAAATGTTATCCTGACCTTCTGATCTTCACTTCTAGTGTCAGAACTAACTCTTCCTCCTCATTCCCAGTTCTTTGGTTTTTTCACTAGCCCCTATTTCATTTGGTCCTGTATTTTATTCTTTGGGAACTTATCTGCCTCCATCGTTAATGCATTACACATAGGCAGGGGCTGTGTCTAAATTATTCAGGGTCCCAAAACTCACACTCCGTTGTTTAGGTTGGAGCAGTACGGTTCGCATGCATTTTGGGAATTTTTGAACAATGAGGCTGTCCTTTTCAGAATCCAGGAGAGCAAGAGGAGGGCACTTAGCCAGCCGGCCAGCCCCAGCGTCCCGCCGGTTCCCAGCCCCGAATCCCCAGAGGGTAGGCCCGGGGAGAGGGGACCCCAGCGTGGCTTCTCCTTACTTCTTGTCTTTGTCTTTGCCTTTACTCTTGCCTTTCTTTTTGTCCTTTCCCTTAGACGGCATCCTGGCTTCACCAGGGGCCCCACTGTAGCCGACGTTTCTCCACCGCCTCCCCGGCCCGGCTCCGTTTCTAAGGAAACCAGCACGCCCAGCGGGTAACGTTCCGTCCCGGCCGTTGCCCGTGCGCCGCAGAGCGCACGCGCCCGTGACGTAGCCCCGACGCCGCCGCCGCAAGGGGCTCGGTCCGCGGGCCGGGCACGGGGGCGGGGCAGAGAGCGCTCCCAGGGCTGAGGGCGGCGGGCGGCCGCGCCGGAGCGGCGCGCGCGCGCGGTGAGTGTGCCGGCAGCGGGGACGCGGCTGGGCAGGCTGGCGGGCGCGGGTTCGAAACGGGCCCGCACGGGGCGGCGGCGCGGCGTCCTGCAGGCCGGGCGTTTCCGGCGGCGCGACGGTCGGTGCGCCCAAGCCTCAGGAGGCTTGCTTCCCTGGGGTTCCGTCCGCCCCGCCGCGGGCGTCGGTGCGCCACCCCGCGCCGGCTTTGCAGCGTTTCCCCCTCCTTGCCATCGCGTCCACCCCTTGGCCTCACGCCGCAGCCAGCGTGGCCGAGGCCGCCGTGCTCCGCCTCGTCCTTTCCCGAAGCTGCCCTGACTCTTTTGGTTTCATTCTCCCTCTCCTAGCTTCTAACTCTGGCTAATTCTGTAAGGGATGAAGCATTCAACGGACTTGCCAGGCTCAACACTTTTTGATGAGGCCGTGGAGGACTTTTCCGAGGGCGGTGGTTGGCGGTGAGGCTGGCAGCCTCGTTTGGGGAGCGCGTGAGGGCGTCCGAGAAAAGTCCTGTCAGCTGGGGTCGGAGAGGCTCCGACGAGGAGAAAGTGTTGTCACCTGGGGTGGGAAAGGCGGCAGGGCCACGAGGAGAGAGCTCTGGGGTCAGGCCCTCGGCCCCGTTCTGTTCCGTGTGTCCGACGCTGCCCGCCCAAAACGGCCCCGGATTCCCATTTATTGATACCTGTCTCGTCCGCAGCCCCTTTTTGTGCAAGTTGCATACAGTTGGAACTTCGGCCTTTTGGTGTTTTGTTTTTTGTTTTGTTTTTTTTCCTGAGCACATTTGTGAAAAGGGGTATTCAAAAGTGGTGTTCTTTTTCAGAGGAGGAGCTCTGTGATTATGCCTTTATTCTGTGAGAGTTAGTCATTGAGGACGATCGGGAATTCAGGGTGCCAAGACAGTGCCTAGGAAACTTGTGACTGAAGCTCTGCTATGCGTTATCCTACATTTCAAATTGAATTTAAGGTTTTTTTTTTTTTTTTTTAAGATTTTATTTATTTGACAGAGACAGAGAGGGAACACAAGCAGGGGGAGTGGGAGAGGGAGAAGCAGGCCTCCCGCGGAGCAGGGAGCCCGATGCGGGGCTTGATCCCAGGACCCTGGGTTCATGACCTGAGCTGAAGGCAGATGCTTAACGACTGGGCCACCCAAGCGCCCCTGAATTTAATGTTTCTTTAAAAACTTTGTACATCTTCCCTCTCCATTTCTCGAGGTCTTTGTCCTGATGTCCCCTTCCTTTTTTTTTTTTCCCTCCAGTTGTGTAGCTTCTGTTTATGAATTCTGTGGCTAGAGGGAACATGCTGATTTGTTAATGAGCGCTGAAAATCTGTTTAGACACAGCGTGTGTTAGCATGATTTTAGCTTACCCCCCCTTTTTTTTGAGTAGAGTTGATTCACAGTGTTATATTAGTTTCAATTGTACAACATAGTGATTCACCTTCTCTATAGGTTCTGCTATGCTCACCACAAGTGTAGCTACCTGTAAAATGCTATTACAGTATCATTGTATTTTCTATGCATTAACTTACTCCGTAAGTCCCTTTTATTCCAATGATTTATTCATCCTGATTTAGGGAAATGTTGGGGTTAAGAGCCGACGGCCAAGAAAGAATTCTTGAGACATCCTCGGTGCAAAAAGGTGGTTTAATTAAAGCATGGGACAGGACCTGTGGCCAGAAAAAGCTGCCCTGGGGTTGTGAGGTGTGGCCAATTATATACTTTCAAGTTGGGAGGGGGTTAGGGATAGCTTAAGTCTCTAAGGAATTTTGGAAGCAAGGTTTCCAGGAGCTTGAGGGGGCTAGCAATTATTAGGAAAAGGTCATTTATTACTGTCTAGTAAACCCTTAGTCATGAGACCCTTCAGATGTATATCAGTGGGCCATATGCTTGGGGGATGATTGCCAACATATATCTTGGTGGGGAAGTAGAGATAAAAAGTTTCCAGAGGAATTTTTATATATTAAAGTAGACCAGAGGATCCCGGGGGTGTTGGGCTAAGGTTGCCTTTTGCTCTTACCAAAGTACTAACATCAAGGCAGCTGAGTTCCTAGAGGAATGTCACTCTGCCTGTTCCAAGGACTTGTCAATGGGCTTTAAATAGTAAGGAAATTTAATTTTTTTATTTTGCCTTTGTTTCCCACATCAATTACACAGCTAGAAGCCTGCATCTCCTATTCCCCTTCACCTGTTTTGCCCAACCCTCCAACCCCTACCCTCTGGTGGCTTACTGCATTTCTGGTGCAAATTTTCCCTCTATTTGTATGTCACACTCTGGTGGGTCCATACACTGAAGGAATTTCCTCTGATAATATCCATAAAGTTAGGATTAATTTTTGTCTGAGGTTCTGAAAGTGCGTCCTATTGATAACTTGCAGAAAAGAGAGGTTAGGGCATCTTCTATATAGGCTGAATATTTGGAATTCTAAAAATTGGTTATTGTATAATATGAAGGTCAGTTCAAGACTTTCCTTGTTTGAACACAGGCCTATAGACTCATTTATAAACATGAAAATTTGATTGTAACAAGATTATTTCTTAATATACGCATAATACTTTAAATTACATATACTTTATAGTTTTTTTTAATCATACAACATTTTTATTTACCATAAGTTTGTAGTTAAAACTGCTGTGATATGACTATGGCTAAGAGAAATACCCATATTTATACTATAGTAGAGGTGGTTCTAGAATTTGCAGTCTTCTGAACCTCCACATTCTCTGCCAAAGAACTGGATATTATTCAGTCATCTGTTAGTAAGAAACATCTGATGATACAGATAGTAAAGTAGGCAGTTGCTATTTAGCAATTCATCTGGTAACATTTCCTTCCATAATTTCTGGTAGGTAGGTTTACTGTGAAGTTTCAGGATTATCTTGCTGAATAAATATGCTTTGTTTTATTTTTTAGAATGCTAATGCCTTTTTTTTTTAAAGATTTATTTATTTATTTATTTGACAGAGAGAGAGAGAGAGCAAGAGAGGGAACACAAGCAGGGGGAGTGGGAGAGGGAGAAGCCGGCTTCCCGCAGAGCAGGGAGCCCGACGCGGGGCTCAATCCCAGGACCCTGGGATCATGACCTGAGCCCAAGGCAGACGCTTAACGACTGAGCCACCCAGGTGCCCCTAGAATGCTAATGCTTTTAAAACTTGGAATAAACCAGTTAGTGTTTTGTTGACTTGGCTTTACAATTGTTTTTTCCACAGTTTGCATAGTTCCCGGTCAACATAGAAATGTGGGAGTGTCTTGGCTGAATCCTCATGCAGACAAGATCATTATGGTCCTGGTAGGTAGGACAAGGAGCCTGATAGAAGGTAACATCTGTGCTAGCATAAAGCTCTAAATGTACTTCATATGCTTCTGGGTGGGTTTTGTTGGTGTTTTCTTTCTGAATTGGATTCTCTGTCCTTATCAAATGATGACTTTTCTCTTGTCCTGTTGATTGTAATATGAAGTGTAGAGTTGTTCAAAAAGCCAAACAACTTAGGACTACGTATAAAAATATATAGTATTTCCTGGTTTTGTTTTGTTTTGTTTTATTTTTCAAAATATATAGTATTTCTGATTTTCTCTTCTAGTAGTTCCCAAGTTGGGTCTACTCTGTAAAGTCATCTGTGGCTTTATTCTTGTTTCGCCTGGAGACTCAAAGTTTCTACTCATAAATCACCCTTGAAATCACCTGATAGCAGATGGAACTCTATAGATGGAAGAGAGTAGGTGGAGAGCTTTTGATTTGGTTTTCATAAAGCATTTAGAATCATGCATAAATGTATTATCCAAACTGTATCTGAAGGGACTGATTCGTATTTTCAAATATCATGGGGAGTCAGTTACTTACATCTTACTTTTTTATTGCCCGTGGTACAAATACAGAATTCTATTAAATAGGTATTGTGATATTGACTAGGTCACATCCCTGCAAGGGATAAGAAATCCTGGAGATCAAGGGTTTACTGTTATCAATTTTAAAACTAGGATTGTTGTTGTTTTTTTTTTAACATTGACTTTTTTTTTTTAAGATTTTACTTATTTGACAGAGACAGAGACATAGAGAGAAGGAACACAAGCAGGGGGAGTGGGAGAGGGAGAAGCAGCTTTCCGCTGAGCAGGGAGCCTGATGCAGGGCTTGATCCCAGGACCCCGGGATCATGACCTGAGCCGAAGGCAGATGCTTAACAATTGAGCCACCCAGGCACCCCGACTGTTTTATTTTTATACAAAATAAGATAATTATTACTACTGGCAATTTATTTGCAAAGTATTCCATTTTTATTAGTTGTCTATTCTGACAAAGCCATTACACAGGACTACAAGTTCTCTAAGAAAAATTACACATGCAAATTTCAGTCCCACTTATCTGCACTTTGATTTCATGGATCTGGCAGATGTTCATTTAAGAAATGTTTAGTGAGGGGGCACCTGGCTGGCTCAGTCAGTTAAGTGTCTGACTTTTGATTTTGGTTCAGGCTATGATCTCAGGGTCGTAAGATTGAGCCCCACATCTGGCTCCCCACTGTCTGCTTCTCTCCTTCTCCCTCTGCCCCCCTCTCTTGCTCATTCGTTCTCTCTCTCTCTCTAAAATAAATAAATACATCTTTAAAAAAAAAAGTTTAGTGAGTACCAACTGTATACCATGCTACCTGACAGCTTGAGGAGTACCAGCCTTCAAGTGGCTTATAGTCAGGTATATGAGGTACTGACCTGAGCATTGATCTGTGAGAATACACAACTTCATTGGCACCGAGGTACTAACAGTTAATAAAAAACACCAAGCAGTGATGGATAAAGGGAAGATGGCGTAAGTGCTGCAGGAATTTGGGGACATGAAAGGCTCTTATAGAGAAAGTTTACAGAAGGTGGGCTGAAAGGAAGAGGGAAGACTTTCTGGAAAGGTAGAATCATGTGAGCAAAATTCAGTGTGTGTTTGAGACAAGGAAATTTGTAACTAGAGCAGTAGTTCCCAAAGTGTGGTCCATGGACCAGTGGCATCAGCATCACCTGGGAACTTGTTACAAACTAGAAATGGAGATTCTCAGGCCCCACTGGAGACCTGCTGAATCAGGATGCTGGCAGTGAGGCCCACCAACCTATGTTTTAACAAGTCCTCCAGGTGGTTCTGATACATCCTAAAGTTTGAGAATTGCTAGACTAGAGGAGAGGGTTCTTGTATGAAAGTAGTGGGCAAAAAACTTTGGTAAGGTAGCCTGGGAATTCACAGTGAAGGACTTCAAATGTGAGGCAGGGAGTTTTTTATCCTACAGAGCAGAGACGCCAACTTGTAACTTGAAGGCTGGATTTGACCCATAGTGTTTTGCCAGGCCTGCACAGTGGCTTTTGGGTTTTTTAAAATTTTTAAGTGGAGGCTCCATAGCTCAGTGGTTAGAGCACTGGTCTTGTAAAATTTTTAAGTGGAATTAGTTGTCACTGTTTGAAAACCAGATTCCACACAGAAATCTGTGCTTTCAGCTTATCTTGAAAAAACCAGAAGACCTGTCAATACGGGGCCTGTAGTTCATCATGGTGGCAGTTTGTGGCAGCAGCGAGCAACTGCCCGTTCAGATGGCCTGTGTCCTCTCTAGCTTGCCATAGTCCCCACCACTTCTTGTGGGTTTACACCTTTACTGACTTCTATTTCCTGCTTGGCCCCAGTAAGTATGTAGGTCTTTGAGTTTGTACCTTCTGTTATGAACAGTGGAAAATTGATGAAAGTTTTATTTTATTTTTCTAAAGATTTTATTTATTCATTAGAGAGAGAGAGCAAATCAGAGAGACAGAGAGAGTGCACAAGCAGGGGGAGGGGCACAGTGAGAGGGAGAAGCAGACTCCCCACTGAGCAGGGAGCCCGATGCAGGGCTCAATCCCAGGACGCCAGGATCATGACCCGAGCCGAAGGCAGATGCCCAACTGACTGAGCTACCCAGGCGCCCCTTTATTTTTTTTTTTTTAAGATTTATTTATTTATTTTAGAGAGAGAAAATGAGCAGAGGGGAGAGGGAGAGAATCTCAAGCAGACTTCCTGCTGAGTGGGGAACCGTACATGGGACTCAGTCTCACAACCCTGAGATCATGACCTTAACCAACTGAGACACCCAGGTGCCCCAATTTGATGAAAGTTTTAAAGAGAGTGAGCTGATTCATGTATTCATTCATTCAACAGACATTGATTAATTAAACATATATGCCAGGTTGTACAGTGTTCAAAGATAAATGAATTCCTGACATGCTGTGGGTTAAAATCTAGTGGGAAAATGTTGAAAATAGTGGTGTATAGATTTGAGAATAGAGACATTGGTAATTGGAAGACCGGTTAAGAAGCTGTAACAGTCCCAAGTCTGAAGTAATAACGGCCAGAATTTAGATATTAACAGGGGTACTAGGGAGGAAAGAAGGAGAAAGAGATGGGAAAGATATTACAAAGGAAAAATCACCGGTTCTTGATAACAGATTGGAATATAGAAGGTATGAGAGTGGAGAATTCAAAGATGGTGAGGATTTTGAGTTGTGAATTAGGAAATCTGTGATGCACAGGAAATAAGAGAATCCATTTAGCCTCTCTGTGTGTGGGGGACAAGGGTGCCAAGGAAAGGGGGCATTTGGAGATGCCAGTTTGAAGTGTCTTTTGTTTTGAGTTCAGTGTATTGACATACACACAATATTAAGTGTTTTTAAAGGAAAACTTAATAGAGCATTACATCAAAAACTGATGTATTATATGTTGGCTAATTGAACTTAATAAAAAAAAGAAAAGAAAAAAATTTTTTTAAAAAAGAAAACTTAATAGAACTGTCAAGATTGCATGCTTAGAGGTAGATATCACTCATTCCATTCTTGGTTTCCAAGGGCATACTGGGAAGGTGTTTAAGTTGTAGTTAACAAAATGTCTTGAAAATGTTTGCTTTGGGGGCCGTGTAGTTAGAATTTCTAACCTTGTGTGAATCCTCTCTTGGATGTATAATTTTTAGATTTATGTTGCATAGGTAAGTTTAACTTTCTGGGAGAATGGAAGATACTGTATAAATTCAAATGCTTAAAGATATTTTCTGAGTATCAGTACTACCCTTCAGAATTTAAATCGTAGTTGGCTGTGTACGGGTGAGATATCCAAAGGATGAAATGTTGCCATGACTTTTGTTTTATTGAAATCATAGGGGTGCCTGGGTGGCTCAGATGGTTGGGTGTCTGCCTTTGGCTCAGGTCATGATCCCAGGGTCCTGGGATCGAGCCCCACATCGGGCTCCTGGCTCAGCGGGAAGCCTGCTTCTGCCTCTCCCACTGCTCATGCGCTCTCTCTCTCTGTGTCTCAAATGAATAAATAAAATCTTAAAAAAAAAAAAATCATAGCCAAAGTTTTTCCTCTTAGGATCTTACATTTGGTTCCATCTGCACTTTCTTTCTTTCTTTCTTTTTTTTTTTTTTTTTTGGAAGTAAGCTGTATGCCCAGTGTGGGGTTTGAACTCATAACCACGAGATCAAGAGTCACATGCTCGACTGACTAAGCCAGCCAGGTGCCCCCATCTGCTTGCCTTTTTTTTTTTTTAAGATTGATTTATTTATTTACTTGCATGCGAGTGGGGTGGAGGGGGGTAGAGGGAGAGGGAAAAAGAATCTCAAGCAGACTCCCTGCTGAGCATGGAGCCTGATGCAGGGCTCAATCTCACAACCCTGAGCTGAAATCAAGAGTTTGACGCTCAACCAACTGAGCCACCCAGGTAACCCCCTGCATCTGCTTTTTTAAAAAAAGTTTTACTGTGGTAAAATATATAACATAAAAATTGCCATATTAACCATTCTAAGTGTACAGTTCAGTAGTATTAATTATATTCACTGTTTTATAACCATCACTACTATCTATTTCCAAAACTCTGTCATCACCTCAAACAGAAACTCTGGACCTGTTAAGCAATAACTCCCATTCTCCTCTACTCCCCTACCCCCTGGTAACCTCTAATCTACTTTCTGTCTCTATGAATTTACCTATTCTAGACATTTCATGTAAGTGGAATCATATATATCTTTTTGTATCCAGCTTATTTCACTTAGCGTAATGTTTTCAAGGTTCATCCATACTGTAGCATGTGTTAGAACTTCATTTCTGTTCTTTTTTTAATTTACACAGTCTCCAGTGTGGGGCTTGAACTCATGACCCTGAGATCAGGAGTCACATGCTCTTCCAGCCGAGCCAGCTAGGCACACCAGAACTTCATTCCTTTTTATAGCTGAATAGTATTTATTGAATATATGTATCATATTTTGTTGCATATCTATTGACACTTCAGTTGTTTCCACCTCTGGTTGTTGTGAATAATGCTGTAATGAACATCGGTGTAGAAATATTTTTTTGAGTCCTTATCTTCAGTTGTTGTGGATATGTACCTTGGACTAGGATTGGCTTGGTCCCTTTTAACCATGGACTCATACATGTAATAGTAAATGGCCCCTCTTGATCACACTGTGGAACACACACCTTATTAGAGGAGTTCTTTACAGCAAAAAAAAAAAAAAAAAAAAATATCCCACTAAGTGCATAAACTAGATTTTATCCACTTTGTTTGTGGATCAGCTCCTTAGTCACTGCCCCCCATACATTTACACACATACATTTATACAAAATATACACTAGCTTTTAGAGGGAGTGTGACTTGCCTCCCTTTGCTGTTGCTGATTTTATAAACAAGTGATTTTGTAAGAGTGGCTATATTCGTAGTTTGAATGAGAAGAAAGTATGGAAAAGGAGAAAGAGCCCAAGAGTACTAGACTTCAAGTCAGGAGATGAGTGTGGTGATCTGGTTTCCAGAGATTGAGCAGATTAGAAATGAATATGAAAAAAAATTATCACCTCAAAAATAAGCTTACTGACAAGAGAGAAAAGAGAGAACTTTGCTCTTATGATTATCCATGTCCATCTTCTATAGGTTGAAAAAATGGCACATTAGTTGAAGGAAAGAAAGGGGAATGCCCAGAAGAAAAAGAAAATACTGGTAAGTAGCCAATATAAAATAATACCCCACTTTTCCATAGGTCAGATTTCTGCACATTCTGCTTTCTTATTCCTGAGAGCTCAATCTCTGAGCCACTAAAAGACCTGTCACAAGGTCTACAACCCTTATCATTTTGGAGAGGCTCTCATTTGCATGAGTTGACATAAAAATCTAATAATTATGGCTTTCTGATTTACATCCCATTGATTTTAAAGATTTAAAAAAAATTACCGTGATGGCAGCTTATTGAAGGAATTCTGTATATAACAACACTCATCAGTGATACACAGCATGATGTCAGGGAAGACTAGCTCAAAAAGCATAGCAATCTGGGACCATTTGATGGCAGACAGGCAAACAGTCCTATAGAACTGTGTAGCCCCTAGAGGCATCCCAGGTTTGCAGAAAAATATAACTGATGATCATAATCATGACCCTGAATCATAAGTCACTTTAGAAATATTTGTAGCCAACATTGTTAAAATAAAAATGTTACATTATTTAAAGGGGAAGCATCTTAGACACATTTGAAGAAAGGTACTTATGTGGCAGCCCTATTCCTTTATATATCAGGTATCATCGTAATATTTCAGTCTTTCTCATTTTGTCATTTTGATATAACATATTTGAAGCAGTAGATACTTTTCATTTGATATCAAGAAAGGGAAAATAGGTTTTCACTTCTCTTCCCACAAATTCCAGTGTAAACAATGACAAAGGGCATTGATCCTTGTAATTACTCTTCTGCACATAAATGCCTCCCACAATGGATATGGGTTTGAAGGCAGAAATAGTTTATCACCTTAGGTTTTTATTATATTTGCTCACTGGGGCAATATTAACCCTCTCCTGACTGGTAGTAGCTTCCTGTCTAAAGGTTTTTCACTCTTAATGGATGGGTAGGAAAAGGCCTTGTGCCTTGTGAAGAGAGGGGCAGCAAGAGCAGCAGCTTTCCCCAGGCAGTGGGTACTGTAGCTAAGTCAAGCCTGAAACAATGAAGAATGAAGTCAGGCACTGCCTGATCTCATTTTGGTATAACACCCAAATGGTTTCATTGTATAGAATTGGCCTTTTGGACACTTGTCTAATGATGTTTCGATTAAAATGGAATAAAGTACAGAAAGAAGTGATCTGTTTATAGGGAAGATTTTATATTTGTTGGTAACTACCAATGTATCAATTCTAATTCCTTTATTGGGAGTGTTTGATCTTAGGGTTGGAGAGACCTTAAAAGAGATCTCATTCAACCAGCCTTCTGATTTGTGAATCCACCAGGGACAACGTAGTCAGACTTGAGCTGGGCCCTTGGGGCAAGAATCCTCTCCTCACCACCAGCGCAACAACTCCTACTGTTGGGAAGTTCTTCCCATTCAATCTCTCCCCTTGTAGTTTCCATGCTTACAAGTCTTATTACAGCTCTTTGGCAGCATTCTAAAACAAGTTGATTATTTAATAATTCTTTTTTATTTTGTTGATGATTGAAAAATGCTTGTTACAGAGTTTTTCAGTGGTTTTCATATCTGTGCCAGTTGTCAGTCTTCTCCCTTTCTACCAAATATCTCTTCGGTACCTAAGTATTAATGCTACTGTTGTCTGATTGGACATTTTCTTTCTATATATAGCATGAAGAAAGTTGCTATTCTGTTAATATAAATACTTTCACTCTATACCTTCCTTGATTTAGCATTTCATTTCACTGTTAGGTTTATTATTCAGTTATTAATGGATGCTTATAATTGTAACAAATATAGTGACTCGTTTATTTTCTCCCTACTCTTTCCTAAATATATCTGACGTTTTTGAAGTATTTACATTCCTTTCACCCTAGGAACAAGCAGGATATTGTATGAGTTGTAGTTTTTCTGACTTTAATGCTTCTCCTTAAATAAAATATTGGGACTCAGGGTGCCTGGGTGGCTCAGTTGGTTAAACGTCTGACTCTTGGTTTCGGCTCAGGTCATGATCTCAGGGTACTGAGATCAAGCCCCATATCAGGTTTCACACTCAGAGTGGAGTCTGCTTAAGATTCTCTCCCTCTGCCCCTCCCCCACACTCATGGTCACTCTCTCACTCTCTCTCAAATAAATAAATAAATAAAATCTTTTTTAAAAATATCAGGAGGAGGGTGCCTGGGTGGCTCAGTCATTAAGTGTCTGCCTTTGGCTCAGGTCATGATCCCAGGGTCCTGGGATCGAGCCCCCACATCAGGCTTCCTGCTCAGCGGGAAGCCTGCTTCTCCCTCTCCCACTCCCCCCTGCTTGTGTTCCTTCTCTCGCTGTGTCTCTCTCTGTCAAATAAATAAATAAAAATTTTTAAAAAATCTAAAAAAAAAATCAGGACTATAATAGAAAAAAAATGGAAAGCATCAAGTGGTGGGATAGGATTATTTTCAGAGAAATTAAAAGTCTATACTGTTTTTAATTTTTTAGAGTTAATCTCATTGGAATAACATGTAGTTCCTAAAACAAGAAGTGTGTAAGCTCCGTTAATAGAAATAATGTATAAACTGAAAAAAAAAAAGCTGAACACAAAATATTATGCAAATACTGGTTATAACTTGCAGTAGCCTCTAAGATGGCCCCCACTGATCCTCACCTCTTGGTATTCATGCCCATCCTCTCACACATTTCCTCAGGGTTGGACTGTAGGACCAATGGAATATGGGGGAAGTAATAATGTATGACTTACAGGGCTAAGTCATAAAAAAACAGCCACTTCTACCTTGCTCTCTCTTGGGTTTCCCACTCTGGAGGAGCCAGCCACCATGTAAAGATATTCAAGGTTCTTTGGAGAGTCCACTTGGGAAGCAGCTGAGGCTTCCTTCCAACAACCAGCATCAGCTCACCAGCCATTGAGTGAGCCATTTTGGAGGTGGGCTTTCAGCTTCAGTCAAGCCTTCAGTTGACTGTAGCCCCAGCCTGCATCTTGACTCCAGTATCATGAGAGACCCTGAGTCAGAACTTTCCAATTAAGCCACTCTTAAATTCCTGAACTATAGAAACTGTGAGATAATAAGTGTATCTTATTGTTTTAAGCAACTAAGTTTTGGGATTATTTGTTGTGCAGCAGTAGGTAACAGTGTACAGCATCCCAAATATTTATTGGTTTGATAAATAGAAGAGAACTTGGGCAATGTAAATAATGTTTAGTATCCTTTAGATTTGGGGCGGGGGCTGTTACTTCAGTTTATTGCAATTTTAACAAAGTGTGTGAATTAAAGAAATTTAATATAGCTATAGAACTAATAGATTCAGAAAAATAAAATTATAGTTTCTCCTAAAACAATATGACTAGATTAGGTATTCATTAATTCTCTTAAAATCTATTTATACAAATATATATTATTTCCCCCCCCTTTTTAAAGATTTTATTTGAGAGAGAGAGTACGAGGAGGGGGGAGGAACAGAGGGAAAGGGAGAAGCAGACTCCCCGCTGAACAGGGAGCCCGATGCAGGGCTTGATTCCAGGACTCCGAGATCATGACCTGAGCTGAAAGCAGATGCTCAACAAACTGAGCCACCCATGCACCCCTATTTTTCCCTTTTTATGTCACTTTGCAGTTTATTCCTATTGTCAGTTTCCATTGAGAACCTACTTGGACACTTTTCTAGGTGCTTGGGCTATATCAGTAAAGAAAGATTCCTGCTCTCTAGGAGCTTATATTCTATCAGAGGAACACAGATAATAAATAATACATAAACTATCTAATATGTTAGAATGTGATAAGGTGCAATAAAAAAAGAAAAAGATCAGAGTAAGGGGTATTGAGAGAGCAGGCAGAGATAAGGGACACATGAGGGAGAGAGGTTAGTATTAAAGATAGGTCTCAATAAGAAAGTAGCATTTGAACAATGATTTGAAGGAGTTGCAGGAATTTATCAAGTGGATGTATGTTTCAGTCAGCGGGGACAGCTAGAGCAAGGCCCTAAGGCAGGAGCATGTTTGACATGCACGCAGACGTCAGTGTTGGGGGAGTGAGTAAGGTGAAAACTTAGATAAGGTCAGAGGTCATGGGGAGGGAAGCAGAGCAAGTGGATCCGTGAAAGCTGTTGCTGGAATCTTGCTACTCTGGGGGAAATGGGAAGCCATTACTGGATTTTGCAGAGGAGAGACATTCTGTAACGTATTTTAAAAGGATGACTTTGGTTGCTTGTTAAAAATAGACTCTAGGGGAGTGAGAGTAAAAGCAGAGATGTGTTAAGACAATATTAGAGTAAATCACAGGAGAGATGATGGTGGCTCGGGCCAAAGTGGTGGCAATGAGTGACCAGAAATGATCAGATTCTGGGAATGTAATGAAGATAGAACCAGCAGGAAACAGATCAAAAGTTCTTGGTTATATACAGAAAGGAGATCAAACTATAAGACTTTTGCATGTTGATGCCAGTCTAACTTTCCAGCTTCATCTCTGATCATTCTTCTCTGCTCTACCTTCTCCTCCCACCCCCATATCCATTTTTCTCTAGAGTCATTCTAGATGACCCTTCTGGGTAATCTACTGATTAAAACTGTGGGCTCTGGAATTAGACCATCTGGGTTTGATTTCTGGCTCTTCTCGCTTTCTACTATGTGGTCTTACCTAGCTTCTTATGCCTCAGTTTTCTCGTTTCTAGAATGGGGATGTTAATAAATAGAACCTACCTCACAGAGTGGTTTTATAAGATTAAATGAGATAATGCATATAAAATACTTAACATACTGCTTGGGAAGTATTAAGGTCTTAGCTGCTATTACTGTTACCTCAAATTGTGTTCCTTTGGCCACAGTCTTTCCTCTGCATTAAATACTAACCCTTTCTTCTATACTCTTCCCCTATAGTCTACTTTTTGTTTTTGTTTTGTTTCTGAAATCCATATGACAAAAATTTTTGAGGAAATCAAAAAATGAAATCAAACCGTCCATAATATACCTATTTCTTTTCATCTTTTTATAGTCCCTCTGGTCTTTATTCACATGTCTGTATTATTTATGTAGTTCTATTCATTTTTCATGATTAGTTCAAATATCATCTCGTGATGCCTTTCCTAATCCTGTAGGTAGAGTTATTCCTTTAAGGCTTTGGGCTCCTCTGGTGTTTTTATGATTAACTTAAGAAGGTGTGGTTATTTGTGTCTATGTCTGTCACCTCTGCAGACTGAGCATCTTGGATAAAAACATCTGTTTATTCACATTTACTTCTTGAGCACCTAGCACTTAGTGGGCATCAGTGAATGTTCGTAGAATGGGACACTGGAATGGAGCCTACTAAGGCTCCCCACTTCAGTCTTACATCTAACGGCCAGATTCATATTTGTGACACTCCGTTGCTCAAAATCTTCAGTGGCTTCCCATCCCTGCAGAGTTTAGTCTAAACTCAGCTGAGTATTTGGTGTGCTGTACTGTCTGACCTGGCTTTGCCTTTCCAACTTTATTTCCTATCACAGTCAGTCAAACTGATGTGTTCACTATTCCCCAGAGGCCTCCATCCCTTTTCTACCTCCATGTCTTGAATCATTGTTTCCTGAAAAGCACTCCTCTCCTGTCTTAATGCCCCTTCTCAGGACCCTCTTCAAATGCCACTTCTTTCACAAAGCCTTCTCAGTTATTCCAGCTGGACATAATCTCTCCCTGCTTTGAAGTTTCAGAGCATGGTAACTGAGCTACTTGTCACATTTTAACTCTACAGAGGTTGTTAATGGACATGTATTCTTTTTTTTTCCTGTTTACTGTAGTCTCTTTTTTTTTTTTTTTAAAGATTTTATTTATTTATTTGAGAGAGAGAATGAGAGAGAGAGAGCATGAGAGGGGGAGGGCCAGAGGGAGAAGTAGACTCCCCGCTGAGCAGGGAACCCGATGTGGGACTCGATCCCGGGACTCCAGGATCATGACCTGAGCCGAAGGCAGTCGCTTAACCAACTGAGCCACCCAGGCGCCCCGTTTACTGTAGTCTCTTAAAGGGCAGGTCTAAGATGATTCATCTTTGCATGCCATACTTGTAAGTAGCACTGGGCAACTGATAATTTCTGGAATGGCTAAATGAATGAATATGTGAATAAATAGGATTCCTGGAGTAGCACTCCTATCCATGACCTGGTTTGGAGGGGGATGGGGAGCTGGGTATGTGATACATTGCCATGGTAAGATGCTGGGAAAGGTGGTACCCCCTTCCCTGATGCTTTTGTCTGCAGATATTATTAGCTCAATTGTAGCAAGTCTATTCATGAGAAATTTACTGATGTCTAACATGTTCCAGGCTCAGTACTTGAGTTTGGGAGTACAAAAGATGTCATATACCCTCACCTTAGACAGCCTTCAGATAGCAAAGTGTTCCAGAGCTCTGGCCCCTAGTATTGGGTATGTAGGTCCCAACTTATATTCCCACATGAGGCATTGCTCACTGTGCTGAATCTATTTCAGACTTAACTAATTAGACCAGTCATGGTTTTGCTTTGCTTGACTAACTTATGCTCTGGGTGGTTTAGCTAATCCATTTCTGTAGTTCAGCTTATTGTTTAAAATTTTCATTCTGGTTACATTTTAAACTTGCATTATGTTTAATTTTTAACTTCGTTAAAGCTAGCTTCTCGTGGAGCTCAGGAGAATTGGCAGTGGGAGCTTCCCTAAGACTTCCTGGTGGAATTTTCTAGTCACCTGTCCCATTCCATTATTTTAAACTGTTGAGAAATACTGTGTCATTTTATTCAGGTCAGTCAATACTAATATTTGTTTTGGGAGGGAATAGAAAAATTTAAATAACAGGGGTCGCCATGGAACTGTTTAACGAAAACAAGTCCACTCTTTTTGAAATCTGATTCAGTACCTACAGGTCCTTTCTCACACTTGTGCTCTATTCTGGTCCTCTATACTCCATCTATTTGATACTTAAAGTTCTCAGGGTTTTCCTTGTGTCACTTCACCAGGTTAATTCCTACCTCTGATTTAGGACCCAGCTTAGGCCTCTTATCCCTTAAGGAGCCTCCCTCTCCCTTCCCACCTCCATTCTTCCCCTTCTGAGATGAGTTACTTTCCTCTTAGGTCCATTCCTATAATATTCTGCATATTCCCATAAGAGAACTTACCACAGTATGTACATTATAGCTGTTGGTTTACTTGTCTGTTTCTTCTAGTAAGCTGAAGCCCCAAGAGCTGGACCTGTATCTGATTCCTCTTTTGTATCTAGAAACTAGCACAGTGTCTGGTGTACATTAGACATTCAGTAAATGCTTGTTAATTAGATAATTTAATACCCAACTTTCTAAATTCATCACAAGGATAGAAGCCATCAAGGAGTGCAATTAACTTTCCTACTCTTGGGCTAAGGTTGTAAAAACATGAAATAGTAAGGAATTAATAACATTATGACATAGTTACATATTTCATAATTGTAAATATAACGTTATTTAATAATATAAAAACACTAGGTAATCACTGTCCTGTGTAAAAACACAGAATTCAGTTCCTGAGCAACTTCGGCCCTACAAGCAATAATGCTACTAGTTGGCACTTAACTATCATAAAAGTAGATGAACCAGACAATCATGTGTACCCAGAAAAAAAAGTGGCTAAGGGAGGAGTGAAGGATCAAGAAGGGAATGAGTTAACAAAATGCCACGTAGTTAGTTGCAAACTAGCACAAAGGTGAATGTGGTTCATGAAGCTAGCTTGATTCAGAAGGGCTGAAATAGGAACAAAGAGCAAAAGGCAACCAACAGTGACAGCAAGGATTCATGGGGAACAGGCAGATATGAGCAGGTGAGCACCCAAATGGGGCCCAGGTTCTGTGGGATTGTGGTCTGTCTCTGGGTGACATGGAAGAAGGGAATCCGGAGTGTGAAGCTCTAGGGAGGCTGCCTAGGGAGTATTAGTGTTTACTATAGAGACAAAGATATATTGAAAAGACCTTAGAAGGAAATGAGAACAGTGACAAACACTAGCTGGCACCAAGGTCTCAAAAAAATTGAAGAGGGGGCTTTGTTGGGGTGAATAGGCGAAAGTGAGCAAGAGATGTTGAGAAGACCAGTTCTGAAAGGAGAAGTGAATTTCAGTATACTGATGTGTATACTCCCCAGTCTACAGAAAGTAAACTTGACTAGCTGCATTATTTTGAGTAGCATATGAAACATATAATTGACACATTGGAGAAACAATCCTGCCTTGGAAGTTTGGAATCGTGATCTTCCAATGGGTAGGTAATTAATCTCCTGTTGGAAAGAAGTCAGCTATTATATTCTTGTTAAATGGATAAGATCCCGTGCCTGAGTTACTGGATCACTGTTCATCCTTTCAGAGTATTTATTCAACACCTACTGTGTGCTAGCACTGTTCCAATGCCAGGAACACATCAGTGTATACAACAAACAAAAATTCCCACCCATAGATAGCTCACATGAGGATGGCAGGGAGCAGGGAATCTGGAAAAAAAAAAAAAAAACACTGAAGTAATAAATTATACAGAAGATGGAAAGTGCTATGGAAAAAAATAAACAGGGGGGCGCCTGGGTGGCTCAGATGGTTAAGCGCCTGCCTTCGGCTCAGGTCATGATCCCAGGGTCCTGGGATCGAGCCCCGCGTTGGGCTCCCTGCTTGGCGGGGAGTCTGCTTCTCCCTCTCCCTCTCCCTCTGCTGTTCCCCTTGCTTGTGCTCTCTCACTCCTTCAAATAAAAAAATAAAATCTTAAACAAAGAAAAGAAAAAAATAAACGGGGAAGGAAGGTAGAAGATGTGCATGTGGCCAGGTGGGTTGCAGTTTTAAATAGGATAGACAGGGAAAGTCTCAAGATGACATCTGAGCAAAGACTAACAAAATGAGCAAGCTTTGCAGGCTGGGGTCACATGAAAAAGGATGCCGTTCTATATACTCTAAATTATAAGCCTTTCTAGTACCATTCTTAGCGAATCTTAAAGAAAAATGAGATTGGAAATGGTGTTAGAAGGTAGGGATTGAAAGCAGAAGGGGTTATTGGATGTTTTCATCCTTTGCTTTCTCTAAAATCTACTGTTTGTTTACACTGAGCACCTGGTATGACTCTGCACTTTTTCACGCCGTGAAAACAGATACCTAGCATGCATTTTTTCCACCTTGAAATCTCTTTTGGAAGAAAAACAAATGTTTGCTTAATGGAAATCGAAGCTGGAGAGGTTTTTCAGAAACCACAATAATAGAGAAAATATGAGTGAGCCCGGCGAAGCTTCTGTGGAATTAGTCACAGAGGTAGAGGAAGGCTGATGACTGGAAAGCCCCTAACTATTCTTCCCGAGGGAAAAAAAGGGACCAAGGGCTGGATATGGCTTGAGCCCTGGACAGGGCAAGGGTCCATTAATACACAGAGAATCTGAAAGGGTTGTTTTTGTTTTCAGTTATTTAGATTGATCTACATGATTAGCCTGTTTGCTGTAAAAGAACCCGCCAAAGGGAGTGATTTAAGATGTGAGTATGAATCTGGCCAAGCAGTTGCCCTATTTCAGTGTTGTTTACCTGGGATAAAGTTTCCTTTGAGACTATAAAAGGTTTTTGGTTGTTTCTTCTCCCTAGCCAAAACCTTTATTCTTAACTATCAAGTAGAAGTCCAGCCTTGAATTGTGTTCAAACTGATAATTCTAACTCTGCCTTTCAGTACCTCAGAACTACTGTAGTTATTTTAAATAGTTCAAACTCCAAATGCAGTTAACTTCAATTTACATAATTTTATACAATATGTCACCTTTGGGAAGAGAGACATTTTGATAAAATGAACCCTAGGAGGTCAACAAACTTGAGAATGAGAATCCTCAATCTGTATTCCAGATATACTCAGTTATTCTGTTAGAAATAAAGGGACTGGACAATGGGAATTTGGGAATTAGATCTTGATTAACCAGCTACTTACATAGGGAGAAGTACAGAGATGAAAGCTGGAACAGGACACTCAAAACTGTTTTGAGCAAAGTACATAAAGGGCAATTAAGGAAGCCTTAAATGTTAGAGGATTGTTATGGCATTCTTTATGAATACCAGGAGAAAATGAAGCCTGGAGCAAAGACAATATAGCTCATCCAGGAGACATTTTTTCATGTAACCCTGCTCTAGGTTTTCAGCATCATCTTTATCCAACCTACTATAATACACAGATCTAAAATAAAACTGAGCACTAATGCTAAGATTTTTGTCTTTGCTAAGAACATATTAAGAAATATAGGCAGTAACTTGCCATAAGGGAGGCTTTTGGAATCAGAGAAAAAAGAAAGGTTGGCAAGAATGAAGACTGATTTCTAATCAAGATTTCACCATTGACCTGCTTTATGACTTTCAGCAAGTCAGTGAACCTCTCTGGCTTAATTTGCCCATCTGCCTTAAGTGTTTTTTTGGGTTTTTGTTGTTGTTGTTGGTTTTGTCTTTTTTTTTTTTTAAGATCTTATTTATTTATTTGTCAGACATACAGAGAGAGAACACAAGCAGGGGGAGCTGCAGGCAGAGGGAGAAGGAGGCTCTAGCTGAGCAAGGAGCCCGATGTGGGACTTGATCCCAGAACCTTGGGATCGTGACCTGAGCCAAAGGCAGACACTTAACCAACTGAACCACCTAGGCGGTCTTTTTTTTTTTTTTAAGAGAGGGCGTACAGGGGGAGGGAGAGAATCCTAAGCAGGCTCCACACCAGACATGGGGCCTGATGCTGGGCCCAGTCTCACAACTGAGATCATGACCTGAGCTGAAATCAAGAGTCGGATGCTTAACTGACTGAGCCAGCCAGGTGTCCCCATCTGCCTTAAGTTCTTACTGGGATAACATGGCCTGAAACCTGTGAAGGATGTTTTTTAAAACCATAATGATCCGGGAGCCTGGCTGGCTCAGTTGGAGGAGCATGCAGCTCTTGATCTGTGGGTTGTGAGTTCAAGCACCATGTTCAGTGTAGAGATTACTTAAATAAATAAATAAACTAAAAAAAAACCAAACAAACCCACAATGGTCTGTTTAAGTGTTTTTAAATTAAGCTGATGTCCTTAAAATGTGACTGTATGTACAAGCCCCTGGCAGTATTACTGGTCACAGGTAGCGGTCCAACAGCCTGAGTTCTGAAGGCTGTAGATACCCCAGTGCTGGTGACTTTATAACTTCTTTGTAACTTTATGACTTTAATTCAGAAATTGGAACATCTTATATCAACCAGAAAAGACAAAAGAGAGGGAAAGAGGGAGGGAGAGATGGTTAGTATATGATCTAAAGACAAAATTGTCAAAATGGAAAAGGAGTCAGTTAGACTCAACAATAAGAGGAGGGTGGCAGAGAAGGCCTTGAGTATGAGAGACCCACCGTACAACTGAAAGCAGAGAAGGGGGAAATGTATTTTAAATCCCATTTTCCTTTTGCAACCAGATACTCTTCAGAAAAAGGTGCTAGGAGCCTATGTTACCCTGGTCTAGCTTGTTATGCTGGTTAGGAAAAATAGAGAAGGAGCACCTTGGGGGAAGGGGTGGGATTTCTGTAGTGGGTGTTTCTTCCTTTACAGGTATAAACAAAAGACCAGTTGGTCTAACCATGTGTTTCTTTGTCCTATAAGCCACTGCAGGTGTATGAACAGCATTGTTTCTGCAGCAAAAGCCTAGACTCACCACACCTTGGGAAGAGAATGGCCACTACCTGGGGGGCAGCCTTTTTCATGCTGGTGGCCTCCTGTGTTTGTAGCACTGTCTTCCACAGAGACCAGCAGACTTGGTTTGAAGGTGTCTTCCTGTCTTCCATGTGCCCCATCAATGTCAGTGCCAGCACATTGTATGGAATTATGTTCGATGCAGGGAGCACTGGAACACGAATTCATGTTTACACCTTTGTGCAGAAAATATCAGGTAAGTGTAACTGGTACCCTCACCAGTGCCTATTAATCCACACTTCAGCATCTCCTTCCAGAAACAAATGTGCTGAGAGAGTGCGATATGAATTATGGTAACTTACAGCTACTGAATGTCTTTCCTCAGAGAAGATTTTGGGCTATAATTGAACATATGGTTTAATTCAGTGTGAAATTAGATCTGGGTTGCCTGTAGTCTGAAACCCATATGTCCAAGAAGTATAGCTGTAATTTGTCCTTTTCTCTAAAGTTAGTTGATGCTCCAGGGTCCAGAATATTGAGAATATTGGAAGTGGTCATGAGAGAGGATCACTGCCATCCTTGGAGAAGGAGATGAAGGGACCTTGAAGATTAACTTTTTCTGAATTTCCAGTGTTCTCAAGTTACGTATAGAGCCTAGAGGCAGCAGTAGGAGCTAGGTATCCACCCTGAGAAATGCCAGAGGGGCTCTCAAGAATTGCCTGTCGTCTTCTGTCCCCCTACCCAATACTCCTGCAAGCCACTCCTCACAGGTGGGATTACTTGGGATGGCTTGGAGGAATACCAGGTTCATCTAGTGGGTCATATGATACAGAGCCCCCTATCAAAAGCAGCCTAACTTTTGGTAATTAGCCATCTCTCTTCTGTTTTGTTCCACGGACAAAATAGGACAGCTTCCAATTCTGGAAGGGGAAATTTTTGAATCTGTGAAGCCAGGACTTTCTGCTTTTGTAGATCAACCTAAGCAGGTGAGTTTTTTACAATTAGATGTTTAGATTCTTAATGCTTTGATAACTCTACCACACAGCCGCTGTTAAATATCTCATGCTGTTCACTAGTGATATTGAGGCCATGTGTAAGATCAGTTTTCTGTCCTCAGCTATACTGGATAACAGAAATTATACACCCCAAGCTCACTAGGGCTTGGGCAGAAGGAAGTTAGAATAGATTGTGGACATGCAGGGATGACGCCATCTTTTAAGAGATTGTTCCCTTTGTATTTACTGTTTAAGATTTTGAGTTGAAGCTGTCAACTGCATTGATTAATGTAGATGCAGAAGATGGACATGGAGTTCTATAGAGTGTGAGGTATAAACATGGCAGTTGAGGCAATGTAGACCCGATGAACTTCGTTTCAAAGTACCCTGATCTAGGACAGACCATGCATGCCTATACTCTAGAAATTAGGCAAGAACTTATGAAAACAAAAATCTTTGCTTATTAGAGGATGAATGAAGAGTTTTGTCGTGACTATATTTCACATTTGAGCACCCATAACGTGCTACACCCAGTGTGTCAGAGACCAGAATATTGAACTTTGGTAGCAAATGTAAAGGTATTGTTCCGTGTTACAAGCATAATCATTAACCAAAGGAAAACCTTATATTAAAAATAGCTTGGCGGGGGGGGGGGGGGGGGGGGAATGTCCTGGGGCACCTGGCTGGCTCAGCCGGTAGAACATGCAACTCTTGATCTCAGGGTTGTAGGTTCAAGCCCCATGTTCTGTGTAAAGATTACTTAAAAATATAACCTAAGAAAAAAATGGCTTGAACTTGAAGAACTGAGAAGATGTTTATTTTCTCAGTTCACTGTTATGAAATGGTAAATACATCAGAAAATTAGGAGCTGTTGAAAGCAACTACGTTATCAGAAACTGATTTGACATGTAGAGAAGATTGTGTTGTGGTAGTTAATAATTATAATAATTTAGAGGCAGCGTGTTGTCAGATTAGATGTTCACTCAGGGAAACAGTGGATTTGAAATAATGGTTTTTAATTTCATAAATTTAGTATCTACTGTGTACTGTGTGTGTAGGTGCTGGTGATGCACATATGAACCTGACGTGTTCTGTCCTTACAGAGACCATAAAAACCGTAGCACGACAGCCACCCCAGCGTTTGTGTGGCAGGTATACGCACTCTGCCTCATCTAACGCGCTCAGCAGTTTTGTAGTGTTATGAGGTGTATCTACCTCATATATATATGGGGAGGAAACCAAGCCCCTGTGTTAAGACACAGGGCTAACAAGCAAGTCTTTCTAAGTCCACATCCAGTGTTTTCTTCACTGTACCCAACTTTCTGGCCTAAAGCTAATTTATGAGGCACAAAATAACAGTCAGTTATAATGACCATGCTATGACAGAATCATTTTTGTTTTTACTCAATCGAAATTAAATGGATTTTCCTTCAAAGAAGCCTACTTCTCTGGGTTTCTTCTACAGAGCAGAGTGTGCATGGAGCCCTCTGCTGCCTCACTCTTAATACCCCCAGAACATGCTGAGGGAAGAGACAAGTGCCCCTAAATGACTTTCACTGGATGAGTAGGTCATCTCTTTTGAAGGGTGCTGAGACTGTTCAAGGACTCTTAGAGGTGGCGAAAGACTCAATACCCCGAAGTCACTGGAAGAGAACCCCAGTGGTCCTGAAGGCAACAGCGGGACTGCGCTTACTGCCAGAACAGAAAGCCCAGGCTCTGCTCTTTGAGGTAATTTTTGAAGTCCTTTGCATCTTGGATGATTCTTTTTCCCTATGTGAATATTTTCTTCGTGGGTTTTTAGCTTTCTGGTGCGTGACTGCTACCTTTAGTATTCCACCGTTGCTGAAGCACTGGGGTAACTGGGCACTTATTCTAGCTACTTATTTACATTTTTAAATGTTACTCTTGAATTTATACAGCTTTTCCTAAAGAAGTTTAAAGTACTTTCTGTCCATGATGTTCTTCATTCTCCTAATTTGTTAAAGCATAATCACAGAAATTATGTTTAGCCCACTTTATTGAGGTAGAACTTAAAATTTCTGCATTTTAAGTGTACAGTTAAATGAATTTTGACAAATACAGAAGTTTCCTTGTATCCCTTTGCAGTCAGTTTCCCCCTCTCCTGAAGTCAGGCAACCACTGATCTGCTTTCTACCATTGTAGATTAGTTTTGCTTGTTCTTACATTTCATATAAATGTAATTACACAGTTTATGTTCTTTCTTTTTTTTTTTACATCTGACTTTTTTCTCTCAGCATAAAGTATTTTTTTAATTAAATTTTTTATTTTAATCCCAGCATAGTTAACATAGTGTTATACTAGTCTCAGGTGTATGGTATTAGTGATTCAGCAGTTCTGAACATTACTCAGGGCTCATCATGATAAGTACACTCTTAATCCCCATCACCTATTTCACCCATGCCCCCTCACCTCCCCTCTGGTAACCATCAGTTTGTTCTCTATAGTTAAAGAGTCTGGTTTTTTGTCTCTGTTTGTTTTATTTCTTAAATTCCACATATGAGTGAGATCATATGGTATGTCTTTCTCTGACTTATTATGCTTAGCATTATACTCTAACTCCATCCATGTTGTTGCAAATGGCAAGATTTCATTCTTTACGGCTGAGTAATATTCCATCGTTTATATATACCATATCTTCTTTATCCATTCATCTGTTGAAGGACACTTGGGCTACTTCCATAGTTTGGCTATTGTAGACAATGCTACAATAAAACCATAGGGGTGTATGTATCCCTTTTAATCAGTGTTTTTTGTATTTTTTGGATTAATACCCAGTAGTGCAATTACTGGATTGTAGGGTAGTTCTATTTTTAACTTTTTGAGGAACCCCCATACTGTTTTCCACAGTGGCTGCACCAGTTTTCGTTCCCACCAGCAGTGCATGAGGGTTCCCCCCCTTTTTTTTAAACATCCTCCCCAACACTTGTTGTTTCTTGTGTTTTTGATTTTAGCCGTTCTGATAGGTATGAGATGATATCTCATTGTAGTTTTGATTTGCATTTCCCTGATGATGAGAGTTGTTGAGCATCTTGTCATGTGTCTGTTGGTCATTTGTATGTCCATTTCAACTTCTTGTTTAGATAAAAAATTTAAGTAGGAAGCTTTTTTAAACTCAAAATTGTTAACATTACTGAACATTTATTTTGCAAAAAGCATGTAAACTAATAAGATTTAAATTACGTATTATGAAGAATATTTATAGGTGGGATCCCATTATAACAAAAATCACAGTTGGGGCAGGGCGCCTGGGTGGCTCAGTTGTTAAGCGTCTGCCTTCGGCTCAGGTCATGATCCTGGGGTCCTGGGATCGAGTGCCACATCGGGCTCCCTGCTCAGCGGGAAGCCTGCTTCTCCCTCTCCCTCACTTGTGTTCCCTCTCTCACTGTGTCTCTCTCTGTCAAATAAATAAATAAATAAATAAAATCTTTAAAAAAAGAATCACAGTTGGGGCGCCTGGGTGGCTCAATTGGTTGAGAGTCCAACTCTTGGTTTTGGCTCAGGTCATGATCTCAGGGTCATAGGATCAAGCCCCGAGTGGGGCTCTATGCTCAGTGGGGAGTCTGCTCAAGACTCTTTCCCCCTCCTTTTCCCTCCCTCTTTGCCCCTCCCCATGTGTGCATGCTCTCTCTCAAGTAAATAAATAAAATCTTTTTTAAAAAATCACAGCAGGGCGCCTGGGTGGCTCAGTTGGTTAAGCGACTGCCTTCGGCTCAGGTCATGATCCTGGAGTCCCTGGATCGAATCCCACATCGGGCTCCCTGCTCGGCAGGGAGTCTGCTTCTCCCTCTGACCCTCCCCCCTCTCATGTGCTCTCTCTCATTCTCTCTCTCTCAAATAAATAAATAAAACCTTTAAAAAAAAATCACAGCAAAAAATGATTCTGTATTATAAGTATGCTAATTCAGAGCTCAAAATCCATTTTCCTTTGACTATCAGCACAGAGGGCCTTAGTCCCTTGTCCAAGAACAAGCTGCCTAGCATGTCTGCATGAGAATCTGAATCCTGATTCCTCATTCATTTATTCATTTATTCAGCATATGAGTGCTTACTGTGTACTGGGCACTGGTGAAGTTCCCGGGGGACATGCTGCAGGGAGCAAAAAAATGACAATTAGTCTGTGTCCTGGTAGAGCTTGCATTCTAGTTGCAAGCGGACAGAAAACTAAACAACTCACTACGAAGTATGTCAGGTACTGTAGATGAGATGGAGAAAGAAAAGCAGGGGAAGTCAACTAGGGAATGCTGGTGGTGGTGTGGAGGGATACTGCTTTAAATAGGATGGTCAGGGAAGACCTCATTGATTAGATGCATTTGATCAGAGGCCTGAAAGGAATAAAGAAGCAAGCTATACAAGACATTTATAGGAAGAATATTCCACGCAAAAGAAATAGCAGGTACAAAGGCCTAGAGCATGAAATGTGCTTGGCATGTTCAAGGAACAGTATCCGGGAGGTCAGTGCAGCTGGAGGGGAAGCAAGTGATGGAAGGGAAGTCGGAGATGAGGTCAGAGAGATGTGAGGGGTTTATCATGTAGGGCCTTAAAGGCAAGTGTAAGGACTTTGGCTTTTTCTCTAAGAAGGAAGTCACTGGAGGGTCTTGAGCTGAGAGGCAGGATCTGACATCTGTTTTAAAAGCACCACTCTGGGGGTGCCTGGATGGCTCAGTTGGTTAGGTGTCCAACTATTAGCTCAGGTCTTGATCTCATGGTTGTGAGTGTACATATACAACCTGCTTTGTGCTCCATGCTGGGTGTGGAGCCTACTTAACTAAAAAAAGGGACAGGTGCCTGGGGGGTTCAATTGGTTGGGCATCTGACCTCATGGCTCAGGTCATGATCTCAGGGTTGTGGGGTTGAGCTAGCTTTGGGCTCTGCGCTCAGTAGGGAGTCAGCTTGAGATTCTCTCCCTCTCCCTCTCCCCCACCAACACGTGGACACACTCTCTCTCTAAAATAAATAAAGATAAATCTTTAAAAAAAAAAAAAAAAAAGAGGGGCGCCTGGGTGGCTCAGTCATTGAGTGTCTGCCTTTGGCTTGGGTCATGATCCCAGGGTCCTGGGATCGAGCCCCGCATCGGGCTCCCTGCTCAGCGGGAGGCCTGCTTCTCCCTCTCCCACTCGCCCTGCTTGTGTTCCTTCTCTCACTGTGTCTGTCTCTGTCAAATAAATAAATAAAATCTTTTAAAAAAAAGAAAGAAAGAAAGAAGCACCACTCTGGTTGCTGTATTAAGAATAAACTGTGGGGGCGCCTGGGTGGCTCAGATGGTTAAGTGTCTGCCTTCGGCTCAGGTCATGATCCCAGGATCCTGGGATCGAGTCCTGCATCGGGCTCCCTGCTCAGCGGGGAGCCTGCTTCTCCCTCTCTCTCTCTCTCTCTCTCTCTGTCTCTTACGAATGAATAAATCTTAAAAAAAAAAAAAAAAAAGAATAAACTGTGGGCAGGGGAGAAAAATGGAGAAGGCAAGAGCAGAAACTCTCTTTCTGTGTTTATTCCTGTTTGCTTATCTGTCTTCTCTTTAAAAGCTAATTTATAGATCACTTAACTGGCTTTTCCTGGATGAAACAGAGTCCAGAGGTCATCACATGAAGTGTTTCATCCTATCAGGAATGAGAACAGCCAGCAGACCAGAGTTCCTCCTATTCCTGTTTGGAAAGTCTCTCCCTTGCCTCGTGATAATCATATTAAAAAATAAGACATAACACCCATGTCGCTGACCTATATTTATGGAGAGTCAAGGGTGTGTGAGATGTTCATTCCCATCTCCTAAAATAGGATAAATAAATCTAGATCTGGGGTCTCTGTGGACTCATGAGGCCTCAGCCATGTGCCTGAATCTAACAGGGGCTGACAGCAGAGTACCCCAGCCTATGGACATGAGCCCCCTTTATGAGCAAGGGCAAAGACCTGCAGAATTTGGTGCGAGAGTAGAAGAGATGTTTCTATAGCCTCAGGAGCTGCCCAGTCCCAACTCTTCTCTACCATCCGTTTATTTTGTCATCTAAGAAATGAAGTGGGAAAGGGTTGTCCTAGCTTCGTGCCCAGGCAGGATTAATAAGCTGTTAAAAAAAAAAAAATTACAGGATCCTGATTTGAGCTGGAAGGGATCAAATGTATGCCCTTTCCTAGGTCCAGTTCACCTATAAATTTCAATAGTTTGGTTGAGATTTATTTTAAAGTCAGAGGAATTCCTGTGTTTTTTGTTTTTACAAGAAACCAGTAATGGCTTGTGTAGTTCCTTCTCTAGTTTTTTAGGGAAAAGGAATGTTCTGCTAACATTTTATCTAGGGAAATGAAGAGTGTAGTTTTCTAAGCCTTAATAAGATATAGCCAAAATATGGAAATCTTCTTTATTGCCTTAGGGAATCCAGACTTTTTCCCTTTTTCTTTAGGTAAGAGAAATCTTCAAGAAATCACCTTTCCTGGTACCAGATGACAGTGTTAGCATCATGGACGGATCCTATGAAGGTGGGAGAGGTGTTAATACATGTTCTGAGGGGAGAGGGCCAGGATTAATAAAAGATTTGATTAAAAGAACTGGGAATAGGGGCGTCTGGGTGGCTCAGTCGTTAAGCGTCTGCCTTCGGATCAGGTCATCATCTCACGGTCCTGGGATCAAGCCCCGCATCGGGCTCCCTGCTCAGCGGGAAGCCTGCTTCTCCCTCTCCCACTCCCCCTGCTTGTGTTCCCTCTCTTGCTGTGTCTCTCTCTGTGAAATAAATAAATTTAAAAAAATCTTTAAAAAAAATAAAGGTTTGCCTGGGTGGCTCAGTTGTTAAGCGTCTGCCTCTGGCTCGGGTCATGATCGCAGGGTCCTGGGATCGAGCCCTGCGTCGGGCTCCCTGCTCAGAGGGGAGCCTGCTTCTCCCTCTCCCACTCCCCCTGCTTGTGTTCCCTCTCTCCCTGTGTCTCTCTCTGTCAAATAAATAAAATCTTTAAAATAAAAAATTAAAGAATTGGGAACGGGGATGGGGTGCTGAAGTAAAAGGAACTAAATAAGGAGAAGCAAATAAGCCAGGAGGGATGGGCTAAGAGGAAATGGAAGGACAGGGAGAAGGAAAATGTGTGTTTTAGATACAAAATTTTATTTTTATTTTTATTTATTTTTAAAGATTTTATTTATTTATTTGACAGAGAGAGACACAGCGAGAGAGGGAACACAAGCAAGGGGAGTGGGAGAGGGAGAAGCAGGCTTCCCGCCAAGCAAGGAGCCCGATGTGGGGCTCAATCCCAGGACCCTGAGATCACGACCTGAGCTGAAGGCAGACGCTTAACGATTGAGCCACCCAGGCACCCCTAGACACAAAATTTTAGAGAAAAAGACCAAAAATGAGGTCAAGGAAGATCGGGGGGAAATGCTCTGAGATGTAATCCCTGTTTTTCTCTCTCTTTCAGGCATCTTAGCTTGGGTTACTGTGAATTTTCTGACAGGTAATACATTCTCAAGCTTATTCTAAGACATTAACTGGGTTTCGTACAGGGTCAAAGAGTAAATAACCCTTTTGCTTGTACTGTGTTTAAAAAAAAAAAAGGGAAGGAAGAGATAGGAAGTTAATGTTTATACCCTGTCTTCAAGGCCTCAGCTACCACAAGAGTCCCTATAGGTTAGCACTCACGTACAGCCTCCGGGGCTGGGGAGCAGTGGAGTGTTTATGGAACACCTGCAGTATACAACAAGAGCAGGAGAGAGATTGCAGACAGAGGAGTGTTGGGCTGTCCTGGAAGCAGAAGATACTCAGAGCTGGCTCTCATTCACAGGTCAGCTGCATGGCCACAGCCAGGAGACTGTGGGGACCCTGGACCTGGGGGGGGCCTCCACCCAAATTACGTTCCTACCCCAGTTTGAGGTGAGTTATTTACACGAAGGCTGGTTAGCAGCCCACTTGGCAGGCATATCATGGTGCCAAGAAAGTGGTGCCCCATTTTCAGACAGTAGCTCCGCCACAGTTAATGACTGGGTATGCTTCCCCTGCCCACCCCCCAACCCTACTGCTCAGAGTCCCTTTGATTCCTCCAGCCTTGTGAGATCAGCAGCTTAGTCTGTCTCTTTCATCTCTGATTTTTGGGGGGAGGGACAGGGATGGTGGTGTTAACACCTTCAGACAATTGCAGATCCTGAATAGTCTTTTTCTGATTTGCAGAAAACCCTGGAACAAACCCCTCAGGGCTACCTCACTTCATTTGAGATGTTTAACAGCACTTATAAGCTCTATACACATAGGTGAGGAGGGGGACAGGGAGGAATAATACTTCATGTTGCATGATTGTCCTAACTTTTCAAAGCATTTTCACATCTGTTATTGTATCTGACTAGCCTTACAAAGTCTCTGCCGACCCCCAAAGGTCTGGTAACTGAAACCAGAGCCACTTACCGAAGCCCAAGGACCCAAGAGGTTTCTCCATTCTTGGCCTCAAAAGTATAGAATAAAGGGTCAAAAGTTTTCTCTAGAGAGGGGTGCCTAGGTGGCTCAGTCAGTTAAGTGTCTGTCTTTGGCTCAGGTCATGATCCCAGGGTCCTGGGATTGAGCCCCAGGCAGGCTCCCTGCTCAGAGGGGAGTCTGCTTCTCCCTCTCCCTCTGTCGCTCCCGCCCACTTATTCTCTCTCTCTCTCTCCCCCCTACTCTCTCTCTCTCTTCCCCCAAATAAATAAATAAATAAATAAACTTAAAAAAAAGTTTTCTCTAGCGAGAGGACACTTGAAGAATCTTCAGCCAAAGATCTCTGCCAACTCCTTGAGTTTGCTTTCAGATGTTCAGAATCCATCCTTGGATTTGATCACAGTGGGGCTGGAAGCTAAAGTAATGAGAGCTTTTCTGGGCATGGTTCCCAAGGTGGGATCCTAGAAAGTGTCACTGGCTCTGGCCTTTAAATCATAGGCATGGAAAGTTCTGGATGGCCTTGATCTGAACTGTGCAGAAATTACCACTTGTCCACACAAGATGAAGAGGTCACAGAGAACAAGGTTTTCCCCTCTCCAGTGGAAGACAGAGAAACCATACTGCTTTTGAAAGAGATAGCTTTAGGCTGGAGATCTTCAGGACCAGCATGAAATTAGTCAATCCTGTGTTTTACAGTTACTTGGGATTTGGATTGAAAGCTGCAAGACTAGCAACCCTGGGAGCCCTGGAAACAGAAGGTTCGTCTGGTACCTGTGCTGGTTGGGGTGTGGTGAGAGTGACACCCATATGCAGCTTGCCTTTCCCCTTCCTTCACAGTGATTCTGTAAAGGAAAGGGTTATGCTGATTTAGGAAGCATGTATTGTATAATGGACATGATAATAGCAGATTCCTTTTCTACTTTATGTTGCATTCTGTTGTCTTAGTATACATTATTAGCCATTTCTAGAATGAAGTCTATATATAGGGGCAACACCTGTGACCAGGAGGCTGCTGCAGAAATTCAAAACTCCAAGAGTGAATGTGGCAGAAGTTTGCTCAAGCCCTTAGTTGTTCATGGGAGGCGCAGGAAGCAACATCAGTCTACTTGCAAAGGTGGAGTGACTGAGCAACTTTATTCATCTCTTCAAAGGTGGTAGAGCAGTTAAGAGCTCAGCTTTTGGGGTCAGGCAGAACTGGGTTCAGTCCCACTTTGTGATTTGGGGCAAGTTAGCTAAACTTTCTGTGCCCCTTTCCTCACCTTATATGAGATTTTGCATTTAATATACTTTTTATGGTGCCTGGCTCACAGTACACTCTTATTGTGATGATGATTGTATAGCATTTCAGAGTTTACAAAACATCTTCAAATGTATTTCATTTAAGCCTCACAACAACCAATGAGAAAAGTAGAACAGTATTTTTTCCCTTTTTTTAGGCAGGAAGGAACTTATTCCATTGTAAGTTTTGGATTTCTTTGAGATGTGATGAAAGCCATGGACCCCTCTGGCAAATGCAGAGATGCACAAAAATTTATCTGTAGTTTTAGAGGGTTCACCAACCCCAGAAGGCCCATCTGTGAACCCTGAGTTAAAAAATCCTGTCGTAAGATGAAGTCATGGAACTACCTACTTTTTGGTAATTCCTTTTAACTTGACTGGCTTCTTGCTTGCATGGGTGTGTGCATGCTTGTGTGTATGCGTGTGTGTGTGTCTCTCTCACTCTTGCACACACCCTCTCTCAAATCCTTGCCTCTTACTCTGTGGTCTGGCTTCTTTCAGGGACTGATGGACACACTTTCCGAAGTGCCTGTCTACCGAGATGGTTGGAAGCGGAGTGGATCTTTGGGGGTGTGAAATATCAGTATGGTGGCAACAGAGAAGGCAAGCGATGTTTTTTCACGGTTGATATTACCTTTACAGGGGCGCGTGGGTGGCTCAGTCGTTAAGCGTCTGCCTTTGGCTCAGGTCATGATCCCAGAGTCCTGGGATCGAGCCCCGCATCGGGCTCCCTGCTCCGCGGGAAGCCTGCTTCTCCCTTTCCCACTCCCCCTGCTTGTGTTCCCTCTCTCGCTGTGTCTCTCTCTGTCAAATAAATAAATAAAATCTTAAAAAAAAAAAGAAATTACCTTTACAGTAGAAGTCTGGAAAAGTTCCATGGGAAATGTTTTCCAGAACTCAAGAGAAGCTTGTCTTTTGCAGGGACTCATTCCAAATAGATCTTGGTATGCAGTAGAGGAATAATGTGAAATGACAGCGAACAAGGCAACCATCCCTATGTCCTGCTCTTTCCCTGCCCAGGTGTTGTGGATCCATTAGAAACTTGTTCTTTTTTTTTTTTTTTTAAAGATTTTATTTATTTATTTGAGAGAGAGAAAGTGAGAGAGAGAGCACAAGAGGGGGTAGGGTTAGAGGGAGAAGCAGACTCCCCGCCGAGCAGGGAGCCCGATGTGGGACTCGATCCCGGGACTCCGGGATCATGACCTGAGCCGAAGGCAGTCGCTTAACCAACTGAGCCACCCAGGCGCCCTAGAAACCTGTTCTTAACCTGGGTCTAATGCTTTAAGGGTCTCTGCCCTCCTCAAGGAGAAACTCTGTCTAGAAACTCTAGATCCCATTAATGTTTAGCTTTTTAAATTATAGTAACATTTAAAACTGAGACATTAGAAGGAATAATTCATCTTGGTATTATAAAAAGCAAAGACCTTAAAATCAAGGAAAAATCTCAATTTTTCCAGTGAAGGAAGCGGTGAGACTTCTGGATGCTTCTGGCTTGAGTTGGATATGGCTATTTTTGGTGAACACAGGTTTGGGAGGGAAGCTGCCATGGGGAAGCAGGTGCCTTTCCTCCAGAGTGACAGGGCTATGGAAGTTTGTTCATCTTTGTCAGCCCTTTGTCCTGAGCCTCAATATTCTGCTTTCCTTGATCCTCCTGTTGTTTCTTTGTTGGCTCCCGACAGCTCGCCTCAGCGAGCTTTCATTTTTCTCACCTTTGCTGTGGCAGGGGAGATGGGCTTTGAGCCCTGCTATGCTGAAGTGCTGAGGGTGGTCCAGGGAAAACTTCACCAGCCAGATGAGGTCCAGAAGAGCTCCTTCTACGCTTTCTCTTACTATTATGATCGTGCTGTTGACACGGACATGATTGGTAAGTTTACTCCAGGAATCAGCCTGGGGAGGGAACTGGGCAAAGCTGTCCTGGGGAAGGGAAAGGGAGAAGAGGAGCATTTGAAATGCTTTGTCATAAGTGATCACACTGTTCTTCTCCAGTGCTGGCTGTTGGATGACAATTGCTGCAGTGGAAGGGTGAATATGATTTAGAATCTTTTGCTAGAAAGTGGCATAAAGAGACACATATGAAGTCTGTTTTTTAAATATTTTTATTGAGGTATAACTGATATAAAATAAAATATGAATATTTAAAGTGTACAGTTTACTAAGTTTTGACATAGGTGTATACCCATTAAGCCATCACCAAATTCAAATAATATGTCCATTACCCCAAAAAGTTTCTTACTCCCCCTTGATAACTTTTATTTTTTATTTTTTATTTTTTTAAAGATTTTATTTATTTATTTGAGAGAGAGAGAATGAGAGAGAACACATGAGAGGGGATAGGGTCAGAGGGCAAAGCAGACTCCCTGCCGAGCAGGGAGCCCGATGCGGGACTCGATCCAGGGACTCCAGGATCATGACCTGAGCCGAAGGCAGTCGCTTAACCAACTGAGCCACCCAGGCGCCCCCCCCTTGATAACTTTTATTTCCTTATCACAATAGTAATGCTTTTTGTTAGCTGTGAATGTATGTGTATGATCTGTGATGGCCTGAGATATGAATTAATTTCCTATTTTCTATTTTTTTAACAGATCAATTTTTTTATTGTGGTTAAATATACATAGAATAATTATTAATAAAATAGACTACATAGATTATATTATATGGCTATGTCATGTTTGTTTAGCCCATTCTGTAATGTTAGAAATTTTACTTATGGTTTTTCATTATTATAAATAGCACTAAGATGAATTTCCTTGTTTCCTTGAAGGCTTTTTGACATTAGCTACTGTTTCATTTTAGATTATGAAACAGGGGGTGTTTTAAAAGTTGAAGATTTTGAAAGAAAAGCAAGGGAAGGTAAGTGCCAGTGGAAGCCCGTGAAGGCAAGTCCATGCATCTGCGCCTGCGAACTGCAGTGACCCGAAAGTGACCTAAAGCACCGCAGTCAGCAGAAAGCGTCTCAGAAGGCTGGTTTCCTGTTTTTTTGCCAGCAATTAAAAGCATTAAGTGGCATAGAAATCCATGGGAATACAAGAGGCTTTGGGGAGATGGTGAAAATCTTTTCTTCTTTCTACATTTCTTTCTTCCTTCCTTTTTTTTTTCTATTGAAGTATAATTGACGTACAGTGTTATATCAGTTTTAGGTGTACAACATATAGATTTGACTATTCTATACATTATCCGGTGTTCGGCATGATAATATAGTCACTATCTTTCACCATACAATATTATTACAGTGTTACTGACTATATTCCCTATGCTGTACTTTCCATCTCTGTGACTTATTTATTTTACAGCTGAAAGTTTGTACCTCTTAATTTCCTTCACCTATTTTTCCCATCCCCCTACCCATCTCCACTCTGGCAACCACCAGTTGTTCTATTTAAGAGTCTGTTTTTTTCTTTGTTTGTTCATTTGTTTTGTTTTTGGGGGAGGGTTCCACATATAAGTGAAATCATATGGTAGTTGTCTTTCTCTGTCTGACTGAACTTCACTTAGCATAACACCCTCTAGATCCTTCCAAATCATAACAAGTGACAAGATACCATTCTTTTTTATGGCTGAGTAGTATTCCATTGTGTGTGTGTGTGTGTGTGTATTATGTATACATATGTATAGAAGAAGATGTATGTGTATATATAATATATAACGTATAGTACATATTATACAATGTGTGTATAATGTACATTATGTATACATACACACACACCACGTCTTCTTTATCCAGTTCTAGTCTTCATGACTCCCCAGCATCAACCACATGGAGAATTCTGCTTTGCTTATCCTGAGTCTATATTTAGAGGAAATCATATACCTGCCAGTTGGCTGCAAACTTGGATTCCACTCTTCACTCTCCCTCCCTTTCAGTGTGTGATAACTTGGAAAACTTCACCTCAGGCAGTCCTTTCCTGTGCATGGATCTCAGTTACATCACAGCCCTGTTGAAGGACGGCTTTGGCTTTGCAGACAGTACTATCTTACAGGTAAGAGAGAATCACAAAACAGTCCACTTCTTTGGGAATTAGGAAAAGCACTTGTGTAGTAATCAGAGTGGCTGCAGGTGGAATTATGCGGGGTTTTTATTAAGGATGTGGGCAAAGCGCTGTGTAAGACACCATGAATGTGGGAAATTAGCTTGATGCGATGGTAGCTTCTAAGTATATTCCCAGGCACGCTATCCCAGGGGTCACAGAGCATAAAGGCTTATATCCCAAATCAAGGTGTCCAAGTCACATGGTTTATTAAAGCAAGTTCAAAACTCAGGGCAAGAAGCAAAGGGAAGAAAAGGGTTAGGAACACACAGGATAGGGTGCAGGCAGGTTGGAAGTGCCATACTTCCAAAATCCTGGGTTCATATGTCCTGCCTCTCTCTCTGCTGCTGATAGTATGGTTATAAGTACTAGAGCTGATCAAGGGGGTACAGGGACAGAAGGTGCCTGTGGCCATCAGACAAATTTGCTCAATTTAGAGAGGCACGGGGGCAGGTACACTGGCTGGTAGCATTCACTCATTAGCCCATTAGATGGTTTTATTTGGCAGAGGACAAAAGGGTGTCACCAGTGAGTGGCTTATTCAAGTTCTCAGTAGTGTTGAATGCCTTGTGTATTTGTAGTATGTCTTATGTATTTTATATGTGTCTCATATATTTAGTGTCCCTTGAATCTTGGGTCCCTCTTTGTCTTCCTGTTCTGTCCATCTGTTTCAGCACATGCAGGCTCCACTTTATCTGTAGGAAATTATTTATCTATTCTAAACACATCTTTTATGTTTCGTCCAGCCCATTTACTTTGTTGTCTTCTGTACCACAATTGGATAACTGTACATTATGGTTACAAAGATAATTAAGATACAGTCTTATCCTCAAATAGCATATAGTCTCTTAGAAGAGATGTGACAGAAATACAAGTATGGCACAGGCGACTTTGAACTCTGGGGTCAAGTAGGTAGACTCTACTTTGTTTTTGAAGTGCCCTTGCTCGTGCCACTTCCCCTTCCTGTTTCCCCACTTCCAGATGAGTTTACATTGCTTCCTTTCTTGTGTTGCACAGATTTTGTAAACTCATAAACTTTGCATTAAATCCACTAAATTTGGATTTAACGCGTTTGTCTGACAAGAATATCGGCATTTAAGGTGCTTAACAAGGAATCACTTGCCAGTAGACTCAGTATCACATATATTTAAAGGACGGCTCCATTGTCCATCACATCTGGGTTCACGTTCTGAGTCTGCGAGCTTACCAGCTCTGTAACCTTAAATGACTTACTTCCTCTAACTCTGAGGTTTCTTGTCCAAACTTAGGGATCTTTAGCATACCTATTTCATAGGGCTGTTAGGAAAATTGAGATACTGTACGTAAAGCACAATGCCTGGCACATAGTAAGTTATTAATCTTGGCATTATTAGTGTAGGCATTTCACACCAGTTGGGGATAGATTTGTGGATAAGAAAGGTCATCCTAAGTCCTTAATACATACAAAGTTTACTTCCTCTACTTAAGGATCAACAGTAACCACGTCATTTAAAGACCGTTTTCTGCCATTTCCAGTGCTGGCATCCTTTTCATCTTTATCATTTCAGTGGTAGCAGAATTAAATTCAGTGACAGGCAGTTCCCTGGCCCAGAGGTCACTTCACTTCAACTTCTTTATCCCAGGCTGTGAGCCCAGTCCCAAGGGCAGAGGAGCATTTGGGGGTGGGGGTGGCACTCCCAATTTGACTCACGTGCCGCAGACTAAATCTCAAGGTGATGCTCACATGCCATTCTTCCCAGTTTTTGGCACAGTGCCTAGCGTAGATTTCATCAGGTCACTGCAGAAGTATTGTATCATAAGAAAGTAGTTCTAGAAAGAAAGACTAAATCCAGTCCACTGGTTTCCAGACTCTTGTGTGTGGTGTGATCAGTGGTAGCATCGCTGTTCAACAGAAGCTTACACAGAAGGCCGGTAAAGCTGATCAAAGTGGAGCTGTCTGGTGGAAGCAGAGGAAGGGGGCCTGGAACCCCTTTAGCATTTGGCCTCCCTTTCTCCTTCAAAGCACTTCCAAGAACTCCTAAGAGTCTAAAGAAAACAATTTGATAAATACTGACCTAATCCGTTTGTTACGTAGTGGAGGAAACAGGTCTAAACACTTGCCCAAAGTTACTGAACTAATTGAGGCGCAACCTGTCTAGAAGGCCTTAAATGCCTTGATTGGTTATTAATTAGTGCTTAAGAAGTTTCGGTTGTTTACAGAGTATGAATTGAGAACTTTAGTATGTTCTTTGCTACCCCTAAATCTATTCCCAACTCCTCGTGTATTTAGTTCCAGGATTAGGGAAAGAATTCAGAAGCCTCTGTCTAGAAGGCCTGGGTGAGACCACTTCCTGGGCCAGAAGATTCAGAGGCCAGATTAGCAGGTGTAAGCCACAACAGGAGGGAAACTGTTACGGGGGGGTAGTGGGAAGCCTCCCAAGACTGGCTACCCCAAATTTTACCTTGGTTTGGCCATGTGGATGATCTTTGTAGATACTCTCTGCCTCTGTCATGCTTGCTAGAGTTGAAAATTGATGACAATGTGAGCTTTTATTTTTTTTCTCAACAGCTCTCAAAGAAAGTGAACAACATAGAGACAGGCTGGGCCTTGGGGGCCACCTTTCACCTGCTGCAGTCTCTGGGCATCTCCCACTGAGGCCAGGCCCTCCTTCTGAGGACTGCATTCTCCAACAACCTTTTGAAAAGTAGAAGGAGAAAGGACTCAGTCATGTTCTGAGCTGGTCTGAGGATAGCCTGGACTGAAGCCAGCAGCTGGATTCGTCAGGTAGAAGGGGCTTTTGGACACAGGTCTTGCCCTTGAGTCTAGAGATTTGGGTCTAATTAATTTTATACCTCTAATGTGAACTGTTGACCTAACCACTCTGCTTGCACAGCTGGCGCCAGAGTCTAAATCTTTGAGATTCTTCGTGTGTCACAGAGCCAAAAGGAATAGCTTTGGAACCTAACCTTGGAGAGCCCAGGGACAGGTCCCTGGGAACCAAAGAAAAATCTCATTTCAATCCTTTGAGTGCCTCATTCCTTTGAACATACTATTTTCCTTTTACATGTTAAACTAAGCCCACCAATTGCAATCCTGTGAGCTATCAACATCAGTATTTTTCTCCTCCCTACACATTGCCATGTCCCACCCTTACTTCCACCCACCTCCCCTAAAAAAGAGAAAGAAAAAAAATACCTGGTTTTGCTTTTTTCATGTGTAACTCAAGGGGGGAAAAAAGGTAACGTATCTGAAATTATGTGATCCTGCTTCATGCCAGTTCCAGTCAGCCAGCTGAGAGCCATCCTAAATCTTGGCAAGATGGAGAGCAGTTCTTAGCTGTGCAGACCCCAGCTTAAAAACGGAGGACAGCCAGTCTCTAGGGACAAAGTTTGGGAGGGTCTGGCTCCCTTGAATAGACCACCTTCTTTAATCAACTTTTAATCAGACAACCCTGGGATTAACTAACATATCCAACTTTATAGGAATGTGTGTGTGTTCAGTGCCCATACCTCCTCCCAGGCTAATGTGTTTAATTTCTCATCCTAAACATGTTTTCTTTTTATTTCTAAGAAATGCATCTACCCTGGCCTCTAGATTTTGGTCACAGCTCCTTTCAGTTTGCCCTTTTATTCTCTGTTTTTTAGCGGTATCTCTTCTTGCCCTGGCCCTGATCATTTTAGCTAACTTCCTCTAAATTATTTGCCTAGTTCCACAGTTTCTGAGATCCTTCTTGGTGGTACCTAACATTTGATTTGGTTGGGCATTTGGGCCCCCATCAGTACAGTGGATTCTCTTTCTGAGTTTGATGCTCAGAGCTCTTGATTTTTGTGAATTATTTCCCCTAAAAGTCATTATCTTGTATTTTTTTTTTAAGATTTTATTTATTTATTTGACAGAGAGGGACACAGCGAGAGAAGGAACACAAGCAGGGGGAGTGGGAGAGGGAGAAGCAGGCTTCCCACGGAGCTGGGAGCCCGATGTGGGGCTCGATCCCAGGACCCTGGGATCATGATCTGATCCAAAGACAGATGCTGAATGACTGAGCCACCCAGGCACCCCATTGTCTTGTATTTTTTTTTACATGACATTATTTGCTGCTTGTCTACCCACTCGAGTGCTATTGGACTTGAAAGATCTTTCTATAGTCTGGCTCTTTTGCCTTGGCTCCTTGCCTCCAGCTTCTTCCCAACAGTTTATAGCTCCCCAAACTTGTAGCCTTCACAGTAGATTCTTTCAGATCCTTCAAAAAAATGCTAATATACCTGGCACTCACATTGGTTCCTGGGGAACCTTATTATTTTAATTTTATTTATTTGACAGAGAGAGCACAAGTAGGCAGAGTAGCAGGCAGAGGGAGAGGGAGAAGCAGACTCCCCGCTGAGCAGGGAACCTGACGTGTGGCTCAATCCCAGGACCCCAGGATCATGACCTGAGTCGAAGGCAGCTGCTTAACGACTGAGCCACCCAGGTGCCCCATGGGGAACCTTATTTTGTAGTCATTCCATTGAGTCAGTATTTGACATCTGGTATGTGCAAGTAACTAGGCAAATTTCCATATCCTCATCCCCCAAATTTTAGTTGTTTTTTTTTTTTCAAGATTTTATTTATTTATTTGACAGAGAGAGACACAACGAGAGAGGGAACACAAGCAGGGGGAGTGGGAGAGGGAGAAGCAGGCTTCCCGCAGAGCGGGGAGCCCGATGGCAGTGCTCGATCTCAGGACCCTGGGATCATGACCTGAGCCAAAGGCAGACACTTAACAACTGAGCCATCCAGGTGCCCCTAAGTTGTTTTTTAACATAATGTGGAATTTCTGGGGCGCCTAGGTGGCTCAGTCATTAAGCCTAATCATATGGAACATTAAGCCTAATCATATGGAACATTTAGTGTATGATGAATGGTTCTAACACCATTCATGGGTGGGTGTTAGAACCATTCATCATACACTAAGTGTTCCATATGATTAGGGAGAGAGATTTCCTCTAGTAGAAACCAACTTGTTTTCCCAAGAGGTAAGCTGTGTTCACTGGACTTGTCCAGCTTGATGGGACCATTCCATGGTCTTTACCAGCACATCTTGTCTCTGAAGCTTATAAACAGGAGCCAGGTATTGTTCAGCCAACTCCTTTGAGCATCCTGGATACCTTCAGAAATCTTGGGTAGATGCAGTATAATTCCAGAAGTGTATCTACATATATTCTAATTTTCTTGATGAGAACATCTAGAGAATTAATTTATCCATTTTAGGAGCAATTTGGAATGAGAATTTTTATTTCTTAGAAAAAACAGTTTTTCTATAATTGTCCTTACTGCCCCTTAGTGTACCTTTTGGGCCTCTTATTAAGGGGTTCTACAGAATCTAATATTGCTGGTTGTTTCCTTTCTGTAAATGTGTTTATAATATTTCTAATACTAAGGACATGGCATGGCACAGAGTGGATGTTCTGTGTTTGTTACCATCACCATCATATGAAGAACATCCTCCATGGGTTGTGGAGGTCCTTGCAAGGTGTGCCTTAAAATTCTTCCTGTCTTGCCTGATTTGGTTTGCATACTTGTGGAGTCCATGTTCTCCCTACCTGGGTGGGCTACCTTTCCATTTTTTGTTAAAGATGACCTTTTTTCCCTACAGGGACATTTCTGGACTCTGCCTGTACTCACATGGCTTTTCACAGTAACTGTCCTGTTCCACTCTGGGCACATTTTTCCTGAGATCCCAGGAGGGTTCGTGACTCACTTTTTAGTATCTTAAAAATGTTCTGCATTTGCCTGTAAAGCTCCCCCTGTGGTAACAAATTTCTCATTCCTTCAAAAATTATTCTAAGAGTAGCTTAGTTTGGTTCAAAAGCAGACTGTTTCTTCTCATTCTTCTTCAGATCAGCAAGGTATTTTTTACAGTGTACAAATCCAGTGGATGCACAATTCTCTTTAAAAGGATTCTCTGGTACTATGAAGTAAGGTTTTTCAAAATCAAGACACCCCTTCCCCTGCAAGTCAGCCACCAGTCTGCAACCAAACATGAACAGATTCTGCTGCTAATTGAATTTCCTTTTTGATCTGGTTCCTTTTGTCAGACCTGTGCAATTAATTTATTTATTGTTTTATTACTGAACAGACAATGGTGTCCCAGAGAGAAACCATAAATAAAATTGAAATCTGGTGCTGTGATAAGGAAATAACTAATATTAGTAAGATTTTTTCTTTCCAGAAAGTCCGGTGTGCACCTTTAACAAAGGTTAAAGTAATTTATGTTTCATTTGCATTGCATTAGGAATTTTAAAACAGCAATTCTAACCAAAATGTATGAATTGGGTATTTTTAATTTTTATCATCATTAGAAAGCAGTTGTGTAAATTTATGACCAGCATTAAAAAGAATTACATAAATCTTTATTATATGTTTCTGGTGTACAGCTTTATAATTTAACATCTGTATACACTACAAAGTGACCACCACCACAAATCTAGACACCATACAGTTGACCTCCTCCTCTGGTAACCACTAGTCTGTTTTCTATGGTTTTTTAAAATTTTGTTTGTCCTTTTAAAGTTTTTTTTTGTTTAAGATTTTATTTATTTGACAGAGAGAGACAAAGTGAGAGAAGGAACACAAGCAGGGGGAGTGGGAGAGGGAGAAGCAGGCTTCCCGCTGAACAGGGAGCCCGATGTGGGGCTCGATCCCAGGACCCTGGGATCATGACCTGAGCCGAAGGCAGACGCTTAACGACTGAGCCACCCAGGCGCCCCATAATTTTGTTTGTCCTTTTGTTGAGATTCCCCATATAAGTGAAACTGACTTTTCTGCATTACATGTGTTCTTTGGCTTCTTTGTGGTAGATTAATTGCCCAGATATGTGTGGGTTTATTTCTGGACTCTCAGTTCTGTTCCATTTAATCTCTGTGTCTGTTTTTGTACACATAGCATACGGTTTTGATTACTACAGCTTTGTAGTATAGTTTGAAATTAGGGAGCATGATATTTCCTGCCTTGTCCTTCTTTCTCAAGATTGCTTTGGCTATTCGGCATTTTTTGTGGTTCCATACAAATTTTATAATTATTTGTTCTAATTCTGTGAAGTATGCTGTTGAAATTTTGAGAGCTACTGCATTGAATCTGGAGATTGCTTTGGGTAGTGTGGAGTTTTTAATATTAATTCTTCCAATCCATAAGCACAGACTAGCTTTCCATTTATTTGTGTCTTCAATTCCTTTCATCAGTGTCTTGCAGTTTAAGTGCCCAGCTCTTTCACCTCCTTGATTAAATTTATTCGTAGGTATTTTATTCTTTGTGATGCGATTGTAAATGGAATTCTTTTCTTTTTAATGGAATTGTTTTCTTAACTTCTTTCTGAGGCTTTGTTCTTAAGTGTTTAGAAACACCACTGATTTCTGTGTATTAATTTTTTTTTTTTTTTTTTTTTTTTTTTAAAGATTTTATTTATTTATTTGAGAGAGAGAATGAGAGACAGAGAGCATGAGAGGGAGGAGGGTCAGAGGGAGAAGCAGACTCCCTGCCGAGCAGGGAGCCCAATGCGGGACTCGATCCCGGGACTCCAGGACCATGACCCGAGCCGAAGGCAGTCGCCCAACCAACTGAGCCACCCAGGCGCCCTTCTGTGTATTAATTTTATATCCTGTAACTTTACTGAATTTATTTTTTAGTTCTAACAGTTTTTTGATGGAGTCTTTAGGGTTTTCTATATATAGTAGCATGTCATCTGCAAATAATGAGTTTTACTTCTTCCTTTCTGATTTGGCTGCTTTTTATTTCTCTTTCTTGCCTAATTTCTGTAGCTGGGACTTCCAGTACAGAGGCGAGAATGGGCATTCTTGTCTTGTTCCTGTTCTTAAGATGAAAGGCTTTAAACTTTGCACCATTGACTATGATGTTAGCTATAGGATTGTCATATATGGCCTATATTGTGTTAAGGTACATTCCCTATTCCCTAATGTACCCGCCTTGTTGAGAATTTCTAACATAAATGGAAATTCAATTTTGTCAGATGCTTTTTCTACATCTATTGAGATGATAAAATGACTTACCTTTCCTTCTGTTAACGTATCTCATTGATTGATTTCTATGTATTGAACTATCCTTGCATCCCTGGAGTAACTTGATTGTGGTACATGATCCTTTTTAATGTATCATTAGATTAGATTTGCTAATATATATATATTTTTTTATTTGACAGAGAGTGAGAGAGACAGCGAGAGAGGGAACACAAGCAGGGGGAATGGGAGAGGGAGAAGCAGGCTTCCCGCGGAGCAGGGAGCCCGATGTGGGGCTCGATCCCAGGACCCTGGGATCATGACCTGAGCCGAAGGCAGACACTTAACGACTGAGCCACCCAGGCGTCCCAAGATTTGCTAATATTTTGTTGAGGACTTTTGCATCTGTGTTCATCAATGATATTGGCCTATAATTTTTTTTGTGGTGTCTTTGCCTGGTTTTGGTTATTAGAGTAATGCTGGCCTTGTAAAATGCATTTGGAAGCTATTCCTCCTCTTTTGAAAGAGTTTGATAGGTATTAAATCTTCCTTGAAAGTTTGGTAGAATTTCGCCAGTGAAGCTGTTCTTGGACTTTGGCTTATTGGGAGGTTTTTAATTTACTGTTTCAAACCTCCTTATTAGTAGTCAGTCTATTCATACTTTGTTTCTTCATGATTGTTTTGGAAGATTGTAGGTTTCTAGGAATTTATTCACTTCTTCTAGGTTGTCCAGCTCATTGGCATATAATTGTTCACAGTAGTCTCTTAGGATCCTTTGGATTTCTGTGGTATCAGTTATAAGTACTTCTCTTTCATTTCTGATTTTGAGTCTGCTCTTATTTTTTCTTGGTTAGTCTGCTAAAGGTTTGTAGATTTTATCTTTTCAAAGAACCAGCTCTAGTTTCATTGATCTTTTTTATTGTCTTTTGTCTGTTTCTGCTCTAATCTACCTTCTACTAATCTGAGGCTTTGTTCTTTTTCTAGAAAGTTCCTTTAGGTGTAAAGTTATGTTGTCAGTCAGATTTTCCTTGTTTCTTGAGGTAGGCATGTATTGCTGTGAACTTCCCTCTTCGAACTGCTTTTGCTACATCCCATATATTTTGGTGTCCTATTTCAGTTTTCATTTGTCTCTAGGTATTTTTTTATTTCTTTGATTTCTCTGATGACACATTGGTTGTTCAGTAGCATGTTATTTAATCTCATATCCATGCTTTTCCCCATTTTCTTGTAATTAATTTCTAGTTTCCTACCACTGTGGTCTAGTTTTATACCAGAGATGCTTGATAGGATTTCCATTTTAATTTATTGAGACTTCGTTTTTGGCCTAACGGGATTTATTCTGGAGAATATTCTATGTACACTTGAGAAGAATATGTATTCTGCTTTTAGATGAAATATTCTCAGTATGTCTGTCAGATCCATGTGGTCTAATGTGTTAAGTCCAGTGTTTCTGTATTGATTCTTTTGTCTGGATGAATTATCCATTGATGAGAGTGGGATATTAAAGTCTTCTACTATTACCATATTGCTTTCAGTATCTCCCTTTAGATCTGTTAGTATCTCCTCTATATATTTTGGTGTTCCTACATTGGGTGCACGTATATTTATAAATGTTGTACTTTCTTGCTAGCTTGACCCCTTTATCATATGTAATGTCCTTGTCTTTTATTACAGTCTTTGTTTTAAAGTCTAATTGGAGTATAGCTAATCCAGCTTTCTTTTCATTTCCATGGAATATCTTTTTCTGTCCCTTCCAATTTCAGTCTGGGTATGTCCTTCTGAAGTATCTCTTGTAGGCAGTATGTAGATGTGTGTTGTTTTTTAATCCATGCAACCACTCTATGTCTTTTGATTGGCAAATTTAGTCCATTTTCATTTAAAGTAGTTATTGGTAGGTATATACTGATTGACATTTTGTTAATTGTTTTCTGTTTATGTAGTTCTCTGTTCTTCTCTTTCACTCTTCCCTTGTGGTTTGATGGCTTTCTTTAGTGTTATGTTCAGATTCCTTTCTCATTTTCTTTTGTGTACTTACTATATTTTCCCCTTGTGGTTACCATGAGGTTCACATAAAATATGCTATGTAAATAGCAGTCTGTTTTAAGTTGATAGCAACTTAATTTTAGAAATTTTCTTTTATAAATCCTCCCTCAAAAATGAACAAGACAGCACCTTAGCAATTTTTCTTTTAGTAATAAAAAGTCTTTTCAACCAAATAATAGTCTTCCTTCGGGGTTTGTTGGCTTGATTAATAGGCCCTCCTCACAGCAAATTATCTATCATTATTTGGGCTCCACAGGCCCATTAAACAGAGGAGAAAAAGAGACTAGAGAATTCTAATGTAAAGCAAATTTATTAAATCTTGAAAATATGTGATGGTCTTGAGAAAAGATGTCCTTTTTCTTCGATAGAATGTCCAAAAGAGGAGCATTCATTTGCTTGCAAAGGCCATAATCTGTTCCTGGAGAAAAATGAAATATAATGAATGATACTTTGACACTGTAAGGTGTGAGGGCAAGTGAAGAAAATATTTTAAAATATCCAGGGGTGCCTGGGTGGCTCAGTTGGTTAAGCATCCAGGTCTAGGTATCTGGTTATGAGTTCAAGGCTCCCGTGCTGGGAGTGGAGCCTACTTAAAAATAAAATACCCAAAGTGATTAAAGCAAAAACTCAGCAAAAGTCTGAGACAGATGCTCCTCTCAAGAGTTCCTCCAAAGTGTCTTTAGATGGAAGTTCTCAGGAAAGAAGCTGACCAAGCAGCAAAAGGAGTTTAAAGCATTTTTTTTTTTTAAGACTGTATTTATTTATTTGAGAAACAGACAAGCAGACGGCACTGAGTGCAGAGCCCGATGTAGGGCTCACTCTCACGACCCTGACATCATGACCTGAGCTGAAATCAGGAGTCGGATGCTTTAACCAACTGAGCCACCCAGCTGCCCCTAAAGCATCTTTATCTTTAAAAGTTCCTATTCCTATTTTAAGCCCTTCCTCATATAAAGTTACTGCTTAGATGTGGGCTCTAGCACCCACGAGCCCAGCAAGGACTTTTTTGCTCATAACCAATGAGGGAGGTATTCATAAAAAGGTAATTTTACAGCCAAGAAAATAAATTCAAAGAAATTAAGAGTCATTGACAAAATGCTTCCTCAGCGAGCAACTCCTGGAGAGCCGTGAGCAACCTTACTTTGAGTGGAGATACTGCATTTGTGGCCTGCAAGCCCCATGTCCGGAGCAGCACCAGCGGCGTGGCACTGGTGGAATAGAGCCTTTTCAGTAGGTCAGTAGCAGCCAGAAGAGCAGTGTTGTGACGCTGTCGATCTGTTTCGTAACCTGCGAGATGGCTCATAGAGCCTAGAGGAAGGAGGAAAGGTATAAATCCCTAATCTTATAGTGAAGTTGTTTCCTAGCAAGCCAGACACACTGATGTCTACCACATCTGGCTATGGAGGGGCATTTTGGGGTCCCGACCTTCCCTGACTACATGACCTCTGGCTACTTCTCTAAAGTACCTGAACCCTTACCTAAGTCCTTCCCATTGAAGGCTGCAGCACTGAGGTGATGGACCAAGCTGGAGACATCCCCAAAGCCCATGTTGACACCTTGTCCTGCAAGTGGATGGACTCTGTGGGCTGCATCCCTAAGAAGCAAGCAGAGTTCAGGTGTGGCCGCCTGCAGCCAAGTAAGAAGAGCGCGGCCCTGCTCTGTTGTCATCTTACCCGATGAGTGCCAGCCGCGGCCGGACGTACTCGGCAGCATGTCCCAACCCAAGTGGAAACAGCACTCGACTTTTGGCGTCCACTCCGGCAACACTTGGGGGCATCTGGCGAGCTGAGACCTTAGTGGGCTTCAGAAAGCCAACAGCATATTGCAGCATGGTGCCGGCCGAGTCAATGAAGTCTGTGTGGTTAGCATCACTCCACTGAGCAGCATCAGCCACAAAGAGCAGAAATTCATCAGTGATTAACAGGGGATTTTAAAAATCAGCAAGGAAACCCATTTTATCACTAAAGCCAAGTGTTAATAGTACCTAACATGCCTAAACTGATCCAGACCACAGGTGACAAGCCCCTTAAACAAATGTAAAACACAACTTCCTGTCCTTCCCCACAAGTTTTAGGATCAAGCCAAACTGCTCCTGAGCTGCCCCTGCCTACCTGTGAACTTCCACCTTTCACTTCCCTTAACCCTCAAAAACCATACAGTAGCCACAGTGTAGCTCATTCTACAACATCCTCTTGCCCCTGGCATTCCTCCCTCTGCTTAGAATGTCCTTCTAATTCACCCCGATGACCCCTTAGAAACATCCAGAAGCTGTGAGCCTCCCTCTAAGCCCTCCACTGTGTGTTTTCCTCCTCCGTGCTTCCGTTAACATCCTATGAATACTTTTACCAATTGTTGCTTAAGTAGCTTTCTCCCTCACTTGACTGTGAGCTTCCTGAAAGCAGGGACTGTGTCTCATCTGTCTACCTCCAGACTCTTGTACCTAGAAGGCACGTGTGATTGTTGCTAAATGAATGCACTGCAAAAGCCTGTGGCAGGAATACATGCTACATGACCAGAGAGGCAGCAGTTACCATTTACCTTGGAAGCCACTTCAATATGTCCAGTTCCTCTCACTCCTGTTGCTACTCCAGAGCAGGGACGCCTAAGTTCCTCAGTATAAACGACTGTGAAGTCATTAGCGAGGCAGCAGAGTTTGGTGGTTAAAACCACAGGTTCGAGGGCCAGCCTATTTCCAAACCCGGCTTTACTGCTAGCTCTATGACCTTGGGCAAGTAACTGAGCTCTAAATGAGCATAAGAATACCCTCCTCAATGGTTCACTGCATTAAATACATACAGGTACAACTCTTCACCTGCACGTGGCACACAGTAAACGTTCAGTAAATCTTACTGATTATTACTGTTAGTGAATTTAGATATATGTGTTTAAGCTCCGAAATTACTGGTGCCAATATTATTAAAGGCTGTGTCTACTCCAGAATAATCATTACATTTGTTGAGCACCTATAATGTACTAGGTGTGCTCCAAGCATCTTATATCAGTTCTCTCATTTTGAAAGTCTTTAGACTTTTATTATTACTGTTATTAAACCCTGAGAGGCTGGTGATACTATCTCCATTTTCTAGGAGATTAACAGGCAGAAGCAGTACTGAACCCATGTCCGTCTACAAAAATTTCTCTTAAGCTCCCTGCTAAAATGCGCTCAGCTCCTCTCAGAACGCTTCTAATGAATCAGGCTTCAAAGGTTCAGGTACTTCAAACCTAGTACAGCTATTCAAAATTAGCCAAGCATTACAGATTCAAAAAAAAAAGGCCAATGAGAACCACTGCCCAGACAGCTATTTCAGTCAGCTCAACAGCAGCCCACAACCCTCAAAAAAGCACGGAAGTTAGTAATTTCCATTGTTTTCCATTTCTCTGAATGTCCTCCCTTCCATGTAGCCCAGATCAAACCCTATAGTTACAAAGGGGCCACTGGTTGGTTATTCCTGCTTCCTTCATCAAAACCACCTTTCTGTATCTCCGCTGCAACACAGCATCACCTGGACAAGCTCATACTCACGAAGGCAGAGTTAATGGTATCCACAAACTTCTCCTCATCCATGCTGACAAGCTCTGCTGCATGGTCATGGGATGTGGACCAAACCAAGGAACTCAAGGTGTCTGAGAGCTGTGTCAAAAGAACATCAATACTGAGGCACCTGGGTGGCTCAGTACGTTAATTTCGGCTCAGGTCATGATCTCAGGGCCAGGAGACTGAGCCCCATGTGGGGCTCTGCACTCAGCAAGGAGTCGGCTTGAGATTCTCTCCCTCTGCCCCTCCCCCCACTTGCAAGCACACACGCTCTCTCTAAAAAAAAAAAGAACATCAATACTAAGGGCAAGACTTCTGTTCTTGGGAGCTCTCAAGGATAAAGGAAGGAAGGGGGAAACAAAGCTAGCCTGGGCATATGCCCTAGAAACCAGAAAAAGGTTGAAAGAAAGTGAAGCCCTAAGAGAGCAAGGCTGGGCATGTTTAAGCTGACTAGCCAGAAGGACTTACCGGGAGCAAAGCAATGGGCCCAGAGGGAAGAAATCTCTGCCAAGCTACGTTGTTTTCTGTGGCCTACAATACAGCAAGGAAGAGTTCTCACGAAAAGTACTTAGTACCCACTAAACACAAGCAGGGTCCCCAGATGGTGGGCTCAGGATCTTACCTCCGATAAATGCAGAGTAGCCACAACAGCAGACTGATCATAGTTCCAGCTGACATTCTGAATCCCAGCAGCCTGCCGCACTCCTGAGTTGTGACCATCTGCACCAATCTGCATGGAAACAAAAGTCTGTTCAGTCTTATAACTTCTTAATACGTAAAACTGTTCCAGAAGTTTGTTTCTGCCTCCTTTTCTCTAGTTCCAACTGTTCACAAGCTCATCGGTGGCAGGCAACTTTTTATCACGCCCACCTCACTCATAGCCCCTGGAGGGAGTAGCCTTACATAGGTGACCCCAGTGTCAGCTACTGGACCAAAGCTGGACATCTGCCCCATGAGGTGCCAGCCAAAGGTTAACTTGGCCAAACTCTCTTGGTATTTGAACTAGAAGCTAATAAGGCAGGCACTGGAGTTAACAGTCCTGCTGGAAGGTTAGGAATGGCTGCCAGGTAAAAGAGGAAGCTGGTGAACAGAGAGAGAGACATGGGAAAATGCAAGGAGATGAAGTGATTACAGGACTCCTGCAAGGGAAAGAACCACCTCAATTTCTGTTCCTGTTCCTGTGTCCCTTTTCTTTCAAGACCTAAGATGATCCAGGAGATAGATTGCTTCCTATATAGGATTTACAAGACCATCTTAACTTGAGTTGGCCTGAGTGGTTACTGGTCCTTATAACCAAAAGCTTTGCCAAAAATTATAGCTTAAACCTAAAACGAAACGCCACAGAATCTAGGATAAGCTATGGATATGCAAGACCCCTGGCAAAATAAGAATTTTCAACTACCAACAATTTAGTCTGGAGGGTGCTGCCATCACCTAGGGTAATATGAACCCAAGGGCTGGAGTCTGCCATGGTAAACGGATAAGGCCAGGTGTAGCGGAGTGCTTTGCTCCTGTAGAGAACCGTCACCCGGTCTAGGGAGGTCAGAAGAGAGAAAACAAAACATTAGAAAGGCAGCCTACATGGGCTGAGGAAAAAGCCATAACTAAATCTAAAGGGAGCTCTCAGGACAGCTGTCTCTTATCGTTTACTCCTAAACAAGGAAAGTAAAATCTAAAAAATAACTAATGCTATAGTTTGAGAGCTGATGAATGACAGAGCCACAGGGATGAGTCAGTGTCAAAAACAAAACAAAACAAAACAAAACAAAACTCAGCCCTGAGTGACCAGCCCGCACCAGGGATTCTTTCTTCTCACCCCCACACTCCTGCTCTCCTAGGTTCACTCTGTGCCTAGGTGACTCCACGTGCTTTCAGAATCAACAGGGTGGGAATCCCAGGGGCTCAAAAAAGTTCTAGATTTCCTAAGATTTTTCTTGCCACTGAAAATCATTTTACTTTTCTGATCATAAAAATATGCCTGTAAAGTCTGAACAACAAAGATTTAAGGGATGGAAAAATCACCCTTCATTATACCATTCAGAGGCAACTACAGTTAAAGCTTTTCCATACAGCTTTCCAGATATTTCCTATGCGTATAGATGCGTGTGCACACGTAGGATATGACACATACTTTTTTCACCAATTTGTTATGGGATATGTTTCTTTTTTTTTTTTTTTTTTTTTTTTTAAAGATTTTATTTATTTATTTGACAGAGAGAGACACAGCGAGAGAGGGAACACAAGCAGGGGGAGTGGGAGAGGGAGAAGCAGGCTTCCCGCAGAGCAGGGAGCCCGATGTGGGGCTCGATCCCAGGACCCCGGGATCATGACCTGAGCCGAAGGCAGACGCTTAACGACTGAGCCACCCAGGCGTCCCTATGGGATATGTTTCTAAGTGATTAAATATTAGGTCTAAATTATCTTTAAAAGTTGCACACAAGCGGGGTGCCTGGCTGGCTCAGTCGGTAGAGTATGGGACTCTTGATCTCAGGGTTGTGAGTTCGGGCCCCATGTTGGGTGTAGAGATTACTTAAAAAAATAAAATCTTAAAAAAAAAAAAAAGTTGCACATAAGTTCATTGCATGGATAAATTACTATTCCATATCAGAAAGCATTTAAGTTACTTCCAATTTTTCTCTCACTAGAACCACCCTGAGATATTTGCATATCATATATGTGATAAGGAATTTATATTCAGAATACATAAAGAACTCTTAACTGAAAAAGAAAAAGATGATCCAGTTTTTAAATGGGCAAAAGATTCTAAATAGTCATTTCCCCAAATGGCCAGTAAGCACAGGAAAAGATGGGAAATACAATCAAAACCACAATAAGATACCATTTCAGTCACTAGGATGGATCTTATAAAAAAATAAAAGGAAAAATAAGTGTTGGCAAGGATGTGGAGAAACTGGAACCCTTATATAGTATTGTTGGGAAAGTGAAATGGTACAGCCTCTTTGGAAAAGTTCAGCAGTTTCTGGAAATGTTAAACATAGAAAATATGACCCAGCAAGTCTACTCCTAAGTATCCACCCAGAAGAAATGAAACCTATGTCCCCACAAAGACGTGTACACAAGTGTTCATAGCATTATTCACAATCGCCAGAAAGTGGGACCAACCCAACTGTCCATCAACTAATGAATGGATAAACAAAATGTAGTGTATCCACACGATGGAATACTCTTTGGCGATAAAAAAGAATGGACTAATACAGGCTACACCATGAGTGAATATCAAAGATATGTTAGGTGAGAGAAGTAGACACAAAAGAATACATTGTGTATGATTCGATCTTTATGAAATGTCCAGAACAGGCAAATCCTGAGAAACCAAAAGTAGATCAGTGGTACCAGGGACTGGGGTTGGGAATGGGGAATGGCTGTAAATGGACCTAAGATTTCTTTTTGAGGTGACAGAAATGTTCTAAAATGATATTGTGACAGTGGCATAACCCTGTAAGTAACACTAAAAATCACTGTATTGTACACTTAAAATGGGTGAATTTTATGGTATGTAAATTATACCTGAATAAAACTGTTGGGAAAAAAGAAAAAACCCTAAGATATCCATCAGAGGGTTTCTTTTTGTTTTTTTTTTTTAATGCTTTCTTTGAGAAAAAAAAATCTTTTTATTAACATATAATGTATTACTTGTTTCAGGGGTACAGGTCTGTGATTCATCAGTCTTACACAATTCACAGCGCTCACCACAGCACATACCCTCCCCGATGTCCATCACCCAGCCCCCCCATCCCTCCCACCCCCACCACTCCAGCAACCCTCAGTTTGTTTCCTGAATGGTTTCCCCCTCTCTAGTTTTGTCTTGTTTCATTTTTCCCTCCCGTCCCCTATGATCCTCTGTCTTGTTTCTCAAATCATCAGAGGGTTTCTTTATGGTGGATATTCAGTCTCCGTAAAAGGGATTCTTTTTCCAGTAAGTCCTAGAAAAATTCTAAAGCAATTCACGTTGCAGTGTGAGCGGAAGATGTAAAGGGTGGGTGCCTCACCTGACACCGCCTCCAGCTGCTTGGTGAGAGCGCACATTATGACGTCATTCTCCACTATATAGCCCATGTCATCCAGGTTATCCTTATCGAACATTATCAGGGCCTCTGAGCAGGCATCCCACACCTGGAAACACAAAGGGAAAGTTTGTATTATAACCCAAAGAAGAGAAAATGTCTTGCTCTAATCAGAAATAGTACTGCCTTCCCCAAGTGACAGAAGCAGAAAAATCACAATGTCAATTCCTCTGGTAGGAGACAGAAGGTGAGAAGAAAATTCTCTTGAGAATGCTTCCCCCCACTTCCTTAGACTGAGACTGAACGGGAACTTCCTACTTTCACATAAAATATGGAGAATATGGATTCCAAGATACAGAAAAGAATGTGGACAACCAAGATATCTTGCCAGAAGTGATAAAGGAGGCACCTGCATTCGCCGAAAGGCTCTGTATCTCATGTTGCAGATGTGATCCCAGGCACCAAAACCTACAAAAGAAAGGATCTATATATAGGCCAGAGCAACCTCACCGGGCACGTCCCTCCTCAGTTCTGTCTCTCCAACCTATGAAGTAAGAGATTGTTTTCAGTGTCCTCCAATGACAGAAAAATACTCTTATTTCTTTCTTTGATATTAGGAGTTAAGCTGCTCTGTTCCCCAGTTCAGATTATATAGCATGTAAAAAGGACCGAGCTTTCATAATCAAGCCAAATCTGGGGCATCTGCTTGGCTCAGTCAGTTAAGCGTCCAACTCTTGGTTTTGGCTCAGGTCATGATCTCAGGGTTGGGAGATTGAGCCCTATGTCAGGCTCCGCACTTAGTGGGGAGTCCGCTTGAGATTCTGTCTCTCTCCCTTTGCAGTCCCCCTCAAATACTTTTTTTAAAAACGCCAAATCACACTAAAGTTAGGGAAAATAAAAAAGGAAACCAAACCCATATTTTTTTTCATCATCCTACAGAAGTTACAAACTGTCTGGATAAAAACTATTTTTTGGGGGTGCCTGACTCAAGTCAGAAGGGCATAGCAACTCTTGATCTCGGGGTTGTGAGTTTGAGCCCCACAGAGGGTGTAGAGATTACTTAAAAATAAAATCTTAAATTTTTTTAAAGATTTTTATTTATTTGAGAGAGAGGGAATGAGAGAGAGAGAGAGAGCATGAGAGGGGGGAAGGTCAGAGGCAGAAGCAGACTCCCCGCTGAGCAGGGAGCCCCATGCGGGACTCGATCCTGGGACTCCAGTATCATGACCTGAGCCAAAGGCAGTTGCTTAACCAACTGAGCCACCCAGGCGCCCCTTAAAAATTGTTTTTTTTTAATTTTATTTTTTTTGAAGATTTTATTTATTTATTTGACAGAGACAGAGATAGCGAGAGCAGGAACACAAGCAGCGGGAGTGGGAGAGGGAGAAGCAGGCTTCCTTCCCACCAAGCAGGGAGCCCGACGTGGGACTCAATCCCAGGACTCTGGGATCATGACCTGAGCCAAAGGCAGTCACCTAACCAACTGAGCCACCCAGGCGCCCCTTAAAAATTGTTTTTAAGAGACAGTCTTTTTTTTTTTTAACCCCATAGCACTGAACAGATTTATTCAGTGGGGACATGTTTACTGAGCCAGACACAATTCTAGGTACTGAGCATAAAGTGTGAAACCAAACAAAGTTCCTGCCCTTCTGGAGCTAACATTCTGGTTGGAGAGATAGACAGTAAAAAAACAAATACATAATATATTGTCACGTAGTACTGTTATAAAGAAAAATAAAGCAGTATAAGGGGCTAAAAAATGATGGGAGAGTCTAATTTTTGACTGGGTGGTTCTAGATAGGATAGCCCGGGGGAGTAACATTTGGCAGAGACCTAAAGGCAGTTTGCTAATAGGTTCCATGTGCACACATTGATCTACACTCCAAAAGCACTTATTGTTTGTTTATTTATTTATTTTAAGATTTTATTTATTTGACAGACAGCGAAAGAGGGAACACAAGCAGGGGGAGTGGGAGAGGGAGAAGCAGGCTTCCCGCGGAGCGGGGAGCCCAATGTGGGGCTTGATCCCAGGACCCTGGGATCATGACCTGAGCCAAAAGCAGACGCTTAACGACTGAGCCACCCAGGTGCCCCTCCAAAAGCATTTAGCATGCAAACTCCCTAGATCCCAAGAGGGCTGACTCTGGGAATAAAGAGGGTACTCCTACTAAAAGTGAACGGTCATAATTAATTCATATAGTTTCAATTCCACCAATTCATAATGACCCAACATCACAAATGAAGTCTACATGATGAACCCATATGTCCCAAGGACGTCTTCCTCAGACTGGGAGGTGACACTTTAATAGTGTCAGGGGTCCTCATCTTCAACGATGCACTAGATTACCATACCAACCCCCTCCTCACAGGATGCTCTAAAGCCTCTGCCCTATGGGACACACTCGAAAGCCAAGAGAGACAAGAGATTGGTTCTATGAAAGACCTTCTACTCACTACTGAGAAGGGTTGCAGAGCCGGAGGAAATGGAGCTGACTCTGTTGCTGTAAGTTTCTGGCAATTTCTCCCATACTTTCTTCGGACCTGCTTCTAGCAAGAGGATTTTCTTGTCACAAAAGTGAATATCATATCCTAAAATAAATAAATAATAAATAAATAATCAACATTTTATATCCTAGTGGGAAAATCAGAATTTCTTCCCTTTCTCATGTCCAAGAGAAGGAACAGATTAACTAATTCCTTAGCCCTTAGGATACAAATTTCTCACAGGGCACACAAAAAGGAAACACCACACAAAATCCTAAGCAATACCTTATACCACTATTTCAGCCGTGTGAACCACCGTGCCCATGACTGTAAGAACTGTAAGGACTTAACAGTCCAACACCGGCCATGTGCAAAGAAGCAAAAAATGGCAAAACTCACTAGGAGCCAGTAGAATTCCCTAGAAAGGAAGAATGAAGTAAAAAGGCTGAAGTATTTAGACACCAGATATTTCTAATCTTTAAACTGTTAAGTCACTAAAAATTACAAATCCTGTTCAACAGAAAAATGGAATATTTAATAAACAAAATTCGTTGTGGCCTCGAGATTAAATCAAGGATAAAGAATTATTTGTGAAAGAAAAGGAGCCCCCCAAATACATCAATTGTACCTACAAATCTGGTCCTCAAACACCTGTATAGGGGAGTAAAAAGGGGACTTGGGGACTTGCTTACTAGGTGCCTGCAGCCCAGACAGTCCCCTCCACCGTGGCTCAGGGAAAGACATGGAAACAGTAAGCAGGGAGCTGCTGCAGCCAAGAAAGGAGAAAACAACGTGACAGGATTATGAGAGAAACACTGTAGGTTTTACTTCGTAATGATGACAACCCCACATTTTTGGGAATCTAAATGAGAAGAGCGGCATTATTGTAAGATGCAACTAGGTCGCTCCGGTGAACAGGCAGTGAACAGCAGCAGGTTCACGTATACCCCGCCCTTGCTGTGCGGCTGTGTTTGCACTGGAGGATGGGAACAGCCACGCTCCCCGGAGTGGACTGCCTTCTGGTCCAGCACACCTCCCCGCCTTCCAGTATCTGCTCCACCCGAATGCCCCCCTGGCCACCTCCTCCCCCCGGATCCTACTTGCTCAAGCCTCACCTCCCCAGCGGTGTTCAGACCACTCTGCACACCTCTTCCCCCAGCACAGGTCAGCGGCTGTTCCTCTAGGGGAGCTTTCGTTTCATAATCCGTTCTATTAGTTATTTACAAGTCTTTCTCTTTTGCTAGATTCTAAATTCCCTGGGGGCAGGAACCATTTCTTTTCTTATGGCTAATATTCCCAGCAGCAAATGCTCTATCTCCTCAATCCATAAAGTAGATACTCAGCGGGCATTTTTGTTAAATGAGAGACAAGGGAACTAACAGGAAAAAGAATTGTATTTCCAAACACATTATAATCAGGTTCAATATTTTATTTTTTAGCTATTTAAAGTGACATTTTAGAAAACTCATTTGGAGAAAAAATACTACAGAATACAATTTACAAATAACAATGTGAGAGGGAAATATAGATGTTTCAAGCCTGAAACATAAACTAATGTGAGTTTGAAAAAGAATCAAGGAAAACAAATTGACTTAAGGGGAAATATGAAGAGCCTACTGAAAAATTTTCACTTTTAAAGCAGCTGTCTAAAATTAAGTGGACATTGGAATAAAAAGTAAGGTTGATCACCATATAAACTACTGACAATATTCTCTGGGATACATGCTGTGATGATCAAGGGGAAACATCAGCACGCACAAAATCTCAGGCAGAGAGTTTACTTGACTCAACAAGAGAAAACACTCCCAATGCCACACCTGCCTCTGAAAGGCTGCGGATCTGCCCAAGGTCCCAATGCTTTACAGGAAAACAGAGAGGCTTGCTCACTGAATAAATCACATGAAAGATTCCAAACCTTCCAGAGCTTCAACTTTCATGTTTAACATTTTTCTCTGAGCTTTTTTAGGAAATTGGCCAGTGTGTGAATTTTCTTTTGTAAACCTGCGTTTGGTAGTTTTGACTTTGAGCAGAGATTGTCACAACCCAGTGTACTCGGGCCCCTGACCTTTCTTTTGTAGACTTATACAGAGAATTCTGTATTATGACTGTTTGAAGTCAGTCCTGACTTTGAGGATTTATACTTCTATGGAAGAGATGGAAAACAGAAACAATTACAATACAGAATTCTCTGTTTAGGGGCGCCTGGGTGGCTCAGTCGTTAAGCATCTGCCTTCGGCTCAGGTCATGATCCCAGGGTCCTGGGATCAAGCCCCGCATTGGGCTCCCTGCTCGACAGGAAGCCTGCTTCTCCTGCTCCCACTCCCCCTGCTTGTGTTCCCTCTCTTGCTGTGTCTCTCTCTCTGTCAAATAAATAAATAAATAAATAAATCTTAAAAAAAAAAAGTACAGGCTCCTGGGCCCCACCTGGATAAACCCAATCAGTCACTGGAAGTGAAACCTGCAATCCTCATTTTTTTAAAATATGCCCCCACAAACTGGTAATGGGTGACTGTCTTCAGGGAGAACTGGGTGGCTAAAAATAAAAAATGGAAGTCTCACTTTACATTCTTTATACTGTATGCCCTATACCCTTTGTATTTCAGAACTCAAAATCCCTTTTGAATTTTCTGTATGTGCCTTAGTTATTCAACACCTCCGAACAAAACAAAAACCCCAGGTGATTCTTAAATGCACTCAAGCTTGAGAACTACTATTTTAGCCCACTGACCAGTAGGTACAACCAAAATGGCTGTCAGGAAGGTATATATACCTGCCAGAGAGTTTTGTGTCTCAAAAAGGCTTTGTATCTCCCAATTACCAACAAGATTTTATTTATTTATTTGACAAGAGAGAGACAGCGAGAGAGGGAACACAAGCAGGGGGAGTGGGAGAGGGAGAAGCAGGCTTCCCGCTGAGCAGGGAGCCCCGATGCTGGGCTCGATCCCAGGACCCTGGGATCATGACCTGAGCCGAAGGCAGACGCTTAACGACTGAGCCACCCAGGCGCCCCTCCCAATTACCAACTTTTGAGTGCAAGTTACTTAACCTTTCTGAGTTTTAATTTCCTTATCTGCACAATCTACAATCAAGATTATTAACTGGATGCAATGTGTGTCAATTAGACTTCAATTAAAAAAGATTATCACCCGGTGCAGCTCTTTCTGCCCACAGGTCCTGTCCCCATGCTGTAAGAAAACCACCTTTTTGCACCAAAAAAAAAAAAAAGATTATGAGGATTAAGTACAAATGTATGCAAAATACTTTAAAAGATGCCTATCCATAACAAGTACTCAATAACTGATGACTATGTTTTTTATAATTACTCTGAGACTCAAGCCGATTAGTTCATACAAAGCTGTTTCCCACCAGTATCCCAAAAGAGGAGCCACCCTAGGGAAGATGTGGCTGTCACACCTTATTCTTAAGTCAACAAAGACTTTTACATTATTAGTGATCTTTAATTTGTGAGGCCAGAAAACTCAGATCCAATTTCTGCAAGTCACTATATAATTGTTAAAAGCCAAAGATCTGGGGGTGCCTGGGTGGCTCAGTTGGTTGAGCGTCCGGCTCTTGGTTTTGGCTCAGGTCATGATCTCAGGGTCTTGGAATCCAACTCCGCATCAGGCTCTGCGTTCAGTACAGTCTCCTTTTCTCCCTCTTCCTCTTCTCTCCCAACACCCACACCCCATGCATGTGCACGTTCTCTCAGATAAATAAATCTTTTATAAAAAAGGGGGGGGGCAAAAGATCTGGAGTTTGGTGGCATGAGGTTCAAGTTCTGAGTCTACTACCAGTTGGTTGTTAAGACTCTGGTCCTTACTTAAACCTTGCTAAGCAATTTTCTCACATAAAATATGAAAACAGTATCTCCATCACAGTGAAGTGAACGAGCCTAAACTATACATGTAAAAGCAAAGTCCTTACCTCACTTTACATACACAGTTTAACTCAAAGTAGATCATAGACTTAAATCTAAGAGCTAAAACTACAAAACTCTTAGAACACAAAAGTGAATCTTCATGAGTTTGGGTGAGCTAATGATTTCTTCGATATGACACCAAAAGTATAAGTGGTAAAAACTTGACAAGTTGAATTTTATCTAAATTAAAAACTTCTGTGCTTCAAAGGACACCATCAAGAAAATGAAAAGACGGGGCGCCTGGATGGCTCAGATGGTTAAGCTTCTGCCTTCAGCTCAGGTCATGATCCCAGCGTCCTGGGATCGAGTCCCGCATCGGGCTCCCTGCTCCTTGGGAGCCTGCTTCTCCCTCTGCCTCTCCCTCTCATGAATAAATAAATAAAATCTTAAAAAAATAAAAATGAAAAGAAAAAAAATGAAAAGGCAACCCATAAAATGAGAGAAAATATTTGCAAATCACTTAGCTGTTAAACGACCTGTGCCCAGATTAAACAAACAAAATCAACTCTTAGAACTCAATAATAAAAAGACAAATTGCCCAAAATTGCCCAAAATGGGCAAAGGGGGGTGTCTGGCTGGCTCAGTGGACAGAGCATGCAACTCTTGATTGTGGGCTCCTTAGTTCGAACCCCACACTGGGTGTAGAAATTACTTTAAAAAATCAAAATAAAATGGGCAAAGGTTCTGAATAGGCATTTCTTCAAAGATAAACAAGCATATGAAAGGATATTCAACATCATTAGTCATTAGGGAAATTCAAATCAAACCAGGAGATACCACTTCACACCCACTAGGATGACTATAAACAAAAATACAACAGCAAAGTGCTGTGCAGGATGTGGAGAAACTGGACCCCTCATATACTGCTGGTGGGAATGTAAAATGGTGCAGCCACCTTGGAATACCATTTGGCAGTTCTTCAAAACAAACACAGAGTTACCATGTATGTGATCCAGCAATTCCACTTCTAGAAATGGATATATCCAAGTAACCAAAAATATATGTTTACACAAAAGCCTATATCCAAAATAACAGCATTATTCGAAACAGTCCAGAAGTGGAAACCCAAACGTCCATCAACTAATAAACGCATAAACCAAATGTAGTACATTCACACAATGCAGAATTACTCAACCATAAAAAGTACGGGCGCATGCTACAACCTGGACGAACCTTTAAAACAAGCAGAATCCAAGCATATGAAAATGTCAGGAAATAGCAAATCTATAGAGACAAAAAGTTCACGAGTGGTTGCCTAGGGCTGAGGAGCTTTGGGGGGAAATGGGCAATGACTGCTAATTGGTTCCTGTTTCTTTTGGGGGTGATAAAAATGTTCTAAAATTTATGGTGGTGATGGATGCACAGCCTGTTAATATACTAAAAAACCATTAAATTGTATGTTTAAATGGGTGAACCTTCTGATATGCAATTATATCTCAAAGGAGCTGTTTTTAGAAAGAAACAAAACGCCTAGCCCGATACAGTGCCTGATTACTTCCAACTGTGCCCATTCCTGAATAACAGCGGGCGGGATTTAGAATGGCTCCTAAGGACCCTCCCACTTTTGACCCTTCGGAACCCTGAAGGACCAAACGCTTGCCCTGGGGCTCCTCTAGGCAGGGGAAAGACCACAGGAGCTCAGGGCTCCCACGGTCCTCACAGTTCCTCCACGGCCCCACTCCCCGCCACTACCTGCCTGGAGATGCACTTACCCAAGGCACAAGCCATGGCGGCACCCACCAGGCCTCCGCCCGACACCACCACATCGTACACCGTGTCTGCCTTGGCGCCCGACCACCTCCGGCAGGAGAGCAGCGGGCCTCTCCCAGGAGCTGTAGGTGCAGCCCTCCACCGGCTCACAGCCAGCCGGGCCGCCATGGTGCTGACCTGCAACGTACTTGGCGCACCGCTAGGCCCTCCTTTTGCTGCACTTCCGGAGCAGAGCTCGCCAATCACTAGCTGCTTCCGCCCCGGCCTCAGAGCCGGAAATAGAACGCGCGAAGAGTAGGCCAATCAGAAAACGATCCTTGCCAACTTGGGCGGGGAAGATTAGAGGCTCCCTGGGAAGGGGGACTGGGTCAGGCATCCGCCTGGGAGCCAATCAGAGGCCAAAGCTGGAAAGGGGCGGAACCTGATCGCGTAGCTAGTACCGCCACCGCAGCCAGCGCGTAGCCCGCTGCTGTCACCGCGGCCTTCGTCTCTGCCTCGGGGAGATGACCATCGGGAGGCCTCCGGGAGCCCCGGGCGGCGCTCAGTGGAGCCGTCAGGTGAGGAGAGAACGAGGAGAGGAATTAGGGCTGCGCCCCGGAAAGGAATCTCTAAGAGAGGAAACTGTTTGACGTTGCCTTGGAGACAGACGGCAGGGGCGTGTCGCAGAGGGGCGTGGGATTAAAATCGGCCGCCTTTAGGGACCGGCAGGCGGACTCCCTAAGGGGTTGAGCCTTATGTCAGGCCCTTCATCGAACCCAGCGATGGCCCTCGGTTTTCGCTTATCCTGTCAACTACCCTAGGACTGATAGAACGATGTTGTCCCCATTTTGTAGAAAAGAAAACTGAGGCACAGAGAGAATAAGAAATTTGCCACAGTGGGGCACCTGGGTGGCTCAGTCAGTTAAGCGTCTGCCTTCGGCTCAGGTCATGATTGATCCCAGAGTCCTGGGACTGAGCCCCGCATCAGGCTCCCTGCTCAAGCGGGGAGTCTGCTCCTCCCTCTCTCTCTGCCCCTCCCCCCACACGCATGTGCTCGCTCGCTCTCAAATAAATAAAATCTTAAAAAAAAAAAAAAGAAATTTGCCATAGAATCCATACAGAAAGTAGATTGGTGGTTGCTTAGGGCTGGCAAGGAGGGAAGGGTTGGAAGGACTAAGCGAAATAGAGAGTGACTGCTAAATGGTATGGGCTTTCTTTGGGGTGATTGAAATGCTCTAAAATTGATGGTGGTGATGGTTGCACAACTCTGTGAATATACTAAAACCCATTGCATTGTACTCTTTCAGTAAGTGAATTGTATGAATTGTATGGTGTCTGAATTATATCTCAATAAAGGCATTTAAAATTTTTTTTCCCAGGATCCCATGCTCCTCAGTAGCTGCGCAAGGGCTGGAGCACATACACACGTTTGACTCAGAATCCAGTGTTCTTTTCAGTATTAGAGCTGGACCTTAGAGAATCATCACCAAGTGTCACCTGGAGGCCTGTAGCAGCCTACCTCCAACTGATTTCTAGATGCAACCAGTCATCTTATCCAGTCCAATCCCGGCCCCACACCTGGTTCTCTAAGGATATCTCATACCACTGTCCTCCAGCCACACTGGCCCTCCTTCTGCCTCTCCAAGAGCCAAGTTTATTCCTGCTTGAAGGCCTTTGCATTTGCTTTTCCTTGAACCCAGAACGCTCTTACCCCAGATCTTAGCAAGGCTGGCTCCCTCTCATCAATCAGGTGTGAGTCTAAAACTCCTCTGCAGTGAGAAAGTAAAAATCAGCCCAGGACTGAGAAAGTACAATGCAGACTGTAACAGACACAGCTAAGGTGAGCAGCCAGATTAGCAGAAAACAATGTTTCTCCCAGGGCCAAAGTGTACCTGCAAAAAGACTAAGACCCCCTTCTAAATGATGATGCTTACCTATCAATTACTTACCCAGCCTCCCTTTGTTCTAGTTACCTTTTGAATAAAAATTGCTCAGTCACTCACTTACTGAACTGTGCCCTCTTCATGACAGCATCCATCCAGATCCTCAGAATCATTCAAGATAAGCCAACCCTAGAAAAAGCCCTTCCCCCACCCTCTTACTGAAAGTCCCCACCCTGCAAGTTCCCTTAATTTTTCATGGTGTACTCCAACAAATTAATAAACCTAACTCTGATTATAGATACTGTTCCTAGTGGTCTTTATCTGATGGGCTTTTATCAACAGAAAAGCTTCCCCAAACCACTTCATCACTGTATAATCTCTCAACTTATGTCTTTGATTGAATATATTGTCACCTTATATGGTCTGTCTCCCTCTCACTAGAACGTAAGCTTTGTGAGTAGGGACCTTGTTTGACTCATTCTCAGCCTAATGCCCAGTGCACATTAGGTACCAAATAAATATTTTCTAAATGAATGGAGTATTTAAACCCACTTTCTGTGACATTGTTCTTTCGGCTAGACCACATTGTTCAGTTAATCATTCGTTCCTAGTAACGGGGCAGATGGAATCTTAGATAGAAATAGGAGGAAAGCAGAGGTGCAGGAAATAGAAGATTGGCAACAAGTAAGTAAAGCCCAACTAGGGCAAGGCGCAGGGTGTGGCCGAGGTCTGGTGCGCTTCCTGGAGTGCCGGGGACAGAATGCGTGCTGCAGAGTACTCGGTAACTGCTCACCTCTTGCTCCCTTTCCCTGCCCTTCAACCAAGCGCACCCCATATACCGATTTGTGAAATTTCTTTAAAGTAAGGAACACATTTTTCTTCCTTCCCAGTCCCTAATGCACAGAGACTTACTCAAAGTGAAATTAATGGTTATGTTTTGCGTAAATGTGAAATGATAGTTGACCCGTTTATTCTATTTCACTGTAGGTATTTCCCCCCAAGTCCTCCTCAGACTCGGATGCAGAAGAGGAGTTGTCTGGGGATGGGCTGGTTTTGCCCAGGGCTGGCAAACTGGATGACTTCCTTGGCCCAGAGGACTTGACGCTTTCTGAATCTTCTGACTCAACTGGGAGCTTTTACGAGACCCTGGAGGTACTAAAGCAGAAAGGCAGGTGGTGCCTGTTGGAATCCCTTGATCAGTCTGACCCAGACAGTGGTGAGAACTTCTCCGAAGATGACGAGGACCTGGAGAGTTTCTTCCAAGACGAAGGCAGGGGGAAGCCACAGGTCCAGTACCCCGAGTCTCCGAGGTAAGGCACTGCAGTTCACCAGCTGCTTCATGCACAGCTCTGGCCAAGTCACATCATGACTCTGGGCCTCATCCTCTTCCCAGTAAAGCAAAGACCACTTCTGCAAGTTGTCCCTTACCCAGACTCCAGCTCAGAATCAGCCTTTGGAGCCAAACATGTTCTGGTTCCTACCCAGCCGTCCTAAGTCACTTTGGGTTACCCTAGTCACTGGAAGCACTGGAATTGATTAAAGGGATGTCTTTCTCACTCCCTCCCTGAGAATGGCAACAAGGTACATTTACCTTGGCCAAGCCCTGTTATATGCGTGTCCGCTGCATTTATATGATATTTAATATTTATTTTCTCTTCCCACTAACCCTGTAAGTAGATATTATTTTTGCCGTTCTCCAGATGAGGAAATAGAGGTTCCAGGCAAACCCTGCTAAAGGTCACACGGCTGGTAATTGTTTGAAGCAAGATTTGAACCTGGGTCCAACTCTAAAGCCCTGCTCTGTACCATTGCACTGTTCTCCCGCCCATATGAAAATACTAGAGTGCAGGGCGCCTGGCTGGCTCAGGCGGTGGAGTGTGCAACTCTTGATCTCGGGGCTGTGAGGTCGAGCCCCGGGGTGGGTGTGGAGATTACTTTAAAAAAATAAACTTTAAAAAAATAAAATCTTTAAAATTTAGGAAAAAAACCAGAAAATATTAGAATACAAAGTGGCAATTCTTGAATCAGTTCTGAGAAAAGACTTCCTAACGGGCTGCTAGATGGCCTGAGGGAAAGGAGGGAGGCCCAGCTGAGAGAGGCACAGGCTCAGAGGCGAGGTGGGGGGGGGGGGGGGGATGCTAGGCTGAGAAGCCGGTTGTCACCTCCTGGGAGGGAGGACTGGGGAGGAGCCGGAGGAGGAGCCAGCCTCCAGCCTCCAGTGTCCTCCACGTGTCCTCCACGCAGCTGCTTTCTCCCCCCAGGTGTGGCCCCACAAGGCGCTGCAGCTCGCTGAGCAGCCTTCCGTCCGACGACCCCAAGGGTCAGCCCCCGCCACCCTCAGGCTCCAGGCCTCCCTCGCAGCACAGAAGCCTCAGCTCCTGGGCATCATCCATCACCGTCCCTCAGCCATTCCGCATGACTCTGCGTGAGGCCCAGAAGAAGGCCCAGTGGCTGGCCTCCCCTGCCTCCTTCGAGCGGGAGAGGAAGCAGGCCCAGCGGCAGGGTCAGGAGGAGGCCGAGTGCCACCGGCAGTTCCGGGCGCAGCCCGTGCCCGCGCACGTCTACCTGCCCCTCTACCGGGAGATCACGGAGCGCAGCGAGGCCCGCAGGCAGGCAGGGATCCAGAAGAGGAAGGAACTGCTCCTCTCCTCCTTGAAGCCCTTCAGCTTCCTAGTGAAGGAGGAACAGAGAAAGGAAGCCGCTAAACAGAGGGAGTTGGCCGCCACAGCCAAGGCCAAGGTCCCCAAGCAGAAGGCCACCAGAAGGATCCCCAAGTCCATTCTGGAGCCAGCCCTCGGGGACAAACTCCAGGGTAAAGACCCCCCCACACACACACCTTGCAGCCTGCTGCCTGGGGGCCACCAAGAGCTGCTGTGGGGATGTAGGCTCGGGGGTCAGCCTGGCTGGGAGATAAATTCATTGCTCGGGAGGACCGGCCTCCGGGCCACGCTCAGGGCAGGCCACGGGGTAGGGCTGGCTCTGTCTGTGCCGTGGGGAGCCCGGGCACGAGCGGGCCGTGCGAGGTGGCGCAGCATTCCCCAGCTCGGTCCTGTGAGCGCTGCCAGGGAGACACGGCCCTCGGCCGGCTTAGGACAGTGCCGCCGCCAGCTGGCCCTGAGGCCCGCTCCCACCCCCCGCCCCCCGTCCTGGTGAGGTGCACATTCCAAGAACTGGGGTTCGGTAAAAGGACTCAGGCTTTACTCGTTCAGTAAGGTGCCAGGCCCTGTCTGGGACAGACAGACATGGAGTTGGTGGACACGGGAGGAAGACAGGTACTAGATAACAAAGCTACAGATGTGAGGGGTCTGCAAGGATGAAAGGCTTGCCCCTCACAGAGCACAGGACAGGGACCTAGCTTCGCATGTGGTGAGGCGGCGGGAGCAGATAGGGAAGGGCCCTGGGGGAAGTGAGCGCTGAGGCGGACCCTGAAGGATGGGAAGAGGGAGGAAGAGTGAGCCAGAGAGAACAGCGCGGAGGTCAGAGGCTGCTGAGCACATTCAAGGGACAAGGGGCAGGAGAGAAGAGGGAGAGGCGGGCCCGGGCCACACCTGGGGGCTTGTAGCCGTGGGAGGAAGTTTGGACTTCATCCAAGGGCACTGGGGGGGGGGGGGGCACTGAAGGGCCCTAAGTAGGCTGGCTCCGGATCAGATCTGCGGCTCGGGAAGATCATTGAGGGGGCGAGGGCTGGGCCTGGAGGGATGTTGGTCTGGACGCAGTTCAGCGGAGAGATGGTGAAGTTAGCAGCAGGGACGGTGAGGAGAGGCCAGACTGGAGCACGCTTGAAGAGCAGAGACCGCAGAACTTGGGACTGACCAGAGAAGGCAGGCAAGAATGATTTGGGCAACAGCGTGAGCCTCTGGGTGGATGGCGGGGACTCGCCCTGAGCCGAGGGGGACCTGGGAGAGGAGGGGTGACGGGCCTGCCCCTCCAGCTCCGCCTTGGAAGAAGGACCCACAGAGAGCGCTCAGTCCGTGTCCATGGTGGCTGCCTCACAGCCTACTGGCACCTGGCAGCCGTGTCCTGGCCAGTGTTTATGAACGAACTCTCCAGAAAAGACAAAGCAAGCTGATCTGTAGTGTTTGCCATTTTCCGTGGTCTAAGTACACCTCTCCTGGCCAACGCGGAGCTTCCCATGTGATGTCAGCTGGTACCCGAGATTCCTGCAAAGCTGTCGGTCAGCTCCGGCACACCACTGCTAGTGTTTGAGGGAACATTCTCCAAACCTTTAGGGATGCAGTGGGGTCCCCTCTCTCCCGTCACCTCCCTGACTTTTTCTCCACAGAAGCAGAACTCTGCAGGAAAATTCGCATCCAGATGCGAGCCCTAGACATGCTCCAGAAGGCCTCCTCCCCTGTCGCCTTCTCCGGCGGCCGGCCTGACCCACAGCCTCGCACAGCTACCCGAACCCAGAAGGAAAAGCTTGCGTTTCTGCACCCTGACTTTGGATTCCAGCCTCGGGTGAATCCTGCCGTCCCTGACTACGAAGGCCTTTACAAGGCCTTCCAGAGAAGAGCTGCCAAGAGAAGGGAGGCCAGGGAGGGGACCCGCAACAAGCCCTTCTTGCTGAGAACCAGCAGCCTGCGTGGCGCTCAGCGGCCCAGTGATGCCGCCACGTCCGGAGGGAGGAGGGTGAGAGCCTGGGCAGGTGCAGGAGGGGCAGGGCCCGGGACCCAGCGGACCAGCCAGTCTCAACGGGAGGCACTTCTCCTGACATTTTCCTCTCTTTTTTTTTAAAAAACCCTGGCTCATTATAGAAGACTGATGATGAGTCATTGACCTCTATCTCTGAAACTAGTAATACATTATATGTGAATCAATTGAATTTAAATTTTAAAAAGTTAAAAAAAACCAACACTGGCTCAGTTGTAAGCGCCACAATTCCTATAAACTTAGTACCATAAGAATACTTTCTTTCTTTGCCTCCCTAGAGGGAACTTTTCTAAAGGAAATTTGCAGAAATAAATCCAAGTCTAGAACATAGGGAGTTGGGACCAATTGCTCACGTCCCTATATCAATTCTAAAGAACTCTTCTCATCTGATTTTAAAACTTTAGGATTGTTATCCAACTTTAGGCCTGGTAATAAACTCATTACTCTTTCTCTAATCCCAGGAAAAAAAAAAAAAGATTCTTGGTCTGACTAGTCCTTCACTGAAATTGAATCCTAGTTAGAATAGAAACTAGTCACACATTGTTGTCCCATCAATACCAACCTTCGTTTCTTCCAGGACTCTCCACAGCCACCAGCCACACCCCTGCCAAGGAGTCGTTCTCTGAGTGGCCTTGCTTCCCTCTCTGCCCACACCCTCCCTGTGCACATCACGGACATCACCAGGAAGAGGGAATCTGCAGTCAGGTGAGTGGTCGGGCTCGAGATCTTGGCCCAGGATCGAGATCAGTGGTCAGCGCCTGGGTCTTGACCCCGATGCTAGAAACCATCCTGCTGCTGGGCCTCCTCTTCGGTTATTAGAGAGACCTATAGGGGTGGAAGGGAACTCTTTGAGCGGGACGGGAATACACGTAACCCTCTACACGTAGTGCTGGAGAACACATGGCCATCACTCAGCAGATAGTCAACTCTGTGCCAGTCACAATGGCAAGGCTGGAGATACCTTATGGAACCTCTAGTTTATTATCTAGTATGAAATACAGAAAAACAAAGAAGTTACCATATTTTGCAAGAAGTGCAGTGGTGGGGGAATACAGGGAAACTTGGGAGCACTGGACAGCCTGGGGTAGGGGTCTCTTTAATAGATCTCTGAAGAATGAGGAATTAGCCAAAGGCTGGAAAGAAAGAAGATTCCAGAGAGAACAACATGGCGGAAGACCCACAGACAAAAGAGGGAGCCATTAGGAACAGGAATGCAGAGGCGCATGGCGGCAGGTGGCAGACCCAGTCACAAAGAGGGCATCCACCGCACAGATTTGAGATTCTGTGAGATTCATCTTTGAGGAACTCTCAGAAGTTGGTTGGGAAGCAGGAGTCTCCTTACTTTTTAATTCTTTAACTGACCTGACTCTGTCATGGTCCTGCTGTCATCAAACCAGCACCCCAGCAAGAGCTCCTCCACTAGACCTCTGAGCTGAAGTCGGCAGGAAAGGTCGTGGTAATCCAAGCAGCTGAGCTCTGGGAGAGGACTAGCATCTTAGTGCTTTCCTGTGGGGCTCACAGAGGAGAACACGGGACCTACTTGGCTCTTGAGGACCCACAATGGGGATCTTAGAAATGTATTTAGAATCCAAAGGATACTCCCTTCTTCCTCAAATGTCTTAGAGCGACTAAATGAAGGCTAAATGCATCAGTATCTTGAGGCCCCAGTAAGGTAGGCCTTAGGAACCAGACGCTGGCGCCTCTAGGGGATGTCCATTATCTGCTTCCCAGCAACAGGGAGTTTGATATAATAGCAGACTCAGCTTTCATGCCTTCCTTCCTAATCTGTTCATTTGAATGTAAATAATCCAAATGCAAGAGTCTTTTTTTTTAATACATCTTTTTAATTTTTTTATTTATTTTTAAAATTTTATTTATTTATTTGAGAAAGAATGAGAGAGAGCGAGCATGAGAAGGGGGAGGGTCAGAGGGAGAAGCCGACTCCCCGCTGAGCAGGGAGACCGATGCAGGACTCAATCCTGGGACTCCAGGATCGTGACCTGAGCCGAACGAGGGCTGTCACTTAACGACCTGAGCCACCCAGGCGCCCCAAATGCAAGACTCTTGACTGTTGTTTCTTTTGGTAGAAACTCCCCATAGTACCTTGTCAAATGATACTTAGACAAACTAGGTGCTGTAAGTTAACCCCAAACTGTGCATGGAAAGAGGCCTTTTTTCAGTTCTCTGTGAAAATGCAGATTTCTATTCCCAAGGGACCATGACCCCAGGTACCTTCCAGTCCACCCTTTACAGCACAGAGGTCAAGTTGGGAGTCAGACATCCTGGTTCAAATCTTGGCTTTTCCACTGGCATGCTGGTTGGCTTTGAATAAGTGGCTTACCCTCTCTGAACTTCAGTCTCCTTGCCTATAAAAGGAGGGGCTTACAGTTCTTACCTCATACGGCAGTTATGAAGATAATGGATATAAAGCACTTGATTCCTTTATGCTCTTGGTTCAGAGTAGGTAGCTCAGCAAATGGCAGCTCTTAGAATCATTTTGTTTCCAGACAGGCCAGAAGCCTGAGTGTAAGGATATTTTAACTCATATGTTTTTCAGTTCAATTAATGAACTTCTCCTGGGGCAGAAAATCACTGTGTCCATAGTGCTGGGAAGGCTTGTTCTGCCAATCTCAGAATCCTATTCTTTCTGAAATGCCAGTGTGGTAAATCACTCCCTTCATAGAAAACACCATTTTACTTTCCAGAGAGGTTACTAAGATTGCTTTTAAATATACTCAAGTTGGTCATCTGTATGGTTTTTGCGTCCTCTCTTTAGAAGTTCACTTGAAAAAAAGGACAAAGCAGATGAGAGTACTCAGTGGTTGGAGATGCACAAAAAGAAGTGTCAAGCGATGTCTAAATCCGTGACCTTGCGTGCGAAAGCCATGGATCCCCATCAAAGCCTGGAGGAGGTGTTCAAAGCAAAGCTGAAAGAGAATCGGTCAGTGTCCTCCATGTGTCAAAGGGTGTGCCTGTCTTGGGATCCAACAGATCATTGGCCTTGAACAACGGCAAAATGGAGTTATTAGAGTAGACTCCTATAATTGCACACAGTCCAGGATTTTGCTAGGCACAGTTAGGAATTTACAATGTCCTTGGGAATTACTCTGCTTAATTGGAGTGAAGGGTATTTCAGATTGGAAAAAGACAGAATTCATTCTAAAAATCTTGTTAATTCCAGGAACAAAGACCGTAAAAGAGCAAAAGAGTATAAGAAAGAATTGGAAGAAATGAAGAAGAGAATACAGACAAGGCCGTATCTCTTCGAACAAGTTACCAAGGTAAAACTAAACCATCATTCACTTTCTTTCAGTCTTGGATGAAAGGGCTCTTAGAAATGATGGAACAGTTTATTTTTAAAGATTTTATTTGTCAGAGAGAGAGAGACAAAGGGAGAATACAACCAGGGGGGAGGGTTTGAGGGAAAGGGAGAAACAGACTCCCCATTGGGCAGGGAGCCTGACTCAGGGCTCAATCCCACGCCCCTGGGATCATGACCTGAGCCAAAGGCAGATGCTTAACCGACTGAGCCACCCAGGCATCCCAATGATGGAACAGTTTAATATCTGGGTATTAATAACATTTCCTGGAGGCTCAGAAAGATTCTAAATTGGGCCTGTTTTATTAATTACCATCCCACCCCCCACCCCCACCCCCAATAAGTAGTGCAGTGGTGAATGTTGCTTGGACTGATTTCATCCGAGACTGGACTCCAGAGACATCTATTGGAGTATTTCACTTTCTGGAGTGTTTGCTACGGTCTAGCTTTCAGTTTGAATCATGGTAAGGCTAGATCCCACATACCCAGGGACAGTTTGGCTGTGTCAATGAGATGATCTTTAACTTACTAACATCATCTCTCCCCCTGCAGTGCTGGTCCCCTGGGCATCCCCAGCCTCTAGAGCTGTGGCAGACACATTTATGGGTCTTCAGACATTGAGATGCTCACAAGCACCCCATAAAGCCCTTTTCAGATTAAGTGGCTTTCAGGATGGAAGAATCATTTTAAGGTGTTCTCTAGACCTCTCGGGAAGTTGGACCCAGTTGAGATCTCTCCCTAAGGAAGCTCTGGAGCTATCTGAACAGCCTTAGAAAGGCCACCATCCCTGGAGGTTTTGGGTTGTATCAGACTCTGTAGATCCTTCTTCTCTCCAGTTTCAGAAAAAAGTTGGGGTTTCCTAGTGACCTGATTCCAACTGCTGGACATTATCTCCATCTTACAGCCAGTGTGTTATGTAGGCATTTCCCAGGTACACTCCTCCCACCCCCATACATGCCACACACAGACTCACACATGCTGGACAGTCTTGGGTTTACTTAGCAACTTGCATTGTTCAAAATCTCTCATAATGACCTTTCTTCTTTAATTTTTTCAAGCAAAGCTCACTCTCTGATCTCAACAGATGTTTCACCACTCTAGGAAAAATACAAAGTGCTCTATATGATTTTGCTTAAATCAAAACAAAAAATAACCTTTTTCTGGTCCACGTGCAGACCATCTATCCTGTTAAGAGTGTTACTAGTGGGACGCCTGGGTGGCTTAATCAGTTAAACGTCTGCCTTCGGCTCAGGTCATGATCCTGGGGTCCTGGGATTGAGTCCGGCATCGGGCTCCTTGCTCAGTGGGGAGTCTGCTTCTCCCTCTGCCTGCCGCTCCCCCTGCTTATGCTCTCTGACAAATAAAAATCTTAAAAAAAAAAAGTGTTACTAGTGTAGTTTATTTCCTATTTGTTATATGTTAGTGGGTTTTTTTTTTTTTTTTTGATATCTTAGTGTTCATGATAATGGTTTGGTTGTTTTTATTTTTTATTTATTTTTTTAAATTTATTTATTTGACACAGAGATACAGCAAGAGAGGGAACACAAGCAGGGGGAGTGGGAGAGGAGAAGCAGGCTTCCCGCGGAGCAGGGAGCCCGATGTGGGGCTCGATCCCAGGACCCTGGGATCATGACCTGAGCCGAAGGCAGACGCTTAACGACTGAGCCACCCAGGCGCCCCTGGTTTTTAAATCTTTTTTTTTCTTTAAAGATATTTATTTACTCTAGGGACACCGAGGTGGCTCAGTCGGCTAAGTGTCTGCCTTCGGCTCAGGTCATGATCCCAGGGTCCCGGGATTGAGCCCCACATCGGGCTCCCTGCTCCGCCAGGAGCCTACTTCTCCCTCTGCCTGCCACTCCCCCTGCTTGTGTGTGCTCCCTCTCTCTGACAAACAAACAAACAATTTTTTTTAAAAGATATTTATTTACTCTAGAGAGAGAACACAAGCAGGAGGGGCAGAGGGAGAGAGAATCTCAGTTGACTCTGCACTAAGTGTGCAACTGGACTCCCGGGGCTCAGTCCCAGGACCCTGAGATCATGACCTGAGCCAAAACCAAGAGTTGAACGCTTAACCAACTGCACCACTCAGGCGCCCCTGGTTGTTTTTAAATCTTAAAATGTTTTTTAGTCCATTTTTTCATCTGAGTCTCACTTGGTCTTCCAAAAATCTAAATCCTTGCTTCTCAAAGGTGTGGCTCCCAAATCAACAGTTGGCATCTCCCGGGAGTGTTAGATGTACAGAATTGTGAGCCTTATCTGAGACCTACCAAATGAGAATTTACATTAATAACAAGATCTTCAGGTAGTTCCTATGCACTTTAAGGCTTGAAAAGGCTCTAAGAAATTTTCATGCACACCAGTGCCCAGCATTAATGGGGAGTTGGGGTAGGGGGCAATTTTAGGCATACAGATGAAGCAAGTGATTTAGAAGTACCTGGTAATTCACAAGACAGCTCCAGCAGATTAATTTCCATTCCACAGGACCTTGCCAGGAGAGCCGCAGAACAACGTTATCGAGACACCCTGCAGCAGGCTGGGCTGGATGAAGACTTTGTGAGGAACAAGGGTCAGGGCAGCCGGGTTGTACGATGGCGGGAGCAGTCAGAAGTCCGTGACTGTCCCAGGTAATCTCAGATGCTCCTTGTTATCCTGCAGCTCTCAAACTGCCATCCCTTGTAATGCCACCACCCGTATTATTTTGAGATCACAATCCTGTATGTACAGAATACTAACCCAGAGATCTCCACATAACACATTTAAAATGGGAGAATAATGCAGTTGTAAATAAAATATAACTATTGTATATGAGGTGTAGATTCCTTCAATTTGAAACAGATCATTTTTCCAATTCTAGTTACAGGGCCATCAATCAAAAGTATTACTTCACTTTTGAAGAACAAACGTATGTGTGTCTGTGGGTGTAAAGGCGCCCCCATGTATATTTTTACTTACTATAAAATGATAAAACTATTTTTCTAGCACTTTTTATTTTGTTTGGATAACTGAAGGTAAAAACCTATATAGAGCCACAATAAAAGCTATACTATCCTGAACAATCAAAGCCTTTCTTTTCCCCTCAGCATGGTCACCACGGCTTGTTAAAATCTAGCACTCATGGGGCGCCTGGGTGGCTCAGTCGTTAGGCGTCTGCCTTCGGCTCAGGTCACGATCCCAAGGTCCTGGGATCGAGCCCCCCCCCATCGGGCTCCATGCCCCGCAGGAGGCCTGCTTCTCCCTCTCCCACTCCCCCTGCTTGTGTTCCCTCTCTCGCTGTGTCTCTGTCAAATAAATAAATAAAATCTTTTAGAAAAATAAAAATAAAAAAAATAAAATCTAGCACTCATTAAAAACGTAACTCATTAGCAGCACCCCGCCATTGGTAAGTGAAGGGGAGAAAAGCATAGTATCGCCATTACTCTCAACTTTTGTTTCTTAAATCCTAACGGCCCCTCCCCTAATTCCTATCCCAGTTTTCCCCCTAGAAATTTCCCTTTACACCCCATATAAAATAATGAAAATGTTGAAACCATCCTTAAGCCTTACATAATGCTTTAATTAAAAACATTTTATTTCATAATGCTTTAATTTATTCTGTAGCACCCATGAAACTACAAAACTCAGCACCAGAAATCCACAGCAGGATTTAGAAGAATCTCTACAGCAGCCTACAAGCCCCAAGAAAGAACTGGAAGAGCTGTCTTATGAATTGCTAGATAATTTCAAATCACTTGCTTAATCAGTAACACTTAAAATTACTGCTTTTCAGTATTAACCAGCTAACTTGGGGTTGAGTCAAGGCAAGCAAAACTTGGCTTCTGAGTCATGGCTACTCTTGGAGAATGGGGAAAAGAGTAGTAGCAGGGGGATAAAAAAGCAGATGACAAACAGGGAATGAATGGTTTAAGTAAATCAAAGTGAACAACCTCAGGGCAGAGGGATCAGAGGTGAGTTAAGCATTCTTGCTTTGTGCCTCCTACTTTAAAAAAAAGGGCACAAGCCCAAATGCCTAACAGAGGCTAGTTAGGAAACAAAAAGAGATCACATGGGCTGGGTATAAGATAGTAGGAGACAGTAGAGACTAGAGTCTCTGCTAGAACACAGGCCCGGAACTGCCACATCAAGTGAGCTTTCAACAGAAGCCAGAAATTTGCATGTTGGCAACTAATTTAAAAATTATTTAGAAATATTGTGTGGGTAGGAAGGGAAAAATGAAGGGGGGGAAATCGGAGGGGGAGACGAACCATGAGAGACTGTGGACTCTGAGAAACAAACTGAGGGTTCTAGAGGGGAGGGGGTGGAGGATGGGTCAGCCTGGTGATGGGTATTAAAGAGGGCACGTATTGAATGGAGCACTGGGTGTTATACGCAAACAGTGAATCATGGAACACTACATCAAAAAAAAATTAAAAAAAAAAAAAAATACCGTGTGGGAGTAACAGAACACCTGCAGGATGACAAGCTTGCAGCTTCTAGTACAGGGTCTCCCAACCTCAGTACTATCGACATTTTAAGCCGGATGAGTCTGTGTTGGGTGTTGGGAGAGGGGGCTGTCCTGTACATTGTAGGATGTGTAGCAGCATCCCTGGCTTCTACTCGCTAGATGCCAGTAACTCCCTCTCCCCAGTTGTGACGAACAAAAATGCCTCTAGATATTGCCACATGTGGGGCAGGGGGCAGGCAAAAATGTTGCCAATTAAGAACCATGCTACAGTATAAAAGTAAGGCTACAGGAAATAAAAACTGGCAAATTAAGAATACAAGAAATTGACATGAACTCAATCTACATAGCAAAGGATGATTATGCATGTCATTAACAAATTAAGAACTATATTTATTTATTACAGCAGTTAATTCTTTCCTGTTATCTGTTTAGAATATGCCACTGTGTGCATGGTATGTATGTGTCAGCATGAGGTTCATTTTAAATAAAATGAAAATTCTGACAGCCATGATTTTCTACTAGTAAGTGATCTCTGGAACACTCTTCTTCTCACCAGTGATTAATCAGATACTCTCTAACAGCTGTAGAGACAGGATGATAGCAAGAGTGCCTACTCTTAACAGAAGCACATTTCTCATGTTTTTGTTTTTTTTAACTCTCTGGAAAAATTCAAAAGTATGTTATTATTGCCATTTTCCAGACTCAGACATGGTCCCTTCTGGTGACAACAGAGCGGTACTATGATAACTACTATCTAGGTTTGCTAGTTAGAGATGAAGATATTCATGTCCTGTTCCCCAAGACTCCTGGGCTCAGTTTTACCTGCATGGAATCCAAAGGGTAAATCAGTGCCCTCTCTTAAAGGGAAAGCCTGAACTATTTTCTTGATCTCCTCTCTAAGTAAACAGGTTTTGTCCAAAACAAGGAACCAAAGAACTGACTGGGCTGTCTTGTTTATTTAAAGGGAAAACAACTGAAGCTCTGAATCATGTGATATTTAACTTTAAAAAAACAAAAAACCTTTTAACATGCTACTGTATATTCCATAAACAAAGAAAGCAAACTGACCAAGTAGAAGTGGATATGACAAGATAGTACCTCAGCCCGGGCCAAGTAGGGATTCAAGTAATTTATTTTTTTGCAACCCAGCGGCAGAGTCTCTTACTCAGGTTGCTAAAGGGAGAATGCTACAACAGAACTGGCATCACTCCCTTCTCCAAAGCAACAAGGCATCTTGAAAGCTCAACTTCTTGGTGAAGTTTTATGGTTGGTGGCAGGACTTAGTTCATCCATGTGAAAAGACAGCTGAGTCAGGGATGAAAATTCTTCAGAGGAAAATCCCATCTCAACAGTCATACTGAAGAAATTTCAGCCAACACATAATCCAATTCCCTTTTGGGAGAAGTCCTTCCCAAAATTTTGTAGTGGGAAGAGAGGTAGGTACAGTTACCCAGCCCACATTCACTGCTTTCTTCCTTGTCTGGATCAGATGTGGTTTGAAGAGAAGCTCTCCCACATTCATCTTCTATGTCAGGAAAGATGAACAGAGGCAGACGCGGGGTCCTGTCCTTCACAGATTCATTTTGGTTCTGGCAGACCATGAGCCAGAAGCATCCTGTTCCCACTACGTGCACTCTGGGATCAGACAGAGCTGCTCTTCCAGGAGTCAGTGCCCATGCTCATGTCCGGCTTTCAGTTAATTCTCCTTGGTTTAATAACTGTAAAAGATGAAAACCAAATCTGGAATAAAGGCTACCAATGAATAACAGGAAAAATAATTTGTACTAAGGAAAAGGGAGTGGGAGTGGGGAATGCACAGCCGAGGTGAGTCAAGGATACCTAGCTCCAAAGCAAGAGAAGGTGTAGACTGATAGATCTCTTTCATATCCTGGCCTTGGGATAGCATTTTGGCCAATTCACAATGCTGGCATGTTCACTATGGCAATAAAAGATCCTGAGTCCATAAGCCAAACTATTGTTTGTGTAGTCACGTACTCACTAGTCAGTGATGGAGGCAACCATAACTTACAGATACATCAGAAATGGTAGAACCAAAAATCTTACGTCAGTCAGTGTTAGTCCAAAGTACAGGCAGAACGCTCAAGGAGACGTAAGAGGAATGGGAAGCTATTCCCAATGAGTTCTATATGAGAGCTAGAAACCACCCATAAGGAATCCAGCAATTTGGGGCGCCTGGGTGGCTCAGTCGTTAAGCGTCTGCCTTCAGCTCAGGTCATGATCCCAGGGTCCTGGGATCGAGCCCCGCATCGGGCTCCCTGCTCGGCGGGAAGCCTGCTTCTCCCTCCCCCACTCCCCCTGCTTGTCTTCCCTCTCTCGCTGTGTCTCTCTCTGTCAAATAAATAAAAAAAAATATATTAAAAAAAAGAGAAAAAGGAACCCAGCAATTCCCAGGGCTTAGAAGGATACCTCTCCTAGGATGGAGACAAGCCTGAGACTTCAAGAGGGTGGCAGCGAAAACAGACTTTCTACTCTACACTCAAGGCTTTCTGTTGAAAGGCAGTTCTGTACAATAATTGACGAACTTGGGTTCCGTTTTATTATGAGAATGAGATGGGAATAACAGTGAAATTCAGAATAAAAATTTGGCTTAGTAAAATACAACCAGATAAATTCTTGGGCTGAAGATAGATTTACTTGGTGATCTCAATTTGGATGAAAGTACTTTATACAGTAGAATAAGATGGAATATGAAGAAATTTAAACACAATTTAAATTTAAAAATTTAAAGAAACCACAAATTTCATTTGATGCTATGTGGTGGGGATGTAAGAATGGTGTCTTTTTAATCTAGGTCAAGATCCAGATGTTTGCACTCAAATTTAGCAATGGCACTTTATGAGAAATCTTAAAGAATTTGTAATTTGTTTTCCTCCTTTTTGGGATAAATTCTGATATATTCAAGGCTAGCTGGCAATCATTTACATTGCCTCCTGAGTTCAAGAATGTGAGCTCAATGTGACTACAGAACCCCACTTGGGATGCCTTCTAGTCAGCAGAGGTCCGAAAGCCCTGGGGTTCCAGGTAGGCCAGCACAATGAGTCCTCTGATTTGCAGGAGACTGGGTAACACTGAGGGGAAAATAAAAATTGTCCAGTCTGAACCATCGGAATAAGATGTAGTTTTGATAGGGCGCCTGGGTGGCTCAGTTGTTTAAGTGTCTGCCTTCGGCTCAGGTCATGATCTCAGGGTCCTGGGATTGAGTCCCGCATTGGGCTCCTTGCTTAGCAGGGAGCCTGCTTCTCTCTCTGCCTGCCACTCCCCCTGCTTGTACTCTCCCCCCCCCCCGGCAAATAAATAAATAAATAAAATCTTAAAAAAAAAAAAAAAAGATGTAGTTTTGATAGATTTCCTTTTTTTTTTTTTAAGAGGATAGTCTTTTTTTAAAGTATGAGTCATTCATTTAATTTTTAAAAATTTTTTTTGATGTAGTGTTCCATGATTCACTGTTTGCGTATAACACCCAGTGCTCCATGCAGAACGTGCCCTCCTCAATACCCATCACCAGGCTATCCTCCCAACCCCCTCCCCTCTAGAACCCTCAGTTTGTTTTTCAGAGTCCATTGTCTCTCATGGTTCATCTCTCCCTCTGATTTCCCCTTCATTCTTCCCCTCCTGCTATCTTCTTTTTTTTTTTAACATATATTGTTTGTTTCAGAGGTACAGATCTGTGATTCAACAGTCTTACACAATTCACAGCACTCACCATAGCACATACCCTCCCCGATGTCTATCACCCAGCCACCCCATCCCTCCCACCCTCCACCACTCCAGCAACCCTCAGTTTGTTTCCTGAGATTAAGAATTCCTCATATCAGTGAGGTCATATGATACATGTCTTTCTCTGATTGACTTATTTCGCTCAGCATAACACTCTCCAGTTCCATCCACATCGTTGTTTATTTTTTAAGTAATCTCCACAACCCAACATGGGGCTCAAACTCACCACCCTGAGATCAAGAGTCCCATACTCTACCGACCTAAGCCAGCGAGGTGCCCCTCCCATGATAATTTCTGATACTTGCTTTGGTTATTCTCTGATGTTACTTTTTTTTTTGAGATTTTATTTATTTGACAGAGACAGACAGACACAGAGAGAACACAAGCAGGGGGAACAGCAGAGGGAGAGGGAGCTGAGCTGGATTCCTCCCGCTGAGCAGGGAGCCCGATGTGGGGCTCGATCCCAGGACCCTGAGATCATGACCTGAGCCGAAGGCAGATGCTTAACGACGGAGCCACCCAGGCACCCCTCTGATATTCTTGATAAGCTTATTTTTAGAGCGTATTTACAGAAGTCCAAGTGCAAGTGCATCAGTAAATTCTTAGAGGTTACAGGTCTGATCTACAATGTGTGATTATCTCCAAAACCAGAATTTGAAATGGACATGTGTTGGTTTACGAATTGCAAATAGCCGGGACATCTGGGTGGCACAGTCGCTTAAGCGTCCTACTCTTGGTTTTGGCTGAGGTCATGATCTCAGGGTTGTGAGATCAAGCCCCTCATTGGTCTCCGAGCTCAGTTAAGAGTCTGCTTAAGACCCTCTCTCACTTTGCCCCTCCACCTGCTCTCTGACTCCCTCTAAAATAAATAAAATCTTGTTTAAAAAATTATAAAAAAGAAAAAAAGGATTGCAAATAGCCTTCTTCTATCTGCAAATCCCTAAGGAATCAACATTCCTCAGTCACTGGAGGAAAGTCAGTTAGTACCAGGAGCTTAGATGAGGAAGAGGACTAAACCTGGAGCCTTGAGGGGCTTGTAGGTTTTAAAAAATGACAGTATCAGAGGATGTGGTAAGCCTGCCGTGATAAGGAAAAGGAGGGATGAGCAGTGGGAATACCTGTGATAAGAGGAAAATAATAGAGGTAACAGTGAAAGAAACACAGAAGTGAGGTTCAGACAGAAGGTATGTTTGTAAATATGTGACGACCCATGAGGGGAAAAGTAATCGTCTAGGATTTTCAGCTACACTAAGGGGAGCACTTTCCCCTTTGTGTTGTTAGTATTTTTCTATGAAGTGTCTAGGGCTTCCATCATGAAATTGGGTGCTTAGGGCCTGTACGCCCTTAGTGTCCTCCTGGGGTGAAGGCCGAGTTTTCTTTTGTTTCTTATAGGTGGTCTGTGGTATTGTGTCTGTCTGAGGCTGTGAGTAAGCATCACCCAGACAAGGACACCCTGAATCCAACACCCATGTGCCTAGGTCCGAGGGGAACAAATGTGCTATTACTGGTCTTTTTGCACACACAAATCTGACCATGTCATACCTGGCTTAATACCATGCAGTGGCTCTCCACTGTCCCCAGGATAAAATCATGTCCTTGAAGTGAAGGCCCTTCAAGAGAGAAACCAGCTTATCCTTCCTGCTCTCACTTTCCATTCCACATTCCATCTTACTCAACCCTCTGTGGTTCCATAGTTGTGCCCTGCTCCCTCACCTCTGCCCTTGTACTCATTGCTGCCTGTTATTTTCTTCCAATCCCTCCCACTTATCCATTAAGATCACTGCTATTCATCCCTCAGGTCTCAACTTAAACTCTAAAACTTACTCCCCGACTTCCCCCTACCTAGTACTTACTACACTATATAAAAAATTGCCCCGGGGCGCCTGGGTGGCTCAGTTGGTTAAGCGACTGCCTTCGGCTCAGGTCATGATCCTGGAGTCCCGGGATCGAGTCCCGCATCGGGCTCCCTGCTCGGCAGGGAGTCTGCTTCTCCCTCTGACCCTCCTCCCTCTCATGCTCTCTGTCTCTCATTCTCTCTCTCTCAAATAAATAAATAAAATCTTTAAAAAAAAAAAAAAAATTTGCCCCATTTATTGATCTGCCACCCTTCCCATTCTCTCTGTACAGCACAATTCCAGGGGCACCATTTTGCACAGTTATAAAAGGCAGAGGTCCGAAGTCTGACTAAGCTCTTTGAGGCAGAGACTTTGTTTACTGTTGTTTAGTACCCAACAGAGGGCCTTGCACTTCATTAGGTATGAAGTATCTGTTGACTACATTTTTATACATCTGGCATTTGTTTGAGAAAACCTGAAACGCTTCAATAAAAAAAAGGTATTTAGCAGTACAGGAGAGAAAAGCTCCAAGGTTTCAAATATAAAAAAGGAAAAGCCTGAGTGTTGTGGATTGGTTTGTCAGGATAATAATTTCCACTAGATAAAAAAGGAGATGATTTTTCTGAACTATTTTAGAGCAATCCAATAGTTGATGAGAGAAATATTTCTTTTATAGAAGAATCACAGTTCATAGAAGCAGAAAGAACATGAATCTAAGCTCCTAACTACCAGTTTTTAGGAAATCTGTAGATAGAGAAATATATTAAACAAAAGGAGTCAATCAGCCAAAACTAGAAGGTGGGAAATTCTTATTAAATAGTTAAGTCATTCTGAAAAAACGGGGTAGGGAGTGGAGGGTGGGGAAGACTATTAGAGATAAAGAGAATTATTAACCAAATGCAGTGAATGGGCCTTGTTTGAATCCTAATTTAAACCAACCAACCATTAAAAGACATTTTGAGAAAAAATAAAAAGGAACACAGACTAAGTATTCGAGGATATCAATAAATGACTGCTAATTCTGTTGGGTATGATGAAGACATTATAGTTATGAAAATATACTTATCTGTCAGAGGTATGTGCTGAAATATCTACAAATAAAATGGTATGTCTGTGATGTGCTTTTAAATACTCCAGCACAAACAGAACAGCAACAGTAAGAAGTAGGTGGGAAGAGAGAATAGTAGAAAGTTAACTGTTGAAGTTGGGGGGATAGGTACATGAGTTCATTATACTATACTTTTTCTCACTATACTCTTTGAAAACTCTCATAATAAAAATTTTAAAATACATAAATGAAGAGGGGAAATAATAAAGGAAGTCTTCATAGGTGAGATATGTTCCAAAACAGTAGCCAGGAGAAGGTGGCTTAGCAAAGAACCAACAGAATCAATAGCAAAAAAACTTTGAATATAATATAAGCAAGACTCAGACAATGGGTCACAATGATGAATACAAGGAAAGGTTCTGGCAGAATCATTAACATGCATGTCCAGAGCCCCGTGATCTTGGGCATCCCCAGGAATCTTACAGAATAATCCAGAATATTTAATATAGGATGCAATCATCTGAATACTGGAACAGCTGATTTTGTGGTATCAGGTTATAATGAAAAGGTCAGGGGAAAAGACGGGAGAGCACTGTAAGAGTTATTATAATATGAAGGCATCCAAGATACATGGGTTTTGGCAAAAGTTTATGCATATGAAATGAGCTCATGATGAAGTCATCTACTATACCCTAAGATTCTAGAAGCCTGACTGGTTTTCATTCTGTTTTCTGGGTTAGAGCTAAGATCGTAGAGTTCGGAATGCTTAGAAGCAACCTAAAACCTCTCCCCGATTTAGATGATGGTTCTCATTCCATAAGCGAGTGAACACGTCCCTAAAGGTCCAGTTGGTTCAGCCTGGTATCTCCCAGACATATGACCCTAATAAAATGAACAATGATTATTTTCCATGATTTTGTCACTATCTTTTTTGCTCAAGGACCACTCTGTCCAGGATATTTTCTTTATAAAATAAAAGCAGCATCCTCATGTCCTAGGCAGAGAACAGTAGGAGCAGATATCATTCAGTAAGGTATGTATATAAAGGAAATTAAAGCTGAGAGACCCAGTCGTGAGTGACCAATCTCCCAATCCAGGAGACCCTAACAATCAAGCTTAAGTTAAGCTGGACTCATGCTTGGCTTAAAGGAAGATACTCTAGACAAAGTTTCCAGGAAAGGGAAATTGGAGTAATTTTCAGATCATCTAAACTAGATTCCCAGCCACTGTCCACATTAGTCTCCACAGAAACAAAGTAAAGGCAAGAGACAGATTTACCTCCTGTGGATTTACGGCAGTTAAGACAGAAACCTCATATGACTGCCTCCCTGACTGCATGGTCACCAAGTGATGTGTCACATCAGGCACTGAAGACAGGGGACGTGGGGATCCTTCAGCAAGCACCTCTGAAACAGCAGAGAATGTTTCAACGAAAAATGAATCTACAGATATACCCACCTGCATTATCAAGCCTCTCCCATCCTGAAAAATCCATATTCCTGTATTTCTTCCAAATTAATTCCTGTCTGATAATAATCATCATTACCAGTGAATTTGGAGAGTATTACAAAAGGGGGATGGGAAGAAATAATATATAAGAGTTGACCATTTTTCAATATACCAGTTTTGAGTAGTATGGCTTTAGCACTGTTAGCTGGATTAGCCATGCATGAAACAGGGCAAAAGCTGCTGAGGCAGGCGGATCCCGGGACCAGAGCCTACCCTTAAAGCAGCCACCAATGATATACAGCATACTACGCAGAAGTTAAGAACTTAAATCTGGCTTCAAAATTCCTATTCAGTGTCCCTTCCTCCCTTGAGACTTTCTCCCTTAAGAATGGCAAAGTAGTTCCATGCAATTTCTGTGTCCCACGCTTCAACTATGCACTAGTATCATATTACAAAACCGAGGAGGCTTGTTGTGGAAGCATGCTGGGCCGTGTAGACTCCGCACAGAAGTTTACACAAACATGGTCACTTATACACAAAACTGACTGAGTGGGATACAAGTAACTAAAACACAGGATCTCGGACTTCATTAGTGGGATCACTGTAAAAATCTTCTGAAATAGTTTATACATAAACTACTTAGGCCTCTAATAAATCAAAGTTTCTTCTACGGAGCTTTCAATAGATACTGCTCTTCCAGACTGTACTGTGTAATTTAGCCTTTACTTACATACTATCTTCTATTCACTCAATGTTGTTTCCCATATGTAAGTTTTGACTTCTCAACTAGATTTTAAGGTCCCTGGTTTCTACTTTTATCTTTCACATGGTGCCAGGCACACAGTAGGCACTGAATAAATGCATGCTGACCTCACCTGTTAAGTTTTTCAGAGAAGAGGGCCTGGCCTGTGTAACTTGGGTGAAATTTCTATACCAGAGAGGAGCAACTGTTTCCTAGAGAGCCCTTTCTTTTCTCCAGAAGATATGGCTTTTGAAGGTATGGAGAAATTGCTTTATATCTCCTCTGTAAAACCTGGTTATGTTCTGTTTAAATGTTTTAAAAGTTAAGTTCTTCCATAACTGCAATAGGAAAGATAGAAATAGTTGGGCTAGGATGCTAAGATTGTGGATAATTTTCTTCTTAAATTTTTTTCTCTTTATTCTTTCGTTACATCATCTGTTCAACAAAAAAAATATATTTTTTTAACAGATTCACTTATCCATCCCAGAGACAAAGAACACAAATGCTACGCAATCATACCACAGCCACTCACGAGAAATGAAATTAATTAAAACCTTCATTTTGGAGACAACCCCATTCCTTAGTCCCTAGTTGCAGCCCATTTTCCCCCAAATAAAGGAGAGTTGAAAGTCTTACCATCATCAACTCCTAGGATAGAATTGGTATTTGGTAGGTTCAAGGACTCTCCACCAAGGCTGGGCTGGGAATTCATAGGCACCAGGTTTTTACTGGTTACTGAAGCCTCTTCAAGCAAACTACTGCCCATTAGTGGCTCAGCTGCACAGAGAACAGGATGTGAGAGACACGCTGCAGGCCAGGCTGTGCCTGGGCCCCATTTTCCTTCACAGGAAGCTGGCCTTTCCTTTCAGAACTGGAAGTTAACCTGTATCTTGGATGCTATCTACTTTTGGGGAGCAAGAATAAACCTAGAAGGGAAGGGTGGAGCCTCATAGATAAATATCCTTGCCTGCGATCAGCATGTGGAGAATTAATATATGAAATGGGATGGATGCATCCTTGGAAAGGAGTATATGGAATGAAATAATTGATTAAAGACATGGAAAAAAAATAATAAAAACGAGTTATCAAATTTAAGTTAGGGTAAAAAGGGAATCATGAATGATATGTAAAAAATGTTTAAACCCTCGTCTTACAGAAGACTTTATTACAGTAATACTCATATGCTGGTTCATGGATCAGCACTAGTTACCATTAAACTTACTAAAGAAACCAAAACTACAGATTCTGGGATCTTACTCCCAAATAATTTCAGTTATCAGTTTGAACTGTTTTGTTTTATTTGGGGGGCAGGGGTGAACAGGCAATACAAATATATACATTTTAAAAGCTTACAGATTTTACTGTAGAGCTATATTTGGAAACCACTAGTCCATCAAATGAGACTAGGTCTCTCTCCCTAACACAGAATCTGAAAATTTCCAGATAACCAGATAGGCCAGTTATTTGGCTTTTTGAACCCAGAAGATACAGCCCTCCACTCCACCTTCTCTCCTCACCAGTTTGCTCCTGCTCTTGACTCCCAGCTGCTCCCAGCTGCAAATGATGCTTTCTCATGTGCACATTCCTACTCCCACTCTGAGAGAAGGTCTTCCCACAGACCTGACACTGATGAGGCTTCTCTCCTGAAACAGAGAGCAGGTTAAGACAGGGTAGCCAAAAAAAAATAGGGTACATTTCTGACATCAAGAGAATGGACTCAAGACCTGGACAGAGAAGTTCAGAGAATGTTAAACTAAACAGAAGAGGCTTTTCCTTCTCCCATTCTCCACCCAGCCTTGGAGGTCCCCAGCCTCAAAACCTTCATACACCAGGGAAGGCAGGAAGAGTTCAGCAGCAGGGCTTAGCATGCTCATTGCTCCCAGCTCCTATCCTTACAGTACCCACTGTACTGCTGCCTTCACAACCTCTTTGATATCAGATCATGGCAGCCACACAGAATATTTCCTTCCCTTTCCAGATACAGTATGCCATGGAGCTCCAGAACATGTACCATCCTCAAGGATTCCAACCCTGGGTTCAGAATACCCCCTTATCCCACTTCCTGCCACTACTCTCACAGCCGTCAGCGTTTACACCGGTGGTTCTTCTACACTGTGATCTGAACTATCCTCTGTGTCCTCAAGTCCAAAGCTCTCAGTCACTCTTCCACCTACTCAGACAATGACACTTGGAGCTGGGGTCAGAAACACATGCCTATAGGAGATTAGTAGGTAGCCAAAGTAAGTGAAATGGCCAGAAAATTTCCAGAAAAGGAAAATCTATAGAGACAGAAAGCTGACCAGTAACTGCCTGGATCTGGGCGTGGGAGCAGGAACTGACAACCAGGGGGCACAAAAGAACTTTCTGGTATGACAGAATTGTTCTAAAACTGGATTGTGCTGATGACTGTACAATTCTGTATATTTTCTATCACTGATTTGTATGCTTACAATGGATGAACTTTAAGGTATATGCATTATACATCAAAAAAGCTGTTCAAAGAGAACTACAGTGGATTGATACACAGTGACTACATAGAAACCCATGAATTTACTAGAAGAAACAAGAGCACCAATTTCTTATTTTGAAAATTCATAATTAAAAGAAATGAAAAGGAACACACGTTTTTCCTGCCTTTCCTGTGCAAATTACCAAATAGCCCTACTGGATAGAGAAGACACTTATTATACACAGAAGAATTCCAACTGATGTGAACAGAATGATAGAATTAGAAAACCACCATTTTACAATCCTAATGAAATAACCAATTCAGGCATCACTCATGAAACCATATGGCAAAAGGTGCTAGGGAACTTTACAATGTGAAGATCAGGGTGTTACCACCTGAACCCACTGATAAATTCTGACAACCAAGCACTGCGTGCCTCCTGATATGATGATACAAAATGAAACACATACAACCATTTATAACACATCCTTGCCAAATCTTTGAACCTTTGAAGCTTTTAGGGCTTACTTCCATTTATAGGAAATCTAAGGGAACAAGTTAAATAACATAAAAGGAAGCAAACCAACAAATCCAGAATGTGGGACATTCCATAAAACCCAACTAACTGTAGTGCAATAAGTCTATGGCATGAAAAAAAAAAGTCGCTATAGGCAGATTTAGATTAAAGAAGGCTTACTAAGTATAATAATTAAACTAAGTACAATAATTAAACCTTATTGGATCCTGATTTAAACAAACCCATTGTAAAAGACATTTTTGAGACAACTGCAAAAAAAATAAACATGCACTGGGTATGAGATAAAACTAAAGAATTGTTAATTCTGAAAGGTATGATAACAGTATTGTTGTTATGTAAGAAAATGTCTTTGTTTTCTCTACTCTTATGTATGTTTGACATAATTTTATATAATAAAATTAAGTAAGATAAAATAAAAACACTCTACAAGCCAAGCAAAACATACCTGGAAGTCCACATCTAACCCACAGGTTAACAGTTTGTCACCTTCTGCTTAGAACTTGTCATCAAGTAAGAGCTCAACTCTGAAATTCATATCCCTGATTGCTTACACCTCTCCAACTCCCTCGCTCCCACTGAACTGCTTTGCTGTCCTCATCACAAATAACTTCCAGTTCCTTCTCTCCACTCCTCCTGTTCTGGCTTCCCTATACTTCCCATGGCTAACCATTTGAACAATTACTTGATTCCATTCTAGAATCCCTCTCCACTCTTGAGTTCACTTCTGCCTTGGCAATCTCTGCTTTGAATAACCCCCATGGCCCATATCTGATGTAACTTATTAAGCACCCAACACAGTGCCAAATAAATTTTCTGATCTCCTCAGAAAAGCTCTGGATTAGAAAGCAATTCAATCAATGGCTCAGCTGAGAATAAAGCAATTAGGTTTTCCCCCCTTGATTATACAACCCTTTTAATCCAATTATCAAGAGCCTTGATTTCTGATTCTGTCATGAGAAGTAAACTTTATATTGAACAGTTTGTTTCTTTCTAGATTTATTTATACCATTTCCCCACCACCACCACCCTTTTACCCTTTTGGTTCTCTACCTTCCCTGAAATCTATGAAAGGCATGGGTTCTAGTACCTGAGTGAACCACCAAGTGTTTTCGCAGGCTAGAATACTCAGCAAAGGAACGGCCACATCCTTGGGCTTCACAAAGGAAAGGCTTCTCTCCTAGAGACAGAAAATGACATAAAGAGTCAGTCTTCTGATGAACTATCTATTACTCTCTTTTTCCATTAACCTATCCAGTTTCCAATGACTTGCTCAGATTTCTTGAATTCGGGCTATGTAGTTTCAGTGGGGCTATCTATCCAATAAGTGTCACCTCTCAATGGTCTCCTAGCCAACAGCCCACCAGACAGCCCTACCCTCTTCTTTAGAGTGGCTACCTCTGAGCATCATACTTCCTTCTCCTTGCTGGCTCAAGGGCTGACCCCCAGCTACACTGACCCACCTTCTTCAGTGATCCCATCCCTTTTGAGGATATCAAGATTAACATCGCATATGCTGTCAGGATTTTTTACTTTATACCATTCTTTTTATGATTCAGTTTCTAAATCCACTAAAAAGTACAGATTTTTAAAGGTTATAAAATAGGTTTTACATAGTCCCACTGTCTAAAGCAAACAAATGAAAACAGATATTCAGTCAGAGGTACAAAAAAAATCTGTAACAATATGCTAAAAGTACTTACATCCTGAATAGTGCTATTATGGATGATTTCCTTTCTTTGTGCTTCTCTGTAATTTTTATTGTCTACAATATTACATTGTTGTGTTTTTTTTAATTTTAATTTTTTTTTTAAGATTTTATTTATTTATTCAACAGAGAGAGAGAGAGATAGTGAGAGTAGGAACACAAGCAGGGGGAGCGGGAGAGGGAGAAGCAGGCTTCCCGCCGAGCAGGGAGCCCGATGCGGGGCTCGATCCCAGGACCCTGGGATCAGGACCTGAGCCGAAGGCAGATGCTCAACGACTGAGCCACCCAGGCGCCCCTGTTGTTTTTTTTTTTTAAGATTTTATTTATTTGACAGAGAAAGAGCACAAGCAGGGAGAGTGGCAAGCAGAGGGAGAGGGAGAAGCAGGCTCCCCGCAGAGCAAGGGAAGCCCAATGCTGGACTCGATCCCAGGACCCCGGGATCATGACCCGAGCCGAAGGCAGTCGCTTAACCAGCTGAGCCACCCAGGCGCCCTACAATATTACATGTTATTTTAAATCAAAGATGCGGGCTAAAAACTAAATAAGGCCTGCAGACTAACTGACAGTACTATTAACCTTCTGGTTTTGCTATCGTACTGTGGCTACAGAGGATGTCACTTTTGGGGAAGCTGGGTAAGGCACATATCATAACTCTTGTGCTATTTTCGCAACTTCTCATGAGACTCTAATAATTTCAAAATAAAAAGTGAAAAAAAAATCAGAGATGGCAGTTCCTATCTGAGGGTCACAGACTAGTGTGAGAGATACATGTATTCATAAATAACTTTAATATAAATTCCTGTACAAAAAAGTGCTATAAATATTTAGAAAAGGGAGGAATTCCGGGGTGCCTGGGTGGCTCAGTGGGTTGGGCATCCGACTCTTGATGTTGGCTCAAACCATTATTTCAGAGTGGTGGGATCAAGGGCCCCCCACCCCCACCCCATGCTGCTCAGCAGGGAGTCTGCTTCTCTCCCTCTGCCCCTCCCCAACGCTCAAGTGTGCTCTCTCTAAAATAAATAAATCTTAAAAAAAATTTAAATTAAATTAACATAATACAATCTCAAAAGGTTATTGTGAGAACTGAGACACAAGTTAAATATATTCAGCATAGTGGCTGGCACATAGTCAGCCCTCATGGTAAGCCACCGAAATCAGGAGCTTTAATTACTGTTGTCACTACTAATAAAGATCTGCGGTCACTTTTGACATTTAAGATAAACTGAGCTGTCAGCATTTGAAAACAAAATCCTTGGAAGAGCTTTTGGGTCTGACCGGAATTCAAATCCCAACTGTGCCATTTCCTAGCTGTGTAATATTGGGCAAGTTGTTTAACTCTCTAATCCCCTATTTCTTCACCAATAAATACAGTATCTAATTCGTAAGTATCGTTGAGGACTAAAAGAGACAATGTACATGTACTTGACACATACTAAATTGCCTCAATAAATGCTAACTTTTATTATTATATGAATTCTGGCGACTGGGATCTGTGAGGCATCCAGGGATAAATGATTACACTGCGCCCCGGCACTGTGGCAAGAGACACACTGAGTGAAACGGGAGAAACGACAAGTTCTGGAAATGGTGAGCAATTAGGAGATTCACAAGGGAGAGCTAGCAGGAGCTAGAATGAGGAGAGAAAATAAGGTCATACTCCACAGTAAAAGAAAGCATTTTAAGATGTTCAGTTTTATCCAATCTACAAAGGGGACGAGCAACACGAGGATGAAGAGGCTAATGAATTCAACCATAAGGCATGGTGAACTCTACTTCTTCCCTTATCTAGTCTGCTAGATGTTTTTCTTGTTCTTTTATTCAAAGTGCTTCTTGGAGAGAGTATAGTTTAGTCTCTCAGGAAAAAGCTGAGAACAGAGCTATTCTGCCCTAAAACATACCCGGTGGTAAGGTCAATCTAGCAGGAATCACAGGGACGTACCTAGAGCAAATATGGCTTCAGCTTGGGTTTCACTTTTGAATGCCCTTTAATTGTACCTGCTGTCATTTTAGCAATGCAAGAAGAAAGAAGAGACAAAGAAAGTGGCAAGAAAGTGGGAAAGAACAGTTACACATCCTAAGACTGGTCTCGGTTCAGTGATTAAGCTCTGACAAGAAACTTAGCACATTTTAGGCCAGGTGGCTTGGAAAGTTAACCTTACACTCTTAGAATGAGAGTCAGGGTATCTTTATTTTGCTCCTTTGATATTAATACACTATTTGACCCAGATCAAGTCACTTTCCCATTCTGCTTCTCATGCTGTGAGGCTCCACCAAAAAAGCAAACTCCTCAAAGTCAGGGATTCATCTTAGCTTTTGTATTTCCCCTTCCCCTTCCCCTTACCCCATTTAGGGGCTAGCAGAGGCTCTGTATGGTTTGTGTGATTCAATGGGTATTATTGATCAAAATTAGAATCGTGTAACATTCGAAGATATTTGGAAATACTGATTTTGTCCGTATCTCAGCATATCATTGTTATCAGAGAAGGTCTTATATCCCTTCCTGCACTTTAGGCTCCTACAGGCAGAAATCAACACTGTCCATTCCTCACACACAGGTGAAAGGTCAATAAATGTTACTGAATTAACTGAAAAGTGCCATGAAGCATGTGAAAAGAAATCCCATTTTCAGAGTTTTAGCAACAAGCCTAAACCTTCATTTCTATTCCCACGTCAGAGCCTTTCCTGAGGACAGGCGAGCAAACCCCGAGCCCAGAGGTAGATTGCCTACAGGGAAGTTGGGGTTGCACACACCTGTATGGATGCGCAAGTGGTTCTTCAGATTTCCAGCTGTAGTGAACTGCTTACCACAGCTAGACTCGGGGCACATAAAGGGCTTCTCCCCATTATGGGTCCTCATGTGCACCTTCAGCCTCTGCAGCACATAGAAGCTTTTCCCACAACCTTCTGCAGGACAGATGAAAGAGCGGTCATTTCTGGGGGGGGAAAAAAAATCACATAAGCAACAATACCTGAAAATGCTCTTTGCTAGAAAGGACAAATCAAAGCTCCTATTGCCTCTCAAAGCAGACAATAATTCCCAAACCTGGATATACCAGAATCATCTGAAGTTTATTAAAACCAGAGATGCCCCAGGCCTTACTCCCCACCCCCTTTTTTTAAAGTAATCTCTACGCCCAATGTGGGGCTTGAACTCACGACCCCAAGATTAAGAGTTGCATGCTCTACCAACTGCACCAGCCAGGTGCCCCACACCTTACTTCTTGAAAAATGATTTCACAGGTTTATGAGTGACACCCATGCTTATGTATTTTTTTTAAGTCTTCCAAGAAATTATATTTTAAAATGAGATTCCAGAACTCTTGTTCTAAGACGCTTAGGTGCCAAATGTCTTACTAAGTATTTGTGAAGAATGAGGTAAATGAGACAATGCAAACCCTTCTATTAAAAAACAAAAGACATCTTAATCACAAGTGAACTGGAGCCCCTGCTTTCCTTTAATGTGTCAATGGGGGACAAGCTCCTCCAGAAGCCTCAACATTCTTGAGCTCCAAGTATGGAACCTCAAATATGCTCACCTATGTGTTTTGAGATGGTACTTGAAGTGAGCTGGCCACACAAATGTCCGGTCACAGCCTTCAACTGTACATTTGAGCTTCTTTTCCACTTGAGGAAGGGGCCCAGAATCTTTGGGCTGCCCATCACCAGAACTGAGGTGGACATTTTCTCCTGTAACACAGTCACATATTTGTAATCCAGGGAAGGAAGCTGCTGAGGTACTTTGTTTCAAACAATAAAGCTCCTATATTTTACTCCTACTGATCAATAAGCAGGTATCTATCTTCAGTTTCCCTAGCTCTCTTGATACCCATCTAACAACTGAGCACACAATTTGTTCCCATCCCTTTACTCCAGAGAATTATCAAAAGCCATCATGCTTCGTTTCACAAGACCAGGCCTCTTTGGCAAATGTAAGAAATGTCCACAATGGTTTCACATAAAAAAAAGAGAGTTAAACCTATCCTGCATTACACAAATTGGCAGGGAAGCATATGCGTCAACACCCAGAGTGGGATGCTAAAGATAGCTTCTTGTTCCAGGTATTACCGAACTTGTATTTATTTTAGGAGGGGCAGCCATTCTGGCTTAGTTCTGGGCTTATGCTTGTGATTTCTTTTGTAAATGATCACTCTTAGATTTCTATCTTCTGAGGTCAATTTGGCTGTTTCTATCATTTTAGAGAATAAGAATAACCTTCCAATTTCCTGTGCCACTTCTCTTTAAGAATACAAAAACTCAGCTGATTTTACAGTATCTAACCACATTTTTAAAAGCTAGAAATAACATGAAGTTTTTTGTTCAACAGAACAAAAGGAAGGAAGAAAATGAGCACGTAGTGCAGTGCCTCCCTTAAACTTAAGTGAAATCAGTTAAAGCTTTATATAAATCCCAGATTCACAGGTAGTACTCCTTTTCTTTCATTTTCTTCAAGATATAGTTGGATATCAACAGAGAAAAATATTTATGACTACTTAATTATGCTACAAGCATATGGAGTTTATCTTTCTACTACATATACCTCAGGAATAAGATTTATATTTCCAAATTTCCCTCTCAAAAGCCAAGAATAGGGACAATAAATGTTGTGCCCATCACATTTCCTGGAACCTGACAGTTGATCAAGGTTTCCATCCCGTCTACTAATCTTAATCTCTTCCTGTCCTACATTTTCCTTGCTGTACAAGTCATCAAATGCTAATCATAAAACTAATTGCTCCAAGGTCAGAGTAGAATCTAAGATGCCTTTTGCTATTAATTTTTTTCTTTTTTAATATTGTCCCACAGTTTTTTTTTATTTAATTGAAAAATAGCCGCACATGGGTAAATTTTAAACAGTACAAAACCGTATATACCATAAAGGAAATTTCCCACCAACTCCAGAGCTCCAGCTAATTAACTTCTAATGAAAGATCAGTAGAAATCCCACACTAATATAGAAATTTAAACTGCTGACATTTGGGACTTTGTGCATTCAATGTTGTATATACAATGAGAACACTGACAGAATCATGAAATTTAAAAACTGCTCAGAAAACAGTGAATTGCCTTGTATTTGAGTCCTTATGAAACTACTCCCTTAAAAACACAAAGCACTGTTTGCAGAAGATGGATTAGCTTAAAATGACATCAACCAATGATAGTTTTGGATATTTAGAGATCATCTGATGAACTGGTTCCCCCCACGAAAAAAGAGAAAGACAAAGAAATTCAACAGCTTACATGGCGCACATTGGATAACACTGTAAACACTTTAAAGATCCCACAGTTATGTGAGGTCTTCGCATTTGGGATAAAATTTCCAGTGAAAGTATCATATATAGTATGGGTCAGTAAACTTATTCTGTAAAGGGCCAGATACTAAGTATTTTTGGCTTGGAGGACCATACGGTCTTTGTCACAACAACTCAACTTTGCCACTGTAGCACGCAGGCAATTTGTAACGAGTGGGCATGCCTGTGTTCTAACAAAACTTTATTTATAAAACAGGTGGTTATCTGGCCCTTTGCTAACCCCTTATAATATAAAACATCATATACAAAATTTAAATAGATCTGTATTTCAATCAACTTAGATAGAAGTGAAGATGTGCTCTGAGAAACTGCCACCGGACTCACAAAATGGCTTTAGTAACAACAAAGATATTTATGTTAAAGATGCATTTAAATACCAAATAAAATCATTTCATTATGTTAGTGGGTGAAAAGCAATATTAATATATTTCATGATTTAAAGTGTGTGTAATCAAAATAATAGCATTTTCAAAAAACCACTCACAGTGTTTAATTTTATCTCTATGCCTAACGGTTTATATATCTAAGTTAGCCCCCTCAAAGGGTTTTATGGAATCATCTCATTGATAAAATAGAAGACTGTCATATATTTGGGCTCACTTTATATTCAAGTATACGAGGTAGTTGTTAGGTAATAAGGTAACATATTCTGAGAGTAATAAAAACATCCACACAATGCTTTGCTGATTATAAAGCATTTCCCAGGCAAAATCTTATTTAAATCTCCAAAACAACCCAATCAGGTAAGCTACTTGATCTCTGTGTTCTGAACAAGAGAAAACTGCAGCTAAGAAGGTTAAGTCCCCCAGGCAGAGGATGAGTTAGTAACAGCATCAGGTCTGGATCCCAGCTCTCCAGAGGTCAAGGCCAAGGTTCCCTCCCTGCACCAGCTTCTTCCTGGCTCATACAGCACTGCTTCCTTAATGCAAGGAGGAGATGCTGCCGGTTTCAGGACCCAGAGATTAGCAAAAGCATCTCAGGAAGAATCTGAACTTTAGAGCCTCCCCAAAATGGTAAAACTGGCCATTCTAAGCAGCATTACGGTAGTCAAAGCAGAACTAATTATGTTGAAACTAACAGAAGTCTGGAGTTCTCATGAGGAGAAAGGGGAACCCTCCTACACTTTGGTGGGAATGCAAGCTGGTGCAGCCACTCTGGAAAACAGTATGGAGGTTCCTCAAAAAGTTGAAAATAGAGCTACCCTATGACCCAGCAATTGCACTACTGGGTATTTACCGCAAAGATACAAATGTAGTGATCCGAAGGGGTATGTGCACACCAATGTTTTATAGCAGCAACGTCCACAATAGCCAAACTATGGAAAGAGCCAAGCTGTCCATCAACAGACGAATGGATAAAGAAGATGTGGTGTATATATACAATGGAATATTATGCAGCCATCAAAAAAAAACACCCCACAATCTTGCCATTTACAACGACGTGGATGGAACTAGAGAGTATTATGCTAAGCGAAATAAGTCAATCAGAGAAAGACAAGTATCATATGATCTCACTGATAGGAGGAGTTTGAGAAACAACACAGAGGATCACAGGGGAAGGGAGGAAAAAAATGAAACAAGATGAAACCAGAGAAGGAGACAAACCATAAGAGACTCTTAATCTCAGGAAACAAACTGAGGGTTACTGGAGTGGTGGGGGGTG